>NC_060144.1:365461962-365770504 GCF_021461385.2 Schistocerca piceifrons | reverse complement strand
GCTGACTTGCTCGGTGAATTTTATTTTTTATGATTTTGACTCGAATGGAGACAAACCCAGTTTCGTATAGATTTTACGTGAGATAAACACATCAGGTTATTACAAAAAGAGTCGTTTAGCCCATTAGGGAAAAATGAAACCTGCACGCTCGATTTGAAATACGTTACACGCTAGTGCGTGATATAGCTGTCCGGTGAATTGCGTACAATAGTTGCAAACGCGCTTGGACTTAATGCACGTAGTTGGAAATTAATTTTGAGACAAGAGCTGTTTTTGGCAAAAATGAACCGAAAGTTTATTCAAAATATCGAGGTTCTGTTTTAATTGAGACACATATCACCTTGTTGATCGCATTGCTTAGCAACACTGCAATGCAGATTACTTAATTCATTAGAACGATTTGCGACGTAATAAGTCCCATTATACATACAAACTGTTACACGAAATTTGCTGACCACATGAGAGTATGAGAGTGATTTTATTTCCAGAAATGCCAATAAATCGACGGTTTCAAAAGTTAAACTACTAACTGTTGGGTAACTTCATTGAGTGTCCCACGCCACTACTGAACGTGTTTTATCGTGTCTCTTCACAAGAGATCTCAAGAAGTCGGGATAAACATGAAGAAGAGGCATCGGTATACCAGGAGCACTTTTCTTTACTGAAGAAAGCTTTATTAGCCATTGTCAATCTACTTCTCTCTTCTCTCTTCCTACAGCCATATGGTGTAATGTTGTTTTGTAGATAGGAGAACGAATTACCTTTTTCCACTACAGTATCGTCCCACTAGTTTCGTGTTAAGATAGTCGTTACCACCCTTCCTACTCATCTTCTGCATATTCCGTACTTAGTATTTAATCCACTTCTTTCAACAGGCCTTCTTATCTTCCTTATTTCTGGGGAGAAGAACTATGTCATGTGCAAAAGTCACAAATGAATTTGTTCTTTGGGCAATTCTTCGTTTGTTTTTTCAGACATTTTTATTCGAGGAACTTAATTCATAAAATACTCTTATGTGTTAGCTATATTTCCACGTAGTCATCGATCAAATTGAAGTATTTGTCGCAGCAAGCGCCAGCCGTCGGGTCTCCTAGTACAACTGCTATATGATGCAAATTCCGAGACTGTACCATCGGGGAGTGTTTCTGCCAGTAGAGTGTGATGTCTAATCTCAACCTTCTTCAGATTGCATTGAAACTGTAAGCGATCGCTCACGCTGGACGCATAAGCCGAACTCATTTGCGTTGAAGGCCTTGGCTAAGTGAGTACGCGCCGCTTTCCTACGATTATCAGTTTGTGGATCTCTGGTGGGTTACCGAATAACATCACAGTCTGCCGTAGCGCCCTCCATCGATGTTCGCGCATTGATGTCCGACATATCAAAATAGGTTAAAAAGACGATGATATTTGTTGGCGGCGACTGATAACACATCTGGCGCTGTCACTTTGTCGTCTATGTCTGTAGTATCGTTTTTCATTATTGCCTTCCAACGTAGGGATGGGCTATGATCGCGCTCGAGAAACGCGCGACGCGAAGGCAATTTCTCGAGAATTTCTCGGGTACGCTCGAGAAGTTGACAGTGCTGCGCTCTCTGAGAAATTGCGCAAACCTTCAGTACACGAAGCACTGAGCCGCAGCGATCGTACTCGTCGTACGTACGTGCTCGGAAAACTTTGAAATTCTATGATTGATATCAACTGTACTACCGTTATTAATGTGTACTGAAGTATTAGTATATGTCTCATAAGACAAAAATCATAGAATTGTTGTTTAAAACAAAGCACAGAATTCGCATAAAACAGAAGCTTTATTCTTACAAAATAAATTACCTTGTACATTCTGCATGCATGCTTAAACGTAAAAGAGAAGTGCTATAGCCTTTTATATACATACACTGCGTACATGCGTTTCCTTACTGAAGAAAGAAAGGAAACAAAAGTAGTTCAGCAGAAGGCATTTTTACATCCCATTGCTAAACTGCCGTCGATTTTTGTTTAGAAATATGGTTTTATTAACCAATTGACCTTTTAGTCTGCTTCTTTGTTTGTTTATAAGTAGTCCTGTTTTCGAAAATATTCTTTCACTGGGAACAGAAGTTGCAGGTATTGCAAGATATTTTTTGCCACGGCAGCTAGACCTGGGTAACTGCTTTCATTTCTTTCCATTAATGTAAAGGCTTATCCGTGCGTTGTAGGTACAGTTCTTCCAAATATCTTTGTACCTCCAGGTCTATACTATCACAACCGCTTTTCATTAAATTTTTATTGGAAACCTCTTCATCGAAAGAAGCCCATAAGGAACTACTGGCGTTTTGTACGAAATGGTACTCGTTAGCAGATCGTACGGTCTCTACCACGTTTGTGCACTCTGCAATTAGGCTTGCAACAGCATGTTTTGAATGAATGGGATTCGTAAATGGTAACTTTTTGAATCTTGGGTCGAGAACTGTGGCAACGGCATGTACTTTGTTTGTTTCTATTAATCCTAGCCGGGCTATTTGTGGGTTGTGCAGATGTTGCTGTAGCCCTTGCGCTGTCGTGGTAGCCCACTTCCCATGTCATACGGTTATGATTAGCTGTCTGATTATTGGAATAGCTTTCGAAAGAGAGGAACAGTTTTCAGTTGAGATTTCATTTGTTACCACTTCAAATGGCTGTAGTACACATAAACATTCGCTCAAAATTCGCCACTCGTCAGCTGTGAGGTTCTCTACATCTGAATACAAAGTTGATAAACAGGCTGCAATGCATTCCTTTTGCTCCAATAAACGTAGCACATAAAAGGTACTGTTCCATCGGGTTTCGGTTTCCTGAATCAATTTATGAACATGTTTCTTCATTAGATCCTGGATCTCATGGAGTTTTTCATTAGCATTGCAACTTTGTTTTAAAATAGCTAACAATTTTTCTGGCCTTTTCCCGCATTATGAGAGCTCACTGTTGCTGTTCATAGAACTTTTCACTAAATTGATGGTGTGTGCTAAACAAGGCACATGTTGCATATCTATGCTGCCACTGTGAATAAGTTGTACGGCTGCCGTCATGTTTCTGGCGTTGTCAGTTGTGATGCTTACAACTTTGTTTTCAATGTTCCATTTTGAAATCACGTTATCTAACGCCGCACTAATATTTAGAGCTGTATGCTTTTCCGGGAAACAGAATGCCTCGAGAGCTAAAGCTTTCAGGCACCAATTAGTATTAATGAAATGACCAGTTAGAGCAATATAGGCCTCACTATTGAGTGAGGTCCAAATATCGGTCGTTAAAGAAACACAAGTAGAGTCTTCCATGTTTATGGTAATCGTCCTCAATCATGAGGCGCAACTTTTTTCTATTTGGTATCTAGTATTGTGGGTCCAACAGTGAAACAAAACGTCGAAAACCAGTGTCCTCGACGATTGAAAGCGGTTGAAAATCGTCTGTTATCATGGCCACTAGTGCTTCATCTAGCTTTTCTTGCCGTTTACTTCCCTCTATGAAGAGAAACGTAAGATTTAGATCAGTGCTCCTGCGACGGGATACGTTACGCTCGACAAGTAGTCCAATAAAATTACATATCGTATCGTGCGAAAGCTGGGATAGTATAGGTTTGATTTTGGGGTATGTTATAGTTTATCGGAGCACGATTAAAAAATCAATGTTTTTTAAGCGTGGCGGACCGCTTCGGACATTATCCGAACTTTTGCACGGAATTTACCTTTTGTACCATACGTTCCTGGATATTTTGTCTGCCTCGCGCTATTGGAAGAATGAGCCTCTGTATCCACGGACCTCGCTGTTTTATTACTTGATAAAGTGTGCAGTATAAGATGTCTAATGATGCCCGTTGTATTTTTTAATACATTACGGAGATTTTTACGACAGATGTTGCAAGTAACGTTACCTCCATCCTCCGTAAAGTATTGCCAGCACCATGACGTTCGTTTTCGAGTGTCCATATTGATTTGAATAGCAACTTCATTCGAATGAAACCTGAGACATACTAGTTACGAGCACAGCAAGCCTGTTTGTCTAGCGGCGGCATTCAATTCATAAAACAACAGCGGCGCGACGTATGTTGTCGCAACCAACTGGTGCGCAGCGGCACGCGCCACCGAGCCATTTCTCGTGAGCTTCTCGAGAATTGCTTGAGAACTAGAGGCTCGAGAAATTCTCGGTGCGCTCGAGTCGGCGCGCCTCGCCATCCCATCACTGTTCCAACGACACCTGCACACGATCCATAGTCGTTTGGACTGTCACTGGTCGTTGTCTGTTCGGTGAGCCAACTACGCAATCCTGTTGCGTCGTTCTGTTGTTTTCTTTCCGACGCTGCTGTAGCTCCTGCATTAGCTCAGCAGTCGACCTTCCATATTTTGTGGATTCCTTTAGATATGAACTTTGACTTGTGTTTTCTATAATTACGAGCTTATTTAAGGCGACAGCTTTCACTATTTTGTAATTTACCGGCTTTCACATATACCCAGGTGAATATTTTTACTGTCTCACTTTTGGGGCCTGGTAGTGCTCTGCACACGTTTCACTGTAACACATGAATCAAGTCCTGTCTCAGTGGTTCGCAACCTTTCTGAGACAATCAGACGTGAGTGCAATCACATGTCAGCTAATTCCCTTCCCCTTGCAAATTCCCCCTTCTCCACACTATCACCAGTATTAACAACGAATTTTATTTGAACACGTGATGAAAGATACATGTCATTTATATAACAGGCACAGCCAGTTTGATCTTTAGTGGTGTCAGAGAACGTTAAACGCAATCTTTACTGCTGTCAGCTAGCTTTAAACTGTATATTCTGATGATGATCTTATTCTTTTAAAAAGCTGAACCAGTAAATAAAAAATACAAAGCCCGACCTATGAGCGTTTTCAAAAACTAAAATAATAATAATAATAGTAATAACAATAATGATACTGCATAGGCTCTACAGAAATTTAGTAACTATTACGCAGTTATTGTTGCACTGTCTATTAGTTCATGTATCTGTTGCAAAGTGAATAACGAAGCAATTTCTGCTTAAACTACCTACAACTCGGAGAAGGCATTTTCATGAGATATTTAAGTATATGTGATGTACATGTCTCAGTTTTACTCATGCATGGTACTATGTTTCTACGTTGCACAGATTCATAACTTTGTACGAACACAATTCGTAACTATCAATCGCATGTACCTACACCGGTACGATGACGTCACAAGCGAAACGAATACTGCCAACACCTTCTGATACCCAGACCTCACGGCGCAACTGTGACGTCATCGCCACTAGGCTGTCGCTGCAAACCATCATTACCGCCAGAGGGTGTGCTTCTTTCGTGAAGGCATAACAAAGTAACCCGACTTAGTTCTCGTCTATCTGTGTGTCATTTACAAAGCAATTGTGCCGTTCCTGTATGCTGTAACGCAAATTTCATGTTACGCTGGTTACAGTACACTGTGATCTCCTTCTATTGTGCTTGAGATCATACGCAAAATTTTACTACCTGTTGAGAAAAATGTTGCAACAGAAACCTACATACACCACAGCCTGTAAATTACACTAATAAAATTAATGTGATAGCGCTACTTACAGTAAAAGTTAGCAGAGAGGATGATGTAATTATTCTGGTGATCGTAAATTTAGTTACTTCGACAAAAAATGTAATTCATTGCGTCATAAATGACTCACTAAATATCGCACCGATATTTTCGCCGGAAATAGTTTAATTATAAACGCTCATGTAACCAATTTTTTAACCTTCAAAGCAAACAAATAGTTTATAAATCTGACGCTTTTGCCTGTCTGTGTCACCAGAACTGTCAAATATATGCCAGAATACTGCTGTTAATGAAATGAACTCCTTGTAAATAAAATACAGGCCTAGTTTTATGCACATTCGGTGTTAACAATGCAGCTACACATATTGAGAAGAGAAAAGTGAGAATGAGGAGAAAATGACAAACGTAAATGTTTGTTAACCTGTCACAAAATCTATTCCAAACTACTTTACAGTTGACAATTTTCTCTTTTTGCTGTTATTGCCGTTATTGCTATCATTAATTTTTTAACATAATTGAGAAACATATTACACGCTGCTTTTACTATTCACTGAAGAATTCTTTCGTCTGTCTGATCTATCGGACTACAAAAAACTCCCTTAGGATGAAGTCTTCTCTTTTAATCACATCAACAGCTAATCTTATAACTAAATTTCTCTGGAATGAGCTGGAATGAAGCTGTTTTCATATTCTCCAGACTCCAAGAGTTTAACAACCAAATAAGTAAAAATAACGGTTCAAATGGCTCTGAGCACTATGGGACTCAACTGCTGCGGTCATCAGTCCCCTAGAACTTAGAACTACTTAAACCTAACTAACCTAAGGACATCACATACACCCATGCCCGAGGCAGGATTCGAACCTGCGACCGCAGCAACAGCGCGGCTCCGGACTGGAGCGCCTAAAAATAACAGTATTAACAACTACATCTCTGTCCAACTTTCTTATAAGTTCACAGACTTCATCATTTTCTGTGACTGACAATGTTTTATCTAGCACTAAGTATGTTTTACATATCCTACATCTCAGCTTCTTAAGAACAGCTGGCACTCTATCCTGGCAAGTATGTGAAATCAGGCAAGTATTCCTGAACAGATTGAATTTGTTCCCCACTGAAATCCATTACACTCTCAACGTTTGGTGGCAGTGGTGTAAGGTGACATCACCTACACAGTCAGTTTCAGAAGACTCTAAATTTATGAAAAACTTCTCCAAGAGTAGATGACAAAAGGATAGCAGGGTCTGAATTCTTAGGTTGGATTCAATTTCGAATACCTGTCTCAAAGATACCAAATATTGAGATCCTGCCATTGTTCGATATTTTTCAAATCTTGCTTCTAGAGCATCTACCTGGACCTCTCCTGGCAAAAGGTACACTGACGTCCAAAATTAAAACAACAAACCATTATTTTTCCGTCTGTGTGTAATTCACGGTACAAACAGTCAACAAATGTCCGTATGATCGTGTTCTGCACGGAAGGTGGCATTGAACGGACAACCACACCAACGACGACGTCAGGGTACGTAACAAACTACGTAGTGTTTGCCGGGTAGTCTCTCATCTACAATTGCTGTGTACACAGCCACAGACGGTGCAGTATGCCACAGAGAAGACGCCCACCAGATTCTCTGCGATGGAGGGCCATAGAAAGAATGGAAGCAGGACAGTCGCAAACTAATGTGGCCCCGTGGCTAAATGTTAATCGTTCTGTTGTTTCTAGGATGGGGCGACAGTTTATAGACACCGAAACTGCGCCCAAATAGGAGGGCATGACGGACCATTTGTGACATCAGATAGGGATCTTCGTTATTTGGCTGTAAGGGAACGACGGTATCGCCTTAGTACTGCACGGCAACTGGCATCTGGTCCCGCAGCATCCACTGGACGTGTTGTATCGAGGCAAACTGTATACGGAAGGATTAAGCAGAGATTCCTTTATTGTCGAAGACCTGCTGTATGTGTACTTCTGACGCTTCTTCATAGACGGGAACGTCTGGAGTGGAGTCGTCAACATGTCACCTGCACGGTCGAACAGTGAACCAATGTTCTTTTCACAGATGAGTCCCAGTTTTATCTGGAGAGTGATTCTCAACAGATTCGCATGTGGAAGGAACGTGGAACTCGATTTGTGGGCCCAAACACCTTGGAAAGAGACTGATATCGAGGAGGATCCCTAATGGTGTGGGCAGGCATTACGTTAACCACACGAACACCTCTTCACGAAATTATGTGGGTGGGTCGGCAATGTTCAGCTGCGGTCAGGTATCGTGACGAGATCTTGGGATCTCATGTGCGGTTGTTGCGAGGCGCTGTGGGCCCAGACTTCGTATTGATGGACGATAATGCTAGACGTCGTAGAGCACGGGTGGTTGATGTTTTCTTGAAAACGGAAGATATTGCGCTCTTGGCGTGGTCTGCTAGTTCTCCCGATGTGAATCCCATAGAGCATGTCTAGGATGCACGGGGAGACGGGTTGCATCACGTCAGCGTTCACCAGCCATTCTCCAAGACTTGCGAGCAGCTCCGCAGGAGGATCGGGCGTTATTGCATCAACATGAGATGCATGCCCTGTCGTTATCATGACTGTGTTACTGCCAGAGGTGGTCGCGCCCCATACTGAGCACATTAACTAGCTGTCAGGACGTGTGTGGAAATCCGTTAAGTTGGAAAACATAAATAACGCTTTTGTCTATTGTTATGCATGTCGCAGTTGTTTACGTTTCTGTATTCTTTACATAACTTCTACTTCACTATCACCAGGCTATACTGCTTTGTGGCAAAATAAAAGCAACCTTGCTGAATTTCCGTTTGTTCCTTTAATTTTAGACACCAGTGTATTTAAAATTCAAGTATTCAATGCAATACTTGGTCGTTTATATGGTCACATGTCTCTCATTGGATAATCCAAATGAACGACGAGGAAACTGTTTCCATATATCCAACCATGATAAAAATCTGTAAATGTATGATATTTTCATCACTTGTGCTGGAGAGTGGTTTCTGGAGTAAATCCTTGAAACGGATATCTCTATCAGATGATCTAACATTTAAAGTGTTCACCATATACAAATCAGTTTAATCGAATTTAGAAGTCCTCTCAAAATTTTCAATACGATTATGTTCCTCAAGGCTAACAAACCCTGGGCAGTCATCTCATTGAAAATATGAATCACAAGTTTGACTTTTTGTCGCTCCAGGTTGCTTGGATAATGAAACTTTAAGTTGGTTGGCAAATTTTACTATCTGTGTGCATTCTATGCGATGTAGCTTTTTAACTGCAGAGACCTTGCCATAAGCAGTTATGTACAGGGCTATTACAAATGATTGAAGCGATTTCATAAATTCACTGTAGCTCCATTCATTGACATATGGTCACGACACACTACAGATACGTAGAAAAACTGATAAAGTTTTGTTCGGCTGGAGCCGCACTTCAGGTTTCTGCCGCCAGAGCGCTCGAGAGCGCAGTGAGAGAAAATGGCGACAGGAGACAAGAAAGCGTATGTCGTGCTTGAAATCCACTCACATCAGTCAGTCATAACAGTGCAACGACACTTCAGGACGAAGTTCAACAAAGATCCACCAACTGCCAACTCCATTCGGCGATGGTATGCGCAGTTTAAAGCTTCTGGATGCCTCTGTAAGGGGAAATCAACGGGTCGGTCTGCAGTGAGCGAAGAAACGGTTGAACGCGTGCGGTAAGTTTCACGCGTAGCCCGCGGAAGTCGACGAATAAAGCAAGCAGGGAGCTAAACGTACCACAGCCGACGGTTTGGAAAATCTTACGGAAAAGGCTAAAGCAGAAGCCTTACCGTTTACAATTGCTACAAGCCCTGACACCCGATGACAACGTCAAACGCTTTGAATTTTCGGCGCGGATGCAACAGCTCATGGAAGGGGATGCGTTCAGTGCGAAACTTGTTTTCAGTGATGAAGCAACATTTTTTCTTAATGGTGAAGTGAACAGACACAATGTGCGAATCTGCGCGGTAGAGAATCCTCACGCATTCGTGCAGTAAATTCGCAATTCACCAAAAGTTAACGTGTTTTGTGCAATCTCACGGTTTAAAGTTTACAGCCCCTTTTTTTCTGCGAAAAAAACGTTACAGGACACGTGTATCTGGACATGCTGGATAATTGGCTCATGCCACAACTGGAGACCGACAGCGCCGACTTCATCTTTCAACAGGATGGTGCTCCACCGCACTTCCATCATGATGTTCGGCATTTCTTAAACAGGAGATTGGAAAACCGATGGATCGGTCGTGGTGGAGATCATGATCAGCAATTCATGTCATGGCCTCCACGCTCTCCCCACTTAACCCCATGCGATTTCTTTCTGTGGGATTATGTGAAAGATTCAGTGTTTAAACCTCCTCTACCAAGAAACGTGCCAGAACTGTGAGCTCGCATCAACGATGCTTTCGAACTCATTGATGGGGACATGCTGCGCCGAGTGTGGGAGGAACTTGATTATCGGCTTGATGTCCGCCGAATCACGAAAGTGGCACATATCGAACATTTGTGAATGCCTAAAAAAACTTTTTGAGTTTTTGTATGTGTGCAAAGCATTGTGAAAATATCTCAAATAATAAAGTTATTGTAGAGCTCTGAAATCGCTTCAATCATTTGTAATAACCCTGTACTTTCTGTACTCTCTGAATCATTTGCAAACTGGGAGTAATTTATTGTCTGATCTGTACTATTGTTCCAATTGTTGCTAATATATTTTAATATGTGAACACAATAAAAAAATAAAAAAACTTCGAAAGTTTGTTTGTAAACAATTGGTAGCTGAGGAAGGGAAAAAGAATGACATTGGACGTCTGTTAATTGAATTGTTGTTACTAACAACACAGACAACCTTAAAACCTATTGAATATAGACCAGAAAGTATTTTTTTAATTGGAGTGGAAAGTTCTTCACCATTTATGTTTCCCACTGGAAGGATGTGAACTACATCTTTAAATGAAGAAAGCAAACTTTATATTCTAAAAACCTCAGCGCGAGTTGTCAGACTTTTAGATTTGAATGCAGCACCTAAAATGTTAGTTATTATGAAGTCCAAATAAGGCTTCAAGTTAATTTCATCAGCCATTAGTGAAACAAGATGATCTGATACACAAAGAAACTAGAACTTCTGTTATGTGTACAACAAAAAATTTACACCCAGCTGCTCATCTGCTGGGATCATTTAAAAAAGTGAAGAAATGTTATGCATTGTATTAATATGGGGTATCACAAAAGAATGTGTGTTTGTTATAAGCATGGGGTGATGTTGAGAATAAAATACTACAAAATATAATACAATCTAATGAATATCTGTAATGGTTCTTTTGGACACCCATGAAATACACTTGCTCACATAAAAAATTAATTTCTTCGTACGGCCATTAAACGGAGCTCTTGGCACCAGTAGCGGTAGTTGTAGCAGATTCTGTTCGCCCACAAAGCGCTGCCGGGAAAGATGTCACATAGCCTATTCGCCTTGTTGGGGAGGCCTGTATGTTAGAAGGTGTTGATACTGCGCGACAAACACGTACAGACATGATCTATTCTTAGGGTCGTCAGAAACTGTTAACTCATTATTAAGGTAAGAGCGCACTGAGCAGAACTGCACTGCAGCAGAACTGCGCGGCACGACGTGGCTCTATTTAATGAACAACTCTTACAATATGTAGAAAATCTATTATGTAAGTCGTTCGACAACCTCCGAGGAAAATGGACGAACGTGACAGAGACCTGATAATAATTCTTTTGTTTTGTGAGGATGAAGACTACAATATTATATAAGTGGCCTTGGAAAGAATAGCGATTCCAGGACACTTTCACAGTCATATTTAGCAAAAAAACTGGAAACAAATGCTTTTAATACACCAAACTGTTACACGACCAATTCAAAAACTACACCGTTACAGGCATAATGGAGCCCGAAAATATTCCGGAAACGCCTTTGGAAAATTTTGTCAAAAATGTAGGATTTACTATCGCAAGATTTGTCACAGTCCGGAACTTGTAGAGAACGTCTTGCAAAATATTCTCAGGGACGATGCAGTGTCGTTTGACAATGAAGAGGTGAAGAGATATAATTGCGAGATCTTCCTCATATAGGATGCAAGTTCGCAAACAACGCTATCTAGATACAGGATAGATTCAAGTATTTTTTCAGTTCCCATCTGGATGGTTTGGTCTGACAAAATAACGTGTTAAATAAGGGATGACGTCAAAGATAAATTAAGTTTTAGAAAAATGTAGTAATATGCTTCTAGAAAAAAAAGGAAAAATATTTGGTCGTTTTGAGCCGCGCCGCTTTGAAGCAGAGCAGTTCCGCTCAGTGTGGTCGCGACTTTGGTCTCGTAGTGACTAGCGATTCAAATCTGGGAGTAATATGTCACAAAATAACGTTCGAACGACGAGCGAATAGAAGTTTTCATGTCAAAAATGATGCAGCTACGTTAGTGAAAGCTGTGAAGGTAGAGTAGCGGCATGAGGGTGGATTTTAACCTCGCTTGACGTGATCGTGCTGTCTCTTTTGATGTTAAGCGACGGCGGCCTTTCTGCCTTTATTAGAGGAGATCGGCGCGTGACGTATGTGAGCCACGGCACGGCGGGGTAGAGGCCATAGTCGGGGCGGCAGCACGCGAAGCATTAGCGTAATGCGGACGCGAGCCACACCCTGCGTGGTCGGCCGTAGCGCGCCGGCCATCACTCAACCGCGCCAGATTTATATCGCTTAATGCGCTGCAGTCCGGCGCGTCGGGCATGCGACGTGGCCGCGTGCAAGTGGCCCAACTTCCGCGGCTATTACCAAAGGGCCGCTCCCAAACGTTTTGCCGCCCTAGTAATAAAGAGACCACAGGTACGGCGCCCAATAAAGTGCCCCGCCTCAATCTACATCAATGCGTACCTTGTAAATAATACCTGGTGGTTTTCTCATTTCCTTCAGGGGTACAGAACGAGAAATACGAAGGACTCATATTTCATGTTGATAATGAAAACAGTTCCAACGTCAGAGGCCGGTTGACGTATTCGGGTGTCGTGTGGGCTGGATAGACGTGGAAACCCAACTCTAACATTATAAACACCGTAAGGTGGACTTTGGCTGAAAGCTTATGTATTGTTTAGTCTTCATCATTGAGCTAACATATCTGTTTAACAAGTACCGTTTTCTTAGACTACAGTTTGAAAACGGTCGACCATGCACTACAACTGTGTCTTAGATTGTGCTGATATTGGCATTGTATTATCAGCCAATCGGAATATATTATCGGATAGCTATTTGTCTTTACCGGGCATCATCACTACGACCTCTCTTTATGATAAGAAACGATTCAGTTTTACGATTATAGCTGCGCGGTTAGAGGTGCCATGTCACTGACTGCACGGCTCCTCCCACCGGAGGTTCGAGTCCTCCGTCGGGTATGGGTGTGTGGTGTTCTTAGCATAAGTTAGTTCAAGTTAGTTTCAGTACCGTCTATGTCCAGGGACCGATGACCTAAGCGGTTTGATGGCTTAGAAATTCACATACATTTGAACATTTTTTTATGATTATAGTAAAACTTCTCAGCGGAAATATGGTGAACACTTTAGACGATTTACTACGTTTTTAAATGATACTTTTTACACTACTGGCCGTTAAAATTGCTACACCACGAAGATGACGTGCTATAGACGCGAAATTTAACCGACAGAAAGAAGATACTGTGATATGCAAATCATTAGCTTTTCAGAGCATTCACACAAGGTTGGCGCCGGTGGCGTCACCTACAACGTGCTGACATGAGGAACGTTTCTATTGTGTCTCACTGCTCAAAGGCACAAAACGCGTGGGTGTTATCAGCTCGTTACTAAATGTAAATAAGGAGGCCGAGCTGATAGGAGCTGAAGGGTTCCAGGTTGCAATAATATGTGGTACGGCACACTGTTAGAGAGAAGGATTACTATTCAAGAAACACGTAGTACAATGAAATTATCTTCAGTAGTTTGTAGGACTGCAGCTACGGCTATAAATAATACAACATATTCTCAGGGACTAAGCCTGATGGGCCCTCCTCAGAGAATCAAGGCGAACAGAACTGGCTGAGGGCCGATTACGAAAGTGCGTCTGCCTAGGTTGAAATATAGCTAAGAAGTGAACGAGGCATTCTCCAGTTCCGTCGAGCTGCACAGCCCGCTAGAGTGCGCTGTGCTCGGCAGACGACGGGCTGCCTACCTTGTGTTGGCGCGGCGTTGTAGTAGTATCTGTGGCAATGATACTACAGTTTCCAACTGATTTCTCATACACAAACAGCAATTGACCGGCGTTGCCTGGTGAAACGTTGTTGTGATGCCTCGTGTAAGGAGGAGAAATGCGTACCATCACGTTTCCGACTTTGATAAAGGTCGGATTGTAGCCTATCGTGAAAGCGGTTTATCGTATCGCGACATTTATGCTCGCGTTAGTCGATATCCAATGACTGTTAGCAGAATATGGACTCGGTGGGTTCAGGGGGGTAATACGGAACGCCATGCTGGATCCCAACGGCCTCTTATCACTAGCAGTCGAGATGACAGGCACCTTATCCGCATGGCTGTAATGGATCGTGCAGCCACGTCTCGATCCCTGAGTCAACAGATGGGGACGTATGCAAGACAACAACCATCTGCACGAACAGTCCAAAGACGTTTGCAGCAGCATGGACTATCAGCTCGGAGACCATGGCTGCGGTTACCCCTGACGCTGCATCATAGATAGGAGCGCCTGCGATGGTGTACTCAATGACGAACTTGGGTGCACGAATGGCAAAACGTGGCTCTACCCTTCATTCGATACCTGCGAAACCCTACATTTCAGCATGCTAATGGACGACCGCATGCTGCAGGTTCTGTACGGGCCTCTCTGGATACAGAAAATGTTCGACTGCTGCCATGGCCAGCACATTCTCCAGATCTCTCACCAATTGAAAACGTCTGCTCAATGGTGGCCGAGCAACTGGCTCGTCACAATACGCCAGTCACTACTCTTGATGAACTGTGGTATC
Organism: Schistocerca piceifrons; assembly: GCF_021461385.2. Lineage (NCBI taxonomy): Eukaryota > Metazoa > Arthropoda > Insecta > Orthoptera > Acrididae > Schistocerca > Schistocerca piceifrons. Next base: position 365,755,950 of record NC_060144.1, on the reverse strand, counting down.
GTCTTGAAGCTGCATGGGCAGCTGCATTTGTACACGCCATCCAAGCTCTGTTTGACTCAATGCCCAGTTGTATCAAGGCCGTTATTACGGCCAGAGGTGGTTGTTCTGGGTACTGATTTCTCAGGATCTATGCACCCAAACTGCGTGAAATGTAATCACATCTCAGTTCTAGTATATTATATTTGTCCAATGAATACCGTTTATCAGCTGCATTTCTTCTTGATGTAGCAATTTTAATGGCCAGTAGTGTAATAGGCTTATAGTGATTTATACTTCAGTTCTCTCTCTCTCTCTCTCTCTCTCTCTGTGTATGTGGCGCACATTGTGTTAAACGCACCCGCATGCATTCACACACACACACACACACACACACACACACACACACACACCGAGCAATGTGGCGCAGTGGTTAGCACACTGGACTCGCATTTGGGAGGACGCCAGTTCAAATTCACATCGGGCCAAACAGATTTAGTTTCTTCATGATTTGCCGAAATCGCTTAACGCAAACGCCTGGAGGGTTCCTTTGAAAGGGTACGGCCAAAGCCCTTCTCAGTCTTTTCATAATCTGAGCTTGTGCTCTCTAAAGACCAGGCTGTCCACGGGACATTAAACACTAATCTTCCTTCCATTTTTCATACAACTACAGTCTTAGAATTTCTTATATGTTCAATGATAAGTCAAGGGGATATGATTTTAACTCGTTTTGAGATCAATTTTACTGTTCATTAAATTCTTTACATCAATTGGTAGATGACCACAGTGTTAATATCTGAATACTTCACTCGTAACTTCGCCATTGCCGGAGTCAAGCTGGATGAGGAAGAAAAAGGGGCGAGGTTGCAACAGCCGCGTTAAAAAACCTGGGTTCAGCTGGCTGCTGCTGATAGCAGTCTGTGGGAACCTCAGTCTAGAGTTACGTGGAAGGCAACACACGGCATGGTAAATAGAATAAGGTTGTTATCTCAATGGCACATGATGTCGCTCCATGCAGCCTCTGTACTCCATTCCGGAGGCGGCAGCTACGCCGTCTGTTCTGCATGTTAGGAACGGACTGTGATGTACCTGACAGACGGTATAAAGTTCCGGAAGCCGCAATAGCAAACCAAATAAGAAAATATGATGAAAGTTGAAGACCAGGAGAAGTGTATAGCTCTGGAAAATGGGACCCACAGGTCAGGAGGGGCACGAATGGCAACGGGGGAGGGCGAAGGATAGTCTGGTTACACGATATATCACACGGTGCGTTACACCATAAATCACACAAAAATTTGAAGGCTGTCATTTCGACTAAATACCTACGAATTACAGTCACGCACAATTTAAATTGGATCGATCACACAGACAATGTTTTGGGGAAATCAAAGCAAAGACTGCGGTTTTTTGGCAGAACACGCAGAAAATGCAACACGCGTACTAAAGCGACTATCTATACTACCCTTGTTCGTGGTCTGCTAAAGTATTGCAGTTCTGCATGGGATCCTTATCAGATGAATTGACGGACGGCATTGAAAAGGTCAAAGAAGGACCGCTCGTTTTGCGTTATCGCGAAATATGGGAGAGAGTTTCACGGATACGATAAACGAGTTGGGATGACAATCATTAAAAGAAAGGTGTTCTTCGTTGCGACAAGAGCTTTCCATGGAATTTCAATTGCTAACCTTCTCCACTAACTGTGAAAAATATTTTATTGTCACCAGCCAAAATGGGAAGAAATGATCACCGTAATAAAATAAGAGAAATCAGAGCTCGTACAGAAAGTTCTTCGTGCTCTTCCTTGCCACGCGCTGTTAGTGAGTGGAAAAATAGAGAAATAATCTGAAGGTGATTCGAAGAACGCTCTGTGAGGAACGTAAGTATGAACTGAAGAGCAGTCATGTTGATATAGATGTAGATGCAGAATGAGCAGCGACGTATGACGTGGAGCGTGCCGACGGGAAATCAGAAGCTTTCTATTGCAACTGAGTTCTATGCAAGTTACTACATTTGCCAGCCAATGGGAACCTGTTCAAGGAAATGCTGCCAACCAGCCAACACTGTATTTTCGACCTGGAGAAACGGAACGTCCGACCACAAGTGTAGACCAACTATTGCCTGTGGCACACCTACGCTGTCACAAGGCACCATCTCTCAATCAACAGTGGTTAGCCTACTTGACGTCGATGCTCTTCCTGACGATGACGATGAACGTGGATTGATTGAGACCGTGGAACAAGAAGATAGAGGATGAGACTTTCACTCTGCAGCGGAGTGTGCGCTGATATGAAACTTCCTGGCAGATTAAAACTGTGTGCCCGACCGAGACTCTAACTCGGGACCTTTGCCTTTCGCGGGCAAGTGCTCTACCATCTGAGCTACCGAAGCACGACTCACGCCCGGTACTCACAGCTTTACTTCTGCCAGTATCTCGTCTCCTACCTTCCAAACTTTACAGAAGCTCTCCTGCGAACCTTGCAGAACTAGCACTCCTGAAAGAAAGGATATTGCGGAGACATGACTTAGCCACAGCCTGGGGGATGTTTCCAGAATGAGATTTTCACTCTGCAGCGGAGTGTGCGCTGATATGAAACTTCCTGGCAGATTAAAACTGTGTGCCCGACCGAGACTCGGATTCGGGACCTTTGCCTTTCGCGGGCAAGTGCTCTACCATCTGAGCTACCAAAGCACGACTCACGCCCGGTACTCACAGCTTTACTTCTGCCAGTATCTCGTCTCCTACCTTCCAAACTTTACAGAAGCTCTCCTGCGAACCTTGCAGAACTAGCACTCCTGAAAGAAAGGATATTGCGGAGACATGGCTTAGCCACAGCCTGGGGGTGCTAGTTCTGCAAGGTTCGCAAGAGAGCTTCTGTAAAGTTTGGAAGGTAGGAAACGAGGTACTGGCAGAAGTAAAGCTGTGAGTACCGGGCATGAGTCGTGCTTCGGTAGCTCAGATGGTAGAGCACTTGCCCGCGAAAGGCAAAGGTCCCGAGTTCGAGTCTCGGTCGGGCACACAGTTTTAATTTGCCAGGAAGTTTCAAGAAGATAGAGGTACCATGATTGACTCTCCGGATCCGGAACCCGCCTCCTATGAAGGTTTTGTCACGCTACAATCTAAACGTCACCGCAAATCTGGCTCGCTGCCAGGTGACTTCAACCTCCGGGAAACGGCGGGTGGAGACAGTAGAAAAGTCCAATCGTTTCAAACGTCTTGCATCAGTACAGAGTCTCGACGACGACTCGTCTGTCCATCGACAGGAAACCCGCTCAGCTTTCCTTGAAACAGCAGTGGCTGCTGCTCCGCAACTCCTGAAGAAAGTTTCTCCTCTTACCATTGATTCTAATGAAAAATATACCTTGAATGAAATGTGGCGTTCATAGCACAGTTGGAGGGCACCCTCAAGAGTGTCACGGCAACAGTGTCAAGTATATCACTATATATGGATGTCCATCCTATTGCATGTCCATCCTATTGGACGGACTTCAGCTGATGATATATACGAGAAAACGTACCACCACAGCTGTATGTCGAGAATGTCTGTATTGTCTCACACCACTAGTTTCGGCGGCACATTACCGCCATCCTCATGCTCCACCACTGCCAAAAGAATGACAGACAACAAAGACATTCTCAAGATACAGCTGAGGTGGTACTTTTTCTCATATATATCATTTCACTACCGTTACCGACCAACCACAGCCATCGCCTTTTTTCAACATCATCATTTTTGTTTCTACACTCACCGGCTGTCTGAGGAAAAGCAGTTAAGGGTCATCTTGAATGGTCTTTCGGCGCAAGCTACGCTCGATGACTTGACGAGAGAAATCCGAGGGCACGGTTTTGCTACAGAAACTGTGTACCACAATAAAAAACGGGAGGATCCGTCTAAGGATTTCCAACCTCTTCCTATTTACGTTATCATTATACCGCCAGAGGAGACCAATGACCGAATCTACAATCTGCAATACGTGTGGGTCGAAGATTATACACTCAGGGAAGGATCCCCGTCAGTGTAAACGTTTCCAGCTATTCGAGCACACGGCGAATTACTGCCGCCTTCCACCACCGTGTATGAGGTGTGCAGGGAATTGAATTCTGAACGGAGAAGACGAAAAGCCGCTTAATGCCTACCAGCGACGTGTTGTTGCAAGGAGGCGGCCTCCTGGGCGCACTGCTGTCATCAGGCCGTCGTATCAGGAAGTCTACCAATCCTCCGACGTCCGTTCAGTCACTCCATTGAACTCAGCAGCCTCCGCAACAGACTCCATAACCTCAACAACACCAGCAGCTGCTACAGGTCACCTCCCAGAGTCGACAGCAGACATATGCACAAGCTCAGAGTCCTGAACATCATCAACAGCCTCAGTCTGCCGACGCCTTTACCTCTTTCGTGGGAAGTATTACATCTGCTCTAGTTGATATTAGGTACATGGTCAAACAAAAACTTGATAGTCTACTGAACCTCGTTGACGGACTTAAAAGGCGTTTGTTACGCCGAACTGGGCCGTTTGGCCGACGTATCGCTCACCTTCTTTTTCTTTAGTTATTTATCACTGCTAATGTCAATGCTTTGTTAACTATTAATTTACATTTACTAATCCAGAGGTGGAAAGAACCCATTGTGTACCCAGCCTCAGCTGAAAAAAAGAAAAAGCTTTCTCGAGAAATTTCCCTTATTCACCACATATCTGTATATTACTATTTTTTTCAGTCATCTCCAGTTATTTTTTGGATGTATTCAAATCTTATCTGCTGAATTCCTCACCTGCACTGAGCCCTTAATCTCAGATCAACTCCTGCACCCTACGTCCTCACATCCCCAGTTATTTTTTGGATGTATTCAAATCTCATGTGCTCCTCTCAAGGTCACACGGAAGGCCCATGTTTTGTTGCGTTGCTGCGGCCAAATACTGCGAGGTGTTTACTTAAGTAGAGGTGCGAAGCAGATGGACGCACCCAGCCGCAGTAGGGCCAGAGGGATGTCGAAGCGAGTCAGACTGTGGCAGGGAAGGGAACGACGACGGATGACGTGGGAGAAGGTGCAGAAATAATGATCAAATGAACATTTAGGGTAGAATAGTGACTGTGCAGAGTGCACACGAAAATTTAAATTGCAAGTAAAGTAACGGAACAAGTGTTTTCTTTTTCAACAAATTGTCGGACATGTTCATCTTTTAGATCTTCAGCTTTTGTCTTTTTTTTTCGTGTTTGCAGTTAAATTATATGATATAGGTCCCACAGACTGAACAGAACATCCATAAACAAACAGAATTGCACACAAGCTAAACATGATAAAACAGATAGCAAAGGAAAATTGTTACAAGCCCCAAATGATTAAACCAACAAATTTGTAAACAGAAAACGAACGAATGCACAGCACAAACACAAAACCTTACATAACAGAGATCAACGCAACATACAAACATTGACCATATGCAAGGTACGACAGTGCAACAACACAAACACAAAACAAAATGACACATACTCACCTACAATAGGAAAAATTGTCCACAGAAAAAGCAACATATGGAAGAAACAGGGACTGCAAATAGGATACAGGACAGACAACACAACACAGAAAAAACTCAGAACACAGGAGACACCCACTGATAAACTCAAGAGATCACGAACGTGTGAATTCACATGCAACACTTGACAGTCAGTATACACAGGACAAACATGCAAGAACTTTAAAATAAGATATTCGGAGCCCTAGAAAGTAACAGCACCCATAGCACAATTGCAGGCCACCTAATAGCCCATAACCACCACCCAACTACAATAGCAACAGATTTAAAAACATTGAAATTCAGCTACAGCCTGTACTACAAACTAGCAACAGAAGAGAACTTCCACATACAGAAGGAAACGACGGAAGATAAACAAGTTTTAAATGAAAATGCTACACTCTGTAAAGGCACATTATTTAGCACATTAAAGGAACTTTACAGATAAGAGAACACAAACAGCTAAAGGAGCTTACACACACACACACACACACACACACACACACACACACACACACACACACACACGCACACGCAAGCAGAGAGAGAGAAAAAGTAAGCAAAGTTCAAATTCGGCGCCAAACTTTCTCGGAAACAGAAGAACGCTGATGGGGATAGGAAACACAACAACAGTACTCACTGCGTTTCGCGAAGTGAAAAGGTGTTTATAACAAACGAAATTACATGAAGTATATTAATATGTGTGCAGTGCCCTCATGACGCAAAAGGAGGAGGATCAGTCACAGCGAAACGTGAGAAGTAACAAATAAAGACGCAAAACATTTTGCCACGCCAAAATCACTTTTTTTTAAATCAAGGGATGTATTAACTCGGCGATAAAGTTCACATTTACATTGTTTAGTTTGCAGATGACAAGCTATCTGTGCAGGACATCTACAGATGGTCCTGCAAAACCATGTAATGTAAAATCACGGTAAGAAGAAAAACGAACGAATTTTCTTTAGGTACTACTTTGTTAGATCAGTTACAACCTACAATATATTCACTTCCTACAGTCTCCAATAAACACACCCCACTGATGATGGCACAGAGGTGCCGAAACATGTTTGGGTAAAATGAAAAAACATTATTTTTGCACAAAGACGGAACCTATATCACGTACAGCGTTGAACATGACTGATTGGCTGTCTGCAATCGATGTTTGTTTTGTATATTAAGAGTTAATGCTAACAAACAAGGAAAAAGTAATACTCTACAAGAATTTTTCTGTGTTTTTCTTTCTTTTAATTATTCCACAAACCATCAAAAACAAAGAGGTGATGCACTCCGCAAGGGCTCACTATCTTTCTGGTAAGATTTGTATTCTAACACCACGCTGTATCCTGAGGAGCTGGAGGAGATAAAAATTTCAGCCGAGATTGAATCACAAATATGTCAGCAGTCATGGAGTGCTGAGAGGCAGTTCTGCTTTATGAGGCCAATGGAATGATGGTTGGCAAGTTTTACTTTTATTGTTCGAATTGTATACTGAAAGATGTATACACCAGACAAAGGTTTTAAATGAATCAAAGTTGTATTTACTTTATTTGGAAATATTTAAAGTTAGCCAGGGCCAGCAGTAACTGTAAATAATTTCGAAAAATACAGTGTCATGCGTTACAGCACAAGCGGCTTAGTGTCTTATAGACTAGTATTTATTGAACTGATATTATTGTGCAGTGACTGCTTAACTGCTTACTGGAGCCTGAACAGTTTATTTATTTGAAAGTGTAGCTAATTATGCGATTTTGTAGGCCAGTAGTTACTCCTTGGGACCACTAGAAACTTCATGTATTTGACTTGCATCAATTTTGAGCAGTTTCGAACTAGTTTTAATCCTTTGACATTCTCAAATGACTAATCTTAGGCCACTTTAGTTGGCGCTTTTCCTCGATGAGCTTTAAATCATTGTGCGCCCATGTTCGGGGAGATGGAAAGTGCAATGACTGCTAACACCGGTTGTAATATTCATCTCCAGATAAGCGACCGCCACATACTTTATATTCCATTTTTGATGTAGAGGGTGTTCGGAAATTCCCGTTAAAAACTTCTAGCACTTGTACAGGGGAGTGAGTACAAAATATTTTGAACAGGAACTAATGTCCAGAAAAGTACCGTTTCTATTCTACACGTCCACGTCTGCCGAGGGAAAGAGAAAAGTCTCAGAGCTGTTTGTCCAGGTATCCAATAGGATAGACCTGATGACGTGTACTACGTAAGACGGTCACCTGATGTCACTTAATGTTTGCATTGTTGCGAGACCTATTTACGAGGTGTATTCAAGTTCTAAGGCCTCCGATTTTTTTTCTCCGGACTGGAAAGAGATAGAAACATGCGCATTGTTTTAAAATGAGGCCGCGTTCATTATCAATACGTCCCAGAGATGGCAGCACCGTACGGCAGATGGAATTTTACCGCCAGCGGCGAGAATGAGAAGTGTTTTCAATACTTAAAATGGCGACATTTTCCTTACTTGAACAGCGTGCAATCATTCGTTTTCTGAATTTGCGTGGTGTGAAACCAACTGAAATTCATCGACAGTTGAAGGAGACATGTGGTGATGGAGTTATGGATGTGTCGAAAGTGCGTTCGTGGGTGCGACAGTTTAATGAAGGCAGAACATCATGTGACAACAAACCGATACAACCTCGGGCTCGCACAAGCCGGTCTGACGACATGATTGAGAAAGTGGAGAGAATTGTTTTGGGGGATCTGTTGAACAGATCGCTTCCAGAGTTGGCATTTCTGTGGGTTCTGTGTACACAATCCTGCATGACGACCTGAAAATGCGAAAAGTGTCATCCAGGTGGGTGCCACGAATGCTGACGGACGACCACATGGCTGCCCGTGTGGCATGTTGCCAAGCAATCTTGACACGCAACGACAGCGTGAATGGGACTTTCTTTTCGTCGGTTGTGGCAATGGATGAGACGTGGATGCCATTTTTCAATCCAGAAACAAAACGCCAGTGAGCTCAATGGAAGCACACAGATTCACCGCCACCAAAAAAATTTCGGGTAACCGCCAGTGCTGAAAAAATGATGACGTCCATGTTCTGGGACAGCGAGGGCGTAATCCTTACCCATTGCGTTCCAAAGGGTACTACAGTAACAGGTGCATCCTACGAAAATGTTTTGAAGAACAAATTCCTTTCTGCACTGCAACAAAAACGTCCGGGAAGGGCTGCGCGTGTGCTGTTTCACCAAGACAACGCACCCGCACATCGAGCTAACGTTACACAACAGTTTCTTCGTGATAACAACTTTGAAGTGATTCCTCATGCTCCCTACTCACCTGACCTGGCTCCTAGTGACTTTTGGCTTTTCCCAACAATGAAAGACACTCTCCGTGGCCGCACATTCACCAGCCGTGCTGCTATTGCCTCAGCGATTTTCCAGTGGTCAAAACAGACTGCTAAAGAAGCATTCGCCGCTGCCATGGAATCATGAAAAATGTATACGTCTGCAGGGCGATTACGTTGAGAAGTAACGCCAGTTTCATCGATTTCGGGTGAGTAGTTAATTAGAAAAAAAATCGGAGGCCTTAGAACTTGAATGCACCTCGTAATGCCTGTGCGTCTCCAATACAGTAACCCTATTTTCGTGCACGTCTTCGGAATACACGGACATGCTCCTTGTGTCTGGTGAGTCTCGAGGTAGGGAGGCTGTATCACGACGTTTTCCGCAACGTATCTCGTCATCGCACAAACTCTTTGGCCAAGTTACGCAGTGAATCCGAGGAACAGGTACTTTCACCTTGAGAAGGTAGGAATGTGGTGCTCCGTTATAACACCGCACGCCCGAATTTGAAGAAAATGTACTGCAACGTGGTCAGGAGAGCCCGTCATCGAGTACACGAACAATTGCGCATGCAGTGGATTTTAGTCACAGTATTGTATCATGCCTAACGGCCCGGTTCGATTCCCGGCTGGGTCAGAGATTTTCTCCGTTCAGGGACTGGGTGTTGTGCTGTCCTTATCATCATCATTTCATCTCCATCGACACGCAAGTCGCCGAAGTGGCGTCAACTAGAAAGATTTGCACCAGGCGACCGATCTACCCGACCGGAGGCCCTAGCCACACGGCATTTCCATTTTACGGTATCGCCTGCGACATTCTTCGTGAGCAACAATTACATCCGTACCAGTTACAAAGCTTACACACTATGGGCCCAGCTGATTATCCACAAATTGTTGCCTGCTGCATGTGGTTCCTGCACCATTGCATCGACACACCCCTTTTTCCACGTCGAGTTCTGACCACAGATGAATGTTGAGTTCACTAGGGACTGTATTCTGAATTCGCGAAACAGTCTGTCTGGGCAGACGAAAACTCTCTTGCCACACATATTCAGGGTTTTCATCACCGATTAGGTATTAATATATGGGAATTGTATTCTTGACGTTTATGTGATGGGGCCATACCTCTTTCCACTCAAGCTAACTGACCCTACATACTGGAGATTCCCACAAAACGTACTGACCCGTTATTGGAAGCTGTGTCACAGAATGTCCATCAGGAAATGTGGTCCCAGCATGATGGTGCACCACCTCACTTCTTACGTGCAGTACGGAGACATCTCAGCAGACGATATGGTGAAAAATGAAGGGGCCAGGTGGTCCAACCGCGTGGCATCCGCGATCGCCGGATTTAATCATATGAGCTACTTCTTGTGGCGTTATATGCAAACTTTAACTTACGATACTCCTGCAGCTACAGAGGGAGATCTGTTAACACGAGTTCTGGCTGCTGCATTAGAAAGGGAAGAGACATCAGATGAGATGGAGAGCGTGTACCAAAATATGCTTCGTAGGTACATTGTCTGTAACAACGTTGGTGATCGCCACATCGAACCACTGTTGTAATGCATCAGTATTATTCTGTACGTACAGTATGCTGCGTTTTTTGTTTTGGAGTAATGTAAACCGCAATGTTTAAGTGTTAATACAGACAAATGAGATTAAGCGATAAGTGGATGTTCCGTTATGTTTACTTTCGAATTTTTACCTAGTAGTTGGTAATTGCGTCACGCCTAATTGAATTGGTCAAGGGGAAGTTGATGAGTTAAACATATGAACTGAAACTGTCGTAGAACGGACACGGTACGTTTCCGTACATCGGTTCATTTTCAGAATTTATGTACTCAATCCCCTCTACAGGTTATCGAAGATTGTAGCGGAAATTTAGATACAAAAGCTGGTCATAAATTCGTAATAAACCAACCTTACGACCATGAATCTTGTTTATGGGTTAGTCCTTTCCAGCAGTAGATGGAATCGTTTTGATCGCTGGGGCAGGGATAGTTTTTGTACATGTGCTACCGCCTGTATTTGTCACACTTACGGATGGTTTGAAAAAAGACACAGGTCTCCGAAACTAGACACCAACAAGAAATAAAAAAGATACTTCTCAATGCAACTTGAAAGGTGGATATATGTAGAAGGACTGAACGTTTATTTGGGGATAGTTCCAGAATGAGTGGAATTTCCATGTCGTGTGTGACATGTACGGAATAGTCGACCTCCGGCAGTGACATTAGTGTCTCTGAACTAGTGTATTTTTCGCTCAGTTCTAGAACGGAGAGCAATCGACTGTTGGATGTGGAATAAGCCGGCAGAGCTTTAATCCTAGTATATATTGGAGGACGATTTAACTGAAGAAAATTGTTTGGGGTTATTAATCTGATGGAAGGACTTACAGGCACAGTGTTTATGGAACAGAGAGAATGGATTTGCATTATGGAAATGTTTTTAAGATAATAATTTTTGCTGGCGCGTACTGACATTGTTATCGATCTTGCAACAGAACAGTCCACCTACCCACCTCAGATTAGGTCATTTCAGTTTAATTCATTTCAGTTTGTATAATTGTGAAAGCATTGCCTTGTAAGACTTTTGTAACGAAAGTAAAGGTTTTGGTTTTCTGAGAGTTTTATTTTTCATGAAATAATACAGCATTCTCACTATAATGAAAGGATTATTATTTTCATTTCAAGTAACACATTTGTTTTAGTATGAGAAAATAATCCCAATTTTTCTTCCAGTAGTTTAGTTTTACTTTAACACAGATTATCTGGGCCGATTCTTTCGTGCTGTGCTGTTGCTGCTGATTATCCTGTAATTTTTAATTTGAGCTTCTTTTCATATTTTGTTGGTTCTTTTGTTTCTGATCTCAAGTTTCCATTGTGAAAATTCAAAACATTTTCTTTGTAATTCAGATTTGCAATGCTTCAGTGAAAAATGTGGGTTTCATAGTGTTGCTAGGTAATTTTAATGTTTCAATTCTTTTGCGCACTGAAAATTTTGATTTTGGTAGTGGATTTTGAGTAACAGTTTTTATTTAATATCCTGCACAGTGAATGCCATTTAGTTTTGTCTTTATGAAATGTGTGTACTGAGACACACTGCTCGGAATAGTAGTTTGGGTCCAACATTTTTTGTAACATAAGACAGTACATTCAATTTTGAGTAAAAAGCAGGAAAACGTTTTTATGGTCATGAACGAACGAACGATCGAGTCAGAGCAAATAACTGTCACTTGTCTACCTCTGCTTCGGATTGTCTACTAGCACTTCTGAGAAGCAGTCAGATAGCTTTTTCTTTTGCTACAAGACACAGCACAGTGCGAACTTTATGTACTAATATTTACATTTTTTTTCCTTATGGCTATGTTTTGTGTAAATGTTTCTTGCGAAATTTCCAAGTTTTCACATACTTGGCGTATGATGAATATTCATTAGGTGTGACAAATTTCAGTATGTTTCATTACGCTTAAAAATGTGACTATTGGATATTGGTGTTGGGCAACGGTCACGTCATATTTTCAGTTACTGCACTTTTACAAATTTATTCTGAGCGATGAACCGTGTTACAATTTTAGCATTTTTGGTAACGGTTGTCAATCTCACTTTGTTACAACAATGAATACTGGAGAGTTTAGTGCAGTGACGAATAGCAACAGAACCTGACGCAACAAAGCGAAAGCATGTCATTTGACTCATTGAATAGAGGCCAGTTACCGTTTAGTATCAATAGTGTAACCGACACGTGACGTAATCTAATTATGCAAGTACAAGGAAACGTGCCTACACCTGAAATAGGACAAAATTCCGAAACGAGCGATAGTTGTCAAACCGAACAGGAATTGGTGGGTGATTAGTCACTAATTTATAGTATGCAATCCGGGCAGCAAACAGTGAATAACACAGATACGGATATGCAGCTGAATAACACAATCAGGTTTTGCATCGTTTGTTTTCGATAGGTCAGACTCTGTCACTACTTCTATATCGAACAATACGAAATCAGATCAAAACGTAATATTGATGTCTGAAAGGCTATTTGAACATCTTAAAAAGTCGTAACTGCGACAAGAACGAACAACCAATTAGATCAAACAGTCACAAGAACAAACTAATGAGTAGTTAAAACAGACACCAGAAAAGATACGAAGATCATCAGGCAAACTGAAGGAAGAAATAAAGAAATATTTTCAACCAAAGTTCGAAGGTATTACTAAAGGATTATAAGTCTCAGAAACCGACATTGAGCACATTAAAAACACGCAAAAATCGACGGCTGAGAAATAATGGCGAATAGTACCGTGTTCGTCCCCAAAGAAATAGTTGGCGAGGTATAAGAGCAGATGGCATTTCTACAAGATAATTTCACAGATATTACCAGAAAATTCGAAACATTACATTTTAAGATCTGAAGTACAGACAGAAAAAATAGTAACACTCCCAAATAAATGGATGAACTATGCAAAAAAATGACTAATTTTTCCGCCAACAATGACTAAGATTCCGAAGACACAGTGCCTGTGCACTTCGCAGACACTGCCGGATACTATTGTTTGAAACATTTCAAGGGAAAAAAGTTAAAAATCAATAAGCAACAAAAGACTGACACTACAACCGTACAGTCACAAATTTCGCGTATTGTAGAAAACTTGAGCAATAATAACCGTAGAAAAGAGTTTATACCAAGTAACACAAGTCCACATTAAGAAAACCTAGACGATAATAGGAACTTAATGGAATTTGGGAGATTACGAACGTGAACTGTTTCACATGTTAAGATATGACCGCGAACAAGGCGCTTGGCTCAACCGTGGAAACACTGCGCCAAAGCGCAAAGACACATTTGGTTGTAAAAAATTCCTCACTGTAAGAAAGTACAAAGTTTTCCGAAATTTAGCTATCGAATTTCATTCTAGGTCCTGGCATGATCAATTTATCTATGCCTTACAACCAAATTGGCTCCTTGAACTCAAGCTAGAATTCAGGTACGGATACTTAGAAAATGAACCAGCAGTCAGAATGCGATCGACTATAAGAGACTGTCAATCAGAAGAATTTTATCAGGCATTTTTAAATGCGCACTGGTCTACATCAAAGCAGGATGGAATTTAACACAGTGTAATCGTACTGAACAACTCTGAACAATTGGAATTCTCAAATCCAGTACAGTATTTCGAGGACGTGATACGGCGGAACCAATACCTGTATCATCCGCTCACCACTCCTGAGTTAACTAGAATTTGCCTCACCAAATTACGTACCCATTTAGCTCAAATAGTCTTGGCAAGCATATGTAAGGACGATTTAGAAGAATTTTTGAGCCTTTTGCAAGAGTTGGAATTAGACAGTGATCATGCTCTAACAGAAAATCAGCTGATCACAAATTTGATGATTACAATTGCTCATATTCACGACCTGACAGTAGCATTAACGGTAGATCATTTAATAAATTTAATGGTAAAAAGAATAACAGACGCGATCATAGACACAATCCTTACGCCACGCAAGTCCGGCCCAAAATAATTACAAAGACAGACGCAATTTCAGAAGCCACAATTCGAATTCTTCTTCCGGAGGTAAACATCGCTTTGGAAACAGTCATAAATATAATAAGCAGAATAATAATCACGAATATTCATGTTATCTGCAATGCAATCAGTCTGGTAAAAACAACGCTTGACATAACGACAGAAATTCAGGCAACAACAAATATCAAATTAATAGTAAGCAAAACAAGTCTACGTGGTAGGCTTCCGATAGATCGTCACCACAACGGCAGGTATATATAATCGAAGTTAGATCACTGACACCAAATGCAGTCAACGACAGGGTAAAAAGAATAAACAATGACTTCAGTTCAGGCAGCAGAAGGAAAAGACAGGGAACAGATGATTCTGCTGCCGTAACTATTAACTTTATACAATTCGAAGATATAAGGGACATTCTGCTCCAGGAAAACGAAGTTGGACCAAAACAAATTGTACACCCTATAATCGACATTTGCGTCGTTAATAATAATTTTACCGCAGTTTTGGACTCGCATAGAGCAATATTAGTTATCAGCGAGTCAGCATATAATAAATGTCCAAAAACAATACTTTTCCCGACACTACCTCTTTGAAAAATTAAAATACACGGTGCCATTTTGAGAAAAGCTATTGACGTTAAACATGAGACCTTTCTGGAATTCACTTGTCAGAGACATAGTATTGCTATGAACTTTCTCATTGCGCTGTTCCTCTCACCTCAAATAATTTTAGGTGTCAGTTTCTTTAATAAATAGTGTCAATTTCTTTGATCAGTAAAAAGCAGTAATGAACTTTAATACTGCATAAATTAATTTAACAATTCTGCATCAACATGTCGTTTTAAAATTTGAAGATTGGGTAAATTTACAAGAAGAAGAGCTCAGTCGCCTATGCTTCGTTTATAATGATTCTTTGCAGTGCTCGCCTGATTCGTTTGACAATAATACAGCTTATCAGTGTACAAACGACGACAATTACGATCAGGCAATCAATTTAAATTTAACTAATCCAGCGAAAGATCGAGAAAGCAGTGATGAACATGACAGGAAATAACTTGGCGAAATTTTACAAGAAAATGTGGTAGTGTTTACACAAACACCCAGCACCATGAAGGGATTTCAATACCAGTTTCAGGTTACATTGCAGAAAAAATTCTTTGTAAAACTTCATATAATACCTGCTCGATACAGGGAAAAGGTGAAGGCCTCAATACAGTCGATGTTGGAAAACGGTTTTATTGAGCCTACTGTCAGCTTCTACAACAATCCATTGCAAGTCGTTTAAAAACGAGGTGGTTCAATTAGGTTCATCGGATCAGTACTGTCATTCTTCGGGAAACAGACAGAACTCAGACACTTGAGGAATTGTTACAAAATTTCTATGGCATACAAGTATTATCTGTAGATTTACACTCCAGTTTTAGGTAAGTAAAGTTGCATCTTGACTGCATGAAGTATACAGCCTTTTCATGCTTTGGGACAAGTTACCAGTTCTGTAAATTGGCTTTTGGTTTAAACATTTCACGAGCAGCGTTTATTCGCGGACTAAACACTATTCTTTCTGGCCATCTAAGGAGACACATCACCACCTACGTCGATGATATTTTGATAGCAGAGCTAACTTGGTCAACACAAAATAAAATGTTAAAAAATTTATTGGACATTTTTGAATGTGCACTTAGGAAAACCACATTTTGGTACTACGAGAGTAAATTTTTTTAGGCCAAATCGTTTCACCTGAAAGTATCGCACCTTTGGAAAACTTTGGGTGGCGTGTATTCCAGAGGATTACGTCAATAAGTTGATATAGTAAACACACTTAAGCTACGTGCATTTCGGACCACGGAGGTGTTACCACACATTATGGACCACATGCTATTTTAACAACACGGAGTAAAGAATACGAAAAGTACTTGCAAAGTGTAAACTCTGTCAAGAAGCCAAATCTTCCACCATCTCACATAGTGCCTCACTATTTCGAATCATACAATCGAAGATAAAAGAATTAGCAGCCATAAATTTACTAGCACCACTATTTAGATTCAGAAATAGCTTTTCTTATATTTTCATCGCACTAGAGTTGACATCTATATTTGTATCACTCACCCCTTTCCTTAAGGCTATGTCTAAAACAGTGTCCAAAGCTTTCATTAAGCATTTTTTACACCGTGTAGGACATGTTGACAAGGTCATATTAGATAACGGCCCTACGTTTCGAGCCATCGTTTGGCTACATAATTAAATACAAGATCCAATTGAGATGTATTTCATTATAATCTCCACATTCAAACCCATCATAACATATAATGAAAGAGATTAACAGTCGTGCAGACTCTGTTGTCACCGTCGACATAGAAACTAGGACAGATATATCACTTTATTTCAAGGTATCTGAAATGAACTTCCTCACAACTGAACTTCTTTGCAACCAGTCTTAGTGTTAAAAAACCAACAGTGAGCCTACAAAACCAAAGAATTCGTACAGTTTCCTCACACCAGAAAACTACGGCACAAAGATATAATACAACTAGCCTTAAAAATATTGCAAATACAGGTAAAAACGCAGGAAATCTCGTAATATGAAGGCACAAGTCAGGAAAGTCCACGTAGGACAAAAATTTTTGGTCAGATCTCATGCGATATCAAATAAAGATAAGCCCTGTTACTCATAAACTCTTCGTTGTCTACAACAGACACTACAGAATTAAAAGAATAGTGCACAAGAATGCTATCGAAGTTGAAACACTAAATTCACAGAAATCCGAAGAAATGCATCACATATCCCCCCATGAGGTGGGGAGGATTGCATGCCTCAGCGATACAGATGGCCGTACCGTAGGTGCAACCACAATGGAGGGGTATCTGTTGAGAGGCCAGACAAACGTGTGGTTCCTGAAGAGGGGCAGCAGCCTTTTCAGTAGTCGCAGGGGCAACAGTCTGGATGATTGACTGATCTGGCCTTGTAACACTAACCAAAACGGCCTTGATGTGCTGGTACTGCGAACGGCTGAAAGCAAGGGGAAACTACAGACGTAATTTTTTCCGAGGGCATGCAGCTTTACTGTATGATTAAATAAGGATGGCGTCCTCTTGGGTAAAATTTTCCGGAGGTAAAATAGTCCCCCGTTCGGATATCCTGGCGGCGTCTACTCAAGAGGACGTCGTTATCAGGAGAAAGAAAACTGGCATTCTACGGATTGGAGCGTGGAATGTCAGATCCCTTAATCGGGCAGGTAGGATAGAAAATTTAAAAAGGGAAATGGATAGGTTAGATATAGTGGGAATTAGTGGAGTTCGGTGGCAGGAGGAACAAGACTTTTGATCAGGCGAATACAGGGTTATAAATACAAAATTAAATAGGGATAATGCAGGAGTAGGTTTAATAACGAACAAAAAAATTGGAATGCTGGTAGCTACTCAAACAGCATAGTGAACGCATTATTGTGGCCAAGATAGATACGAAGCCCGCGCCTACTACAGTAGTACAAGTTTATATGCCAGAAAGCTCTGAAGATGACGAAGAAATTGATAAAATGTATGATGATATAAAAGAAATCATTCAGGTAGTGAAGGGAGACGAAAATTTAATAGTCATGGGGGACTGGAATTCGATAGTAGGAAAAGGGAGAGAAGGAAATATAGTAGGTGAATATGGATTGGGGCTAAGAAATGAAAGAGGAAGCCGCCTGGTAGAATTTTGCGCAAAGCATAACCTAATCATAGCTAACACTTGGTTCAAGAATCATAAAAGAAGGTTGTACACATGGAAGAAGCCTGGAGATACTCGAAGGCATCAGATAGATTATATAATGGTAAGACAGAGATTTAGGAACCAGGTTTTAAATTGTAAAACACTTCTAGGGGCAGATGTGGACTCTGACCACAATCTATTAGTTATGAACTATAGATTAAAACTGAAGAAACTACAAAAAGGTGGGAATTTAAGGAGATGGGACCTGGATAAACTGACTAAACCAGAGGTTGTACAGAGTTTCAAGGAGAGCATAAGGGCACAATTGACAAGAATGGGGGGAAAGATATACAGTAGAAGAAGAATGGGTAGCTTTGAGGGATGAAGTAGTGAAGGCAGCAGAGGATCAAGTAGGTAAAAAGACGAGGGATAGTAGAAATCCTTGAATAACAGAAGAAATATTGAATTTAATTGATGAAAGAAGAAAATACAAAAATGCTGTAAATGAAGCAGGCAAAAAGGAATACAAACGTCTCAAAAATGAGATCGACAGGAAGTGCAAAATGGCTAAGCAGGGAAGGCTAGAGGACAAATGTAAGGATGTAGAGGCTTATCTCACTAGAGGTAAGGTAGATACTGCCTACAGGAAATTATAGAGACATTTGGGGAAAGAGAACCACTTGTATGAATATCAAGAGCTCAGATGGAAACCCAGTTCTAAGGAAAGAAGGGGAAACAGAAAGGTGGAAGGAGTATATAGAAGGGCGATGTACTTGATGACTATATTATGGAAGTGGAAGAGGATGTAAATGAAGATGAAATGGGAGATATGATATTGCGTGAAGAGTTCGACAGGGCACTGAAAGACCTAAGTCGAGACAAGGCCCCAGGAGTAGACAACATTCCATTAGAACTACTGACAGCCTTGGGAGACCCAGTCCTGACAAAACTCTACTATCTGGTGTGCAAGATGTATGAGGCAGGCGAAATACCCTCAGACTTCAAGAAGAATATAATAATTCCAATTCCAAAGAAAGCAGGTGTTGACAGATATGAAAATTATAGAACTATGAGTTTAGTAAGTCACAACTGCAAAATACTAATGCAAATTCTTTACAGACGAAGGGAAAAACTGGTAGAAGTCGACCTCGGGGATAATCAGTTTGGATTCCGTAGAAATGTAGGAACACGTGAGGCAATACTAACCTTACGACATATCTTAGAAGAAAGATTAAGAAAGGCAAACATAAGTTCCTAGCATTTGTAGACTTAGAGAAAGCTTTTGACGATGTTGACTAGAACACTCTCTTTCAAATTCTGAGTGTGGCAGGGGTAAAATACAGGGAGCGAAAGGCTATTTACAATTTGTAGAGAAACCAGATGGTAGTTTTAAGAGTGTAGGGGCATGAAAGGGAAGCAGTAGTTGGGAAGGGAGTGAGACAGGGTTGTAGCCTCTCCCCGATGTTATTCAATCTGTATATTGAGCAAGCAGTAAAGGAAACAAAAGAAAAATTCGGAGTAGGAATTAAAATTCGTGGAGAAGAAACAAAAGCTTTGAGGTTTGCCGATGACATTGTAATTCTGTCAGAGACAGCAAAGGGCTTGGAAGAGCAGTTGAACGGAATGGACAGTGTTTTGAAAGGAGGATATAAGATGAACAGCAACGTAAGCAAAACGTGGGTAATGGAATGTAGTGGAATTAAGTCGGGTGATGCTGAGGGAGTTAGATCAGGAAATGAGACACTTAAAGTAGTAAAGGAGGTTTTCTACTTAGGGAGCAAAATAATTGATGATGGTCGAAGTAGAGAGGATATAAAATGTTGTCTGGCAATGGCAAGGAAAGCGTTTCTGAAGAAGAGAAATTTGTTAACGTCGAATATAGATTTAAGTGTCAGGAAGTCATTTCTGAAAGTATTTGTATGGAGTGTAGCCATGTATAGAAGTGAAACGTGGACGATAAATAGTTTGGACAAGAAGAGAATAGAAGCTTTCGAAATGTGGTTTTACAGAAGAATGCTCGAGATTAGATGGGTAGATCATGTAACTAATGAGGAGTTATTGAATAGAATTGAGGAGAAGAGGAGTTTTTGGCACAATTTGACAAGAAGAAGGGATCGGTTGGTAGGACATGTTCTGAGGCATCAGGGGATCACCAATTTAGTGTTGGAGGACAGTGTGGAGTGTAAAAATCGTAGAGGGAGACCAAGAGATGAATACTCGAAGCAGATTCAGAGGGAGATGAAGAAGCTTGTACAGGATAGAGTAGCATGGAGAGCTGCATCAGACCAGTCTCAGGACTGAAGACCACAACAACAACATCACACACGAGACGATTTTTTCAGTAAATACTATGTTGGCAATACCTGTTAGTGTAGATTGTGATATGTGTGAAATTTTATGTAACTCATTAAGCATGCAATGAAATTTTGTTTTCTGCGAAGTTTGTATGGCATAGACAAGTATATTGAGAGTGTTGTATACAATTTAGTGTATTATGTAACATAACAGCAATAAACATTGTGCTATATTTTGATGATGATGATGTAATTTATGATGAGTGGTATGATGATACACGTCGACGATATCTGAGGTAATGATAACTAGGTTTGGTTAGGGACTCTGTTTTCTGTGACACATGTTGTTGGGAGAATAGTATATTTAGAAGGCTGTGGGCTAAGAAGTGACTAAGTGTTGATGTCGTATGAAATGCTAGATATGATTGAATGATATGGGATGATTTACACACTGTATACGAAAATCTTTGCTTGAACACCTGAAAGATATGATATATGAGTTAGTAAAATGTTGGATGGAATACAGTAAGTCACTTTGTTGTTTTTACTGACCATCTGTAGCACATTACCTGTGAATGATGTTTTGTATGCATGACAAGATTATTCCTTTAAGTTTTCTGTTGGTACTTTGTTCTAATATTTAGCCTTTTCTGTTCACCAGACCTCTTGAAAGTACACAATGATAAATTTTACTGAAAAAGTTTACGTTCTAAGAAATCACTGGGAGCGACTTACTCAAAAACTGTGAGAAATGAGAAAGGAAATCTGTCACAAAGAAAAAGGAGCAAAATTCTAATAATTACTAACAGTCTTTTTGAGAAAACACTTTTAACTTACAATATAACACATAGTTAATATAAGCAGTATCTTAGTGTACAAATATAAGTAATCTAATGTAGACAATCACACATTTATTCTTATTTTATATTTCAATATCATCTTTCTTCACTTGAAAGGCAGACTGATTTATGTAGGTATGCAATATATTTTGCACTGTTTAGACTAATTTTCCCTAGGGAATGATACACTGTTGCATGCACTATGACAGCTTACTTTTCTATGGTTTTATGCTTGCAAGGTTTTCTTGCATGCAATTACATTAATGGTGAATTTTCCTTAAAATGTCGTGTTGTACAGTTTGCTTGGCGCTTCTTTTACTTGTAGGGGATGCTTTGCTTTTTTACATGTTGTGTGAATGAGTGTGATGTGCTACTGTAATTTTAGCCAGATCTCCATACTTCAAGTAATAGGTGTAAGGTAGAAACTCATGAGTTAGCAATAATCTACCACAGGTATATGTTAAGATGATAGTTACCATGGTTGTAAAATGAGAGTTAAGGAAACGATTTGAAGTGATGTGAGATATAAGGTTTGATGAAAGATTATGGTTTTATGTGAGGTGATGATTTGAGAAATGCACAATTCAGAATAAAAGGTTTTGAGTTTATGGTTTTAATAATGTGGATAACCTGAAGTTAGAAAATTAAGTTTGAGCAATCTGTGAGGTATATTTCGAGTCCTATAGAATTGATGTGATTGGAAGATGAAATTTTAGGAAACTGTAAGTGATGAATATGAGATTCTGGAAGTAATTCCTGAGGGGTTGAAGAAGTTGAAGGGTGGAATATAATTTGAGGAGTTTTTGAAGTGTAGGTGCATATTGATGCATGCAGGGGTATGTTCGACAATTTTGGATGAACATGACATGTGAACACATGAGTCTAAGACAGCTCCCATTTTCCTTCCCTAAACAGATGATCATGAGTCCAAGGCAGATATCTGAAATTTTGAAGTAGTGATCATTTTGGTACCAAAGAATATATGTTTCTAGTGATAGGTTATATTTTTTGCTAGTTATAGTTTAAATGTGAAGATGCCAATTTCTAATATGTTTTAGATTTCTTCTGAATATACATAAATTTGTTCTTATTACACTACTATGACTCTTATTTTTTAGTTCTTTGATTTGTTTCTTATGAGTTTTCTTTGCTTGTTGCATATGTCTTATATTTTGGGTTTATTATGAACAGTTTATTCTCAATATTTGAATTTTCATAGTTATCTATATATTGTATAAGTGTATCATGTCTTATGTAATTTCTCTTATGGATGTTGATATAATTGTTTCTTTGGATATAGTTCTAGGTCATGTAGGAAGATTGTTCATCATTTTCGTAATCTGTAATATTTTTGCAAGTGATATGGATAAAACAATTAGAGCACACTTTTCTCAGATTAGGTATAGCTTTCTGTTTGCCTATTGTTATATTCACTGTGATTTTGTGTGCATATCTCCAATATGTGACGCTAGCATTCAAGAGATAGTTTACTTGTGAGTCAAACATCTCAGTCTTTATTGCAAGAGACAATTTTCAATGAGTGTAAGAATTTATTTTGCACAAGATGTTAATTTGTTATGAAAGGTATTATGCTGGTTAGTGAAGGACTTCTTGTATCATTCCAGAACTTGGAACTTCACTACTGCTAACAACATGGGTCATGGTTGGCAAAAGACCATTTTCTGTGCTGGTCGCTTGGTCAGAGTAAGGCTATTGCTTAATGTTCCACAGCACGATTTGACGTTACACTTTCAGATGAGTTATTACTGGTCATTTGGATGAACGCCAGCCATCATTCGTCATTCTACTGCAATACTTATGATGTTACTCCAGGAGTGGACTTCTAGAGACTGAAATGTCAACTTCATTTACAAATATAGTGATGCATAGTAATTGAGGAAAATCATGGACTGATGGATGTTAGTTGTGATAGGAATTTATATAGACTGCAGTGACTTCCATTCTGCAATGATATTTTCGTGTGACTATCAAGTGTTTCATTTGTGTTTCTAGTCAGAACTCGACAATACCCCATGAACAGGCTTTTAACGAAAAACCACAAGTTCTATTTCTTTATGTGCATGTTCTCAATTTATGTGTTTTGTAAAATTTTGTACATTTATTTATATTGTCAAATTTTCGTAGTGTTCATATTATAAGGGGCACTCAAATGAAACCCAGTCACTAGTGTAAAGTAACGGTAATGATTTCGTTAACTCAAAAATGTTGTTATACACAGAACACACTCAAAAATAGTCATCAAAACTGTTGGCCCATTTATCCCATTGTGATACTAGGCAGGCGATTCCATACTTGAAGAAGCTGCAGGGCTGCTGTCGGATCCAGGCCTGGACCCAGTCACACACTTCGTCATCTGTTGCGAATCGATGTCCGCGAATAGCTTGTTTGCTTTAGAGGTACAAACACATGAAAGTCAAAGGCTGAGAGGTGGGGACTGTACGCTGGATGTTCCAGCGTTTCCCGCTCTTGTCAGAGATGGTCTTCCTACCAGCACAGGACGAGCATCGTCTTCCAGTGAGTGGCGCCCCTCAAGGAATCGTTTGCAACATTCCACAACACTTGAACGACTAGACTGTACTCACTCTACACAGCCTTCAACTGTCGATACGTCTCATTGTCTCCAACTCCCTCCGCCTCCAAATATGGAATCATTCCTCTTTGTTCCTGATTACTCACCTGCATTTTCGGTAGTGGACGATAACTTGGGTGACCACCTTCTCTTTGGCGTGAAACAACACTGGCGCTATTTCACCATACTCGCAGTTACATGTGGCCACAAAATGTGTAAGGCGAAGGTGGACGCACTGGCCGGCTTTCATTTGAATGAATCTTGTATAAGGCAACAAAAAAACGTACTAAGATTTTATAAAATGGGGGATTATGAAAGGTGGACATATGCAGGTGGACAAGATTTTCATTTGCGGATAGTTTCAGAATGAGTGGAAATTTCATGTTACGAGAGTGAAGCTGTCGCGTGTGACATCTGTAGAATAGCCGACTTACGACAGTGATATTAGTATCTGTGAAGTTGTGAATCTTTGGATCAGTTGCAGAGCGCAGGGTAGTCGAGTGTTGAACATGCAGCAAACTGGGAGAACTTTTAGGGTAGTGCATATTGGAGGAGGATTTTGCTGAAGAAAATTGTTAGGAATTGTATTAATCTGATGAAAGGACTTACAGCCACAGCAGTTATGGGACAGAGAGAGTGTCCTCCTTTGTGGTGATTTTAATATAAACCTACTGTGCAATAACGCAGATAAAGATAACTTTTTGAATATTTTAGAGTTTAAGCATGCTACCTCATGTTATAGAGCCCTTGTCCTAACAGTTCCATCTATATCTATGAGAAAAACAAGCACCCCTCACACGTATAAAAGAATTTGCTCTGAAGAAAAGTGTGCACATTTTGCAACCAGTTTAGCAAATGAATGCTGGACAGATGTGCTGCCAGAGTCAAGTACAAATAAGGCATATGATAACTTTTCTTCTGTTTTCATGTCACAGTTCGAATTTTGTTTCCCTAAAAAAATTAATGACGTCCAAGTCTTCTCAGTATAAGAACCAAAAGACTTCGACAGCCAAGGGTATTAGGATTTCCAGCACAACTATAAAAACATTCACCGAAGAAATGTAAACATGACCTGATCCACGGTTTGTAGAATATGAAAAATACATAGAAAGATATACTGGAAGGTAATAGCAAAGGTAAAGGGGCTATTTACTGACATTCTAATCACGAAATCTGATAACAAATCGAAAACTATACGGAAAATTGTAGAAAATGGAACTAGTAGTATTCGTGAAGATGAAGAAATAACACTCAAAAACATTGAAAACCACAACAGAGAGAAAAATAAAATATCGGATTACATTAATTACCATTTTTATATGCACCACAGATCCTAAATTTAAATTTCAAAAAACAAAAAATAATAGTGGCTCGAAGGTTTGACTGTAATATAAACATTCCCCCAACTAATTAACAATAATTAATTAGGGTGATTAGGAGCCTGAAGCCTAAAATGGCAGCAGGTGTAGATGAAGTAGGGTACCTGTTACAATAATGGCTGCAGTGCAGATTGCAAAACTTACAGCTCACACTGCAAATCTATCATTTAGTGAAGGTGTGTTTCCTCAGTCGATAAAGGTCTCAAATGTAATATCATTCCTTAAAAATGGAGACAGAAATAAAATATAGAACTACCATCCCATATTACTGCTTTCTGCTTTCTCCAAAATATTTGAGAAAATATCGAAATTAATAGTCACTTGTTACCTAGACAAAAATACATGCTGGAACTGCAATCAACATGGTTTTCGTGCAGACCACTGCACAGTAACTGCAGTCACAGACTACTCTCA
The DNA here is from genome assembly GCF_021461385.2 of Schistocerca piceifrons. Lineage (NCBI taxonomy): Eukaryota > Metazoa > Arthropoda > Insecta > Orthoptera > Acrididae > Schistocerca > Schistocerca piceifrons. Next base: position 365,730,429 of record NC_060144.1, on the reverse strand, counting down.
ATAAATTATTAAAAAATTTGAAAAACACCAAAGTGTAATAGGAATTAATTTACATCTGAGTAAAGCATTTGATACTGTCTGTCATGAAAGCCTTCTGGGCAATTTGAAAGCAATAGGCATTAGAGGAACAGCAAAATGTAGTTTCAGTCTTATCTCAAGAACAGCTTTCAGATCACAGTACTCATCACTATTAGTTTGAATCAAAAAATAAGTCTAGTTTCGGAAAGAAAAGAAGTAACTATATGTGTCCTGCAGGGAAGCACCTTAGGCCCACTACTCTTTCTTATTTATGTGAATGACTTGCATTTGACACAGGATTAAGCGAAACTTGTATTATTTGCTGATGGTACAAACCTAATACTGAGTGACATTAAAAGCTCACTACATATTCATCAAATAACATCTTGAAAATTATTGACTTGTTTCTGTGCAAACAAACTTTCACTGAATGCAAACAACAAATTACATACAGTTTCGAAAAATAGTTCAGGATGAGGACATTATTCTAGAATAGAATGATAGTGAAACAGAGAGACTTCAGTTTGCAAAAGTACTTGATCTCCATATAGATGAAGTTTTAAGTTGGAAAAACCATGTTAGATGCCTTCCAGAAAGGCTCAACTCAGCCTGATTTGTCTTGAGAGTTATTTCAAATATTTGCACTTCTGAGGGCACCAGAATGGCATAATTTCGATGTTTCCATTCTGGTGCTTCATATGCGATAACTTTCTGGGCCAGTTGAAAATCTAATTTAAAAGAAATTTTTACCCTAAAAAACGGGCTGTCCGAGGAATTACACACAGCTAAACAGAAGCCCAGAAGTTAGGAATTCTCACTTCGCCATCACTGTACATATTCAGGTGTGTACTTGTAACCAAAGTGAACCTAAGCAATCTCCACACAAATTCAGACTGTCACAATTATATCACAAGGAACAAGAATGATTTGCATGTAGAATATACGAAAAGAACATCACCTCAGAAGCATGTAAGCTATGTTAGGGTTAAACTTTATAAAGATTTAAAGAATATTATAAAATTCAAATTAGGATTTAAGAAATACTTAGTTGGAAAATGTTACTATTAAGTAAATGAATTTAATGAATCATCACAATAAATGCAATGGACCTGTTTGTTAAATGTTTTGAGATGACTTTATTTTCTTTGTGTATTTTGTATTCCTTCAAAACTCCAACACTTTAGTCTCTATATTATTATTGATGATGATTAAAACTTACAACATTTTCAAACAGAGTTTAAATTTACTGTTAATTTTATGTAATCTCAGGCTGTAATAGACCAGAAAATTCATCACCACAGACGAGGAGGTACAATTATGTGTTAACTGCTGTGAAAAGTTATATATTTTGCATTTATTATGTTGAATTTTATATAAGTTTAGCCTATTATCTACAGTTTATTTTGTATGAATTCTGTCTTTAGTAGTGATTGATTTAACCTGACTTATCGCTTGACAAAATGTAAATTTACTGTTTTATTTTTGTCTGCATTTCAGTTTTGTACTGCATTGTTAACCCATTCCCGTTTATGACAAGTCCAATATCGCTTGTACGATGGAATGGATGATAAATAAATAAAAAACAAATAAAAATAATAAAATAACTTATAGATATGTTTTTAAGGTAATAATTTTATGATAGAGCAACAACGATGTACTCGAAAACATTTTAGTTTATATAATGAAGTAAGAGGTCTTGAATATTAACGAAAGAACCCATTTAACTTAGATATCATAACAAAAAATTTTTATCTAATAAAGTCAGCAGACCTCATGTATTATGAACCCCATACATAATACTACTAGAAGCATGCCTTCTGTTGCAAAGATTGTCAACCAAACAACTTCAAATAATAATAAAATACTACCAAATGAGGCATTCTTTAACTGCGGCTACACTGACACGAAAGACAAGAGACAGACTGACAGAGTACGGAGTAAGAAGTACGCCGAGGACCCGCTAATGTGCGAAGAATGCGTACGGCGCACGAGGGTTAATACCACAGATCAAAATCCTCTTTTCCGACTAGTCCTATAGCTGTGTGGTAGAGTGCTCGCCTGTTATGTGGATGGCCTCTAGGCACACATAAACCGGAGCGATCCATGAACCATTCAAATTACGGCACTCACAGTCCGTGATGCGAAGCCTTTCCAAAGACAAACGCGCTTAGTCATGATGTGGATAGTAGCTGTGACAGCTCACGCAGCCATCACAAAAAGGCAAACGGACAAAGCTTAGTATAAGTGGGCAGAGCATAAGGGGACAAAACAGTGCTGGAAACATCGGGAGGCGTTCCAGAACTTCGTGGAGATTTCACTGGACGCCTTCCGCAACCCGTGACCAACGCCGGCCACCCACAACAAACACGCCCTCGTCGTCGCTGCCGACGCCCTCACTCCTCTGCCGCATCCCACAAAAGACGAAAGTGAGGAGTATTGGTGAAAGAGACTGATCTTTCTTCACTTAAAAGAGTATCTCATGTTCTTAAGCTTCTTGAGTCCTTTCTCGTGTGCAAAAACAACGATCACTCTTCATCATGCGAGATTATCTGTGTATTTAAACTATGTTCCCTATGTGTGAATGTGTATTCAAACAGAGTTTCTATTTATAAATCTGCTCTCTCTCTCTCTCTCTCTCTCTCTCTCTCTCTCTCTGTTAGCGAATTTCTTAAATTTCATTCGCTTTTGTCTAAATCAATATGGCATAACTTTACATATAATGTAATACCCTTTCTTCCTCATATGCCAGTATAAATTAATGTGCCATTAGATGTAGCATCAATGTCACCTCAGTTGTTTATAAAAGAATATCTATCTCATATCTAAATCATATACAGTCATTGTTTGCTTGTAGTGTGCCCGAATAAACTAAAAAAAAAAAGACGGACCACGAAGAAATTGTGGCGGGAAATCGGTATATGTGACGTGGCGAACATGTTCAGACAAACAAATGAATACAATTTCAGGAAACGGTTGGTATCTCATCGATGTCTGGAGCGTTTCCAGACACGTCTCGGCTGGTCGTTCCAGCTCAGTTCGAAACGGGACTCATCAATGAAGGCAATATTACTCCAGTGAACGAGATTTTAGATCAAAGACATTTCTGGACACCCCCGGACAGCGGTGGGATACCAACCTGGCTCTATCCCGCAATACTGCCCCACAGCCAGGAGCAATGATGTAGGGAGCCACTTATTTCCAAAGTAAGACAACTTTCGTTGTCATTCGCGGCGGTCTTAGAGCACAACGGTCCGTCGACGTTATTCTACTCACGGTTTGGTTGCCCTTCATGGCAAGCCATCCTGGGCTTTATTTCAGCAAGATAATGCCCGCCTGCAAACCCGAGAATTCCTACTGCTTGCTTTGGTGCTTGCCAAACCCTACCTTTGCCAGAAACGTGGCCGGATATCTCCCCAATTGAGAACGGGTGGAGGATTATCGAGAGAACCCTCCAGCCATTCGTGATTTTGGCGATATTGCATACCATTTCTTGTTGTTGTGCTCTTCAGTCCAGAAACTGGTTTGATGCAGCTCTCCGTGCTACTCCATCCTGTGCAAGCTTCTTCATCTCCCAGTACCTACTGCAACCTACACCCTTCTGAATCTGTGTAGTGTATCCATGTCTTGGCCTCCCTGTACGATTTTTACCCTCCACGCTGCCCTCCAATATTAAATTGGTGAGCCCTTGATGCCTCAAAATATGTCCTACCAACCGATCCCTTCTTCTAGTCAAGTTGTGCCACAAACTCCTCTTATCCCCAATTCTATTCAATACCTCTTCATGTTATGTGATCTAATCTTCAGCATTCTTCTGTAGCGCAACATTTCGGTAGCTTCTATTCACTTCTTGTCCAAACTATTTATCATCCATGTTTCACTTCCATAAATGCCTACACTCCATACAAATACTTTCAGAAACGACTTTCTAACCCTTAAATCTATACTCGATTTTAACGAATTTCTCTTCTTCAGAAGCGCTTTCCTTGCCATTGCCAGTCTACATTTTATATCCTCTCTACTTCGACCATCATCACTTATTTTGCTCTCCAAATAGCAAAACACATTTACTACTTTAAGCCTCTCATTTCCTAATCTAATTCCCTCAGCATCACCAGATTTAATTCGGCTACATTCCGTTATCCACGTTTTGCTTTTGTTGATGTTCATCTTATTTCTCATCGGCGAACCTCAAAATTTTTATTTCTTCTACATGAGTTTTAATTCCTACTCCGAATTTTGCTTTTGTTTGCTTTACTGCTTGCTCAATATACAGATTGAATAACATCTGGGATAGGCTACAACCCTGTCTCACTCCCTTACCATCCACAGTTTCCCTTTCATGCCCCTCGACTCTTATAACTGCCATCTCGTTTCTGTACAAATTGTAAATAGCCTTTCGCTCCCTGTATTTTACCACTGCCACCTTCAGAATTAGAAAGAGATTATTTCAGTCAACATTACAAAAAGTTTTCTCTAAGTCTAAAAATTCTAGAAACGTAGGTTTGCCTTTCCTTAATCTATTTTCAAAGATAAGTCATAGAGTCAGTATAGCCTCACGTGTAATCAAATGTGTTTCTTTAAGAATTGCCTGTTCCGAACATAAACTGCAAAAAATGTCGCTCTGCCCAGTATCTTAACAGGTTTCTAGACATTTTTATGTAAAAATAAATCTCAGCATTAGAAAATAAAGAGAATCGCCAAAAAAGAGAAACATCCCATTATAATACAATAGTATCTTTGATAATTTAGAGAGTAAAGTTTACATCCATTAAAAAATCACTGCTGGGTATGGTGTCTCTTTACTAGCATTCCCATGAAGTGTGAAGTTCATAAATATGAAATATTTTTGTAATTTTTTTAATGTAAACAATTTTTGTTAACAGTCTTTTACAAATGAACGGAATTTACAAATTTATATTTGCCACGAAAACTGTTTTTTATGTGCAATAATGTAATTTGGAATAAGAAGACTTGCATTTTTCATAAAAAGGAAACTTAGATATACTTTAATTAGGATATGTGTACAATGAATTTTATATTTAAATGACGTAGATGCCCGAATTGAGGGGAATAAAAAACGAAAAAATGATGATCGAAACGAGACTGGAACCTTTCTCGAGCGCTACTGATTTTTCCCCCTTCTTTATTCATTTTACGCTTCACACTCGGAAAACTTCAAAACCTATTTTCTTGATAATTTTTGACAGTTGTGTCGAACTGCTTTGGGAAATTGATATCTGAGTTCCGAGCTTCACGTATCCAGTTGGTGCGTGGTCACCTCGTTAGATGGTCAAAACGAGCGGTGAATTCAACATAATTATATCACAGGAAGCACTTGTCTTCTTCGCTCTCCCTATTATTTCCTCATTGTTTCTGTTTCTTCGTGTTACATATTCTCTTAAGTTTTTAAATTTATCGCCGGCCGCGGCGGGCGAGCTGTTCTAGACCCTTCAGTCCGGAACAACGCGGCTGCTACGGTCGCAGGTACGAGTCCTCCCTCGGGAATGGATATGTGTTATGTCGTTAGGTTAGTTAGGTTTAAGCTGTTTTAAGTTTTGGGGAATGATGACCTCAGCTGTTATGTCCCATAGTGCTTAGAGCCATTTTTAAATTTGTCCACTTTTTCGTCTACGTTTTTACAACGTTCATTTTCCAAAGTGTATTACATGTTAGCTCATTCAAATGCTTGAGTATATATACATATTATATATAAAGACCTCTACCGCTTTTTTTCTGTTTGTGTATGCTGTTCTTCATGAACTACTGTAGGAGTTTTGATTTGGTTTTTATTGATAGACTGATTCACGCGTAAGATTTATGTGTATAATTAAAGTAATGACGAGCGGGTAATATATGTACTCTTATCTGTTCATATTTAAGTGGCGTTTGGAATGACATGTCGTTTCAATGATGGGAACTACGAAAAGGTTAATTACGGAGGAGGCGGTGTATGATGCAAAACGCGGTAAAGTAAACAGCTGTTGCAACTCCAGAGAGCAGCGAAGGTTGACGAGAATCTCTACAGATCCTGTCACTACGCATCTAGGTCTACACATATTACAAATTTAAGTTTCTCAACTCGTCTTTCCGCTATCCGTGCGAAGCCAGATCGTATTGCTTGTGTAATTCTAATCTTTGTCACGTAACGTATATTAAATGCACAGAACGTGCAGCTAGAACCTCAGTGTGTATGAACTTTGCCTATATTCTGTTTTTCATATGCAATGGGTAGCCTCGTACTAGCTTCCAACTATCTCTTTTTTTGTATTGTCCCATCATTGTTTAATCTCCTTACTGCCGCTATGAGGCAATGCTTTGGTGTATCTCGAATACAGGTTGACTAATTCACACAAATGTATGTCCAGTAAAGAATAGCGACTATAACATATTGTTCACATGACTTGGTACCCAACCCTTGTAGGTCATCTTGGGCGCTACTCTGTGGGCAATGCGTCGTCACGCACTCTCACGTGACGTGTTTACAAGAAATTGGAATGAAAGGGTAAAACCTTTGGTAACACATTTTATGCAGATCGTTGGTACCGGCTGTCGCCGCCGTTCTTTTGTGGAGACCCATAAATCTGACGGGCTGTAGGAACTCTTAAACTGCTCGGCTTACAACAATTTACGACGCTCCATAAAGCGTAGCAGTGCTGCGAGTCGTTAAATGCGGAGATTTCTGGTAGTGTGCTAGAAATCAACGAGAATTTATTTCCTTGGTAGTTAGACTCTAGCACCTTTCCTCGTCGTCCACGAAATCTTGCACAAGTGTCCACATAGCAATCTAGGTCATGGTTTTGTATCCAATTGTTTATTGTTATTTCAATCATTCTAGAAAATTTTGAATTTGGTATGAGTGCAATGCCCAAATTCGTAAGATTCGTGTTTGTTACTTCGACGATTACTACTCAGGATATCTGTCATTCGATGTTCTGACTGTTGTAAATGAGATAGGGATTTTTCATATTTAAAAGTTGTATTTGTGAGCTAAATAAAGTGGGTGAACGTGTGAAAAAATCTGACCTATCCCTCTAGGAAGTTGGTCCATTCAAATTGAAGAGAGGAGCAAAACAGTTGTTCCAGTTTCTTCGTACAGTCTACCACTAGAGAAACCAGTAAGAAAAAGGTGCTACTGAAGCAAAGAGTTTCCCACTGACTTGAGGAATTTGCGAGACTAGCGAAGGCAATCGAATTCTAACGAAGCGTTTGGGAAATGTTATGGGAAAACGTTATGTATGATGACCTATACCAGTAAAGCCAAGAATGAGAAAATATTATGAACTGTGTCTATTCAGTAATCATTTGCTTATTACATTCGATGGAGTGTGTGAAAATAGTCTGGGGAACGTATTACAGAAGTGTCAAGGAAAAACGGGAATCGACCATTTAAATCGCTTGCTGAAATGACAGAACGATAGCAGCAGAGCATGGCTGTGTACAAATTTTTATGTCTTTCGATTGACCGCAGTGATATGCATCTGGTATTCAGAAAATATTCCGCAAAGCCTGATAGCACCCTCAAACGCCACAAATTCACGCCAAGAAGGCCCTAATTGAAGATAAATAACATGCTTCTTGCTGACGGTAACCCCTGTAACTGATTAATCATTTAAACGTGGAAACATTGAAACGCGAAGGCCGCATTTTCGATTAAGTAATACTTAGGATGCGCACTTCAAATGCAGGAAAACGACAAACATTCGATTGTGGTGCACTAGCTTCGAGGATGGTAATACACATGCTTCAGAATAAATTTTAATTGTTTACATTTACGGGGTCATTGTAAAGATTACCTAATTGTTCCATGTCTATAAATTTAGTCGATTGTATCCCAGTGAAACTATGCTGTTACTGCCACTTTGCTTTTGCTTTCCTCCCTCACGTCAGTTTCCTTATTGTTGCTTTGGCGATTAGGATGAAACAAATAAATCATAGCCTCATAAAAAAATAATTTACCAGCGCGCAACGGAATAATGTCTTATTAGCGAACAGATATTGGAAAGTGACTTGGAGGATTCCGATGTGATTCAGCACTGAAAGCATTCTGCTACTCTTTCTCACTGTTCAAGTATGGATAAAGTCTCGTGAACTCTATGTATACAGAGTGAATTACCTAAAACTCGCACGGCAAATACGTGGAAATGGAAAGTGCTCTTGACGTGTGGTTTTCACAGAATGGATTGATAGTCAAGAAATCGTATTGTTAGCCACTCAAAAGACTGCAATAATACATAGAAAGCGAATTTTTTGTGCAAACATACACTTTTTTAAATGGAACAATGCCTATTGACATTAAGAGATTAAAATGAGGGGTAATTAGAATGTCAGTGGTGATTGCTGCAGGATTTTAGTGCGAGTCGTGTACGAGATATTGTATTTTGAAAAGTTCCCACACCGACACTTGTGCAATATCTTAGTTATGCGGATTCTGACCAGTAACAAGACAGATGACCATCACGTCATGTTCAAAATGACCACCGGCGGCGGTAACACAAGCATCCAGTCTGATATGGAACGACTGCTGCACACGTACTAACATTTCAGCGGAGATGTCCGAGCATGTTGCAGTAATAAGTCGTTGCATATCATCGGGTGTAGTTCGTATATCGTTGTGGGCAGAGTAGTTCAGCTTTCCCCACAGAAAAACGTCTACAGGTGTCTAATCTGGGGAAATGGCCGGCCGATGTACAGGTCCCCTGCGTCCAATCAAACGATTTGGAAACAATTCGTGAAGACGTGCTGTAGTACTTCGTACACTCTAGGCTGGACAGCCACCATGTTGGAAGCACGGGTTCCTCCTAGTCTGCAGAGGAACGTCTTATTGCATATGTGGAAGATATCTGTTAAAAGGCTGCGATACTTGTGCACTTTCACTGTTCCGTTTACGAAAAGCAGGCCTATGAGCTGACCGTTCAGTAGCCCACACAACACGTTTGCACTCCATGGACACTGACGTTCCACCTGACGAAGCCAACAGGAATTGTCAACAGACCAGCAGTGCATGTTTCGGCAGCGTACCTGGCCATGATTGTTAAAAGTGCATCATCTGTAAACAATATACATGATACACCTGGAGTATCCTGTCTTAATACCCGTGTACACAAGCTAACGCGTTTTCCATGCAGGTCTTAATGGAGAGAGATGTGATAGGCAAGGAACCTATGTCGAAGCAGAATGGCTAGGACACTTGCCTGACTCATACCACTTCCTTGTTCGATTGCGTGGGATCTAACGTGCGGATCGGCAACGGCCTTGCCGCAGTGGATACACCGGTTCCCGTGAGATCACCGAAGTTAAGCGCTGTCGGGCGTGGCCGGTGCTTGGATGGGTGGCCATCGGGGCAGCCATGCACTGTTGCCATTTTTCGGGGTGCACTCGCCTCGTAATGCCAACTGAGGAGCTACTCGACCGAATAGTATTAGCTCCGGTCACAGAAGACCATCACAATCGGGAGAGTGGTGTGCTGACCACACGACCCTCCTATCCGCATCCTCAACTGAGGATGACACGGCGGTCGGATGGTCCCGATGGGCCACTTGTGGCTTGAAGACGGCGTGCTGTAACGTGCGGATCAACTACAACAGCAACAAGAACATTAATTTCCCCCACTTCTGTCGTCACTTGTTACCTCCTGTTACGATGTCTCGGTGTTGCACCACCACTTTCACGTAATTGGTTGAAGAGTTTGATAAATCAATGCCGATACGATTGACGTCTATTGCGGTGTCTTGTCTGATACATCGTACAAGAACGAACTGCATTCTTCGTATACTCTCCATAGACCATCAGCACGTTGGTTTCTTATGCATTCCATCGTCCATTCACGACCTACTGCTTGGACTGTCACACACAAACTGACCAGCAAATCAATAGCCATTGTTCTATTTAAAGAAGGATATGTTTGCACAGAAAATACACTTCCTAAAGTATTATTACAAAATGTTGATTGGCTCACAACGTGTGACCAATCCATTCTGTGAAAACCGCACATCGATAGCATTCTCAATTTCCGCAATATGCACGGAGCAAATTTTAGGCGATTCACCCTGTGTATGGTGAGATGCTTCCAAACTTAAAATCATAATATTTTATTTTTCAATAAAAGATAACTAGTACAAACGTATTTCCAATAACTAGCAAAACAACAAGCAATAATTTTAGTTAACGTCAAAGATGCCTCCATCTGGAAAGGAAAAGAGGTAATTGGTAATGATAAAGCAAAATATTTCTCGCATTCCTCACTAACACACATGGAAAACACGACTTTCTATTAATTACTGTTCATTACAATAAAACACTGATGACAGGATAGGGAAGCAGCAATCACTAAGAAACGTAATAACATTACAAAACCCCTCCCCATCAAAACCGAGCAAAAGTGACCTTAATCGAATAGATAAATCACAAAGCTAACACATGGTGATATCTTTGTCCCAAGACCAGAAAGAATGTTCAGACCGAATGTTCAGACGACCACGTCTCCTAGCTTAACCGTTTCTGCGAGAAGTGATCGGAAGCATCACTTCTAGAGATAACAATCTTCTGTCCTTAAGACTGGGGGGAGAGATTCATTGGGTTCAAAAATGACCAACCAAAATCTCTCGTTCCCGTTATAACGTTCTCATCCTTGTCTGAATCTGTCTCCGTCCAGTCTACGACCACCCTTCGTTTAAAAAAGGTCGGGGAAGAGTTCCCTTCGATTAAAATAACCAACCACTTTCTCCCTTCAGACCTCGCCATTTATAGCCGACTCTGTTGTTTCTAAAACCGACAATGACTAGAGAGCGGTTCCTAGAAGAGAATGGTGAAGGCGGCGGGGGGTGGGGGCAGACGTTCGTTGGGTTTGAAACTACAAAATTAACTCATGGAAGATTGTCACGATGGGCGCTGTATCTACAGGAATTTGACTTCAGTATTGTTTACATACAGGGATCTTGAAATATTATTGCTGATGCTTTATCACGTGCACCTATGGGTTTGAAACAAAGTGCTGAGGAGGACTGCAAAGGAAACAATTATTGTTTGATGTATATTCAAGGTGTTGCGTTCGAAAATTTTATTTCGTCTTCGCTCCAGGACATCGCTAAGGAGCAAAACAAGGATCCAATCTGGAAGGATATTAAGGAGAAGTGGAGGATAAAGGAAAGCGTAGCGATTACACAGTATTATTTAGTTCGCAATGATATTCTTTTTAAACGAAAATCGGTCGACAACTCTGTTTGGTTATTTGTATTCCTGATGAGTGGGTCAATAAATTGATTTGGTACACACATATCAGTTATGCACACTTTGGTCCCAGAAAATGCTTTCATAAATTACGAGAAAATTGCTACTTCAGTAATATGGAAAAACGTATTCGATCTGTTCTTGCCAAATGCAAATTATTTCAAAAGGCTAAGCCGCCAACTATTGCTCACAGAGCACCATTGTTTCCTATCATTCCAGCGAAATTAAAAGACATGGCTGCAGTCGATTTGTTCGGTCCAGTGGTTCGTTCTACTAATGGTTCTGCGTACATTATGGTAGCAGTGGAATTGACATCAAAATATGTGTGTTTTACACCTTTTCGCAAAGCAACAGCTCGTTCAGTATCTAACGCTTTCATCAAACATTTTCTTGAAGAAGTGGGTCATGTTGATAAGGTTATATCATATAATGGATCACAGTTTCGTTCTAAAATTTGGCTTCGTACTCTACGGCGTCGTAAGATTAAACCAATTTTCATTTCACTTTTTCACCCTCAGTCTAATGCTTCAGAGAGATGGATGAAGGAAATCAATAAATTGTGTCAACTTTATTGTCATCAGAATCACAGAACGTGGGATCAGTATCTTCATACTTTTCAAAACATTCTGAATGAACTCGCTAATGATTCAACTTCTTTACCGCCGATATTGATATTAAAAAATAAAGCACCGACAAATCGCATTTCTGAAATAGTTCCTTTTCCACCTACACGGAAACTGCGGCATTCTGAAGTTGTGAACCTGGCTCTACAAAATATTGCATCTGCGGCTGCTAGAAGAAAGAAATCAGCTAAACGTCCTGGTCGTTTAAAAACCTTGTCAGTTGGTCAAAAGGTGTTAATTAAGTCTCATCGTTTGTCTCACAAAGGAAAAGGCTTGTGTCGCAAATTTTTTCTGCTTTATAACGGTCCATATAGGGTTCGCAAAATTATTCATGACAACACTGTCAAAGTAGAAACTCTTAAATCTCGGCGCTCTAAGGGAATACATCACATATCGAACGTTAAAATTTTTGTGGAGTGACATACTTTCGAGAATCCAACAGTTATACGTAAACATGCAGAGAATACAAGGATACCGCGCCGTGTTCTGGCGGCGGCATATACTCAAAGCAACAGTCAAGTCTGCGCGGCGCACAAGGCAGTCGTTGACCGTAAACAATTACTTACTACGTCAAGCGTACCTACAGCTGATCGAGCGCTCAGTGCGATTGCACTGACAGCCGTAAACAAATACACAGTCTAATTTCTCTGATTAAATTCAGCATAAAGTTATAGTGACTTGATAAATTATGTTATTAACGTTCAGTATTTTTCAGGATACGGTTGTATAAAATATTTAAGACTTCAGGTAAATTCTGTGTGTGTCCGACGTTAAGAGGACTTGCTATTGAGAAAATTTCAGGAAGAATGTAATTTCGTAGAAGAAAGTAATAAACTAAAAAGGTAACTATTAATTGAATTTATTTTTCAGGAAACATATATCCGCTTAGGTACGTACTTTAGACGTAATTTGCTGCTCGCGATTACGTGATTTATACTTTGTGCTAAATTTCATGTTCTATGAATTTACTTGTGAAGCGACGTGCTTGCGTACATTAACTGATTTTGACAATGATTGACTAATGAACAGGGTTGTTACTTGTGTATATTATGCATCGCTTGGCTGCACTGCTTTTTCACTGATCTCAAATTTTTCTATTATGTGCCTGCTGTGCTTATTTATTTAAATTATAATTGTCACCTGATTAATTGTACTGATGTGGTTATGTATGTAGGTTACACTTTGTGATTAATCTGCTTGCGCCTTCATGTTTACTTATTAAGATTACATATGAACATTTATTTGCTTATGCTGATATGATGCTAATGACCTGTTTATTATGTAAGATACTTGTTTGCTGCTTTGCGTATGGATTGCATATTTATACATTTCTGTTTGTTGTCATAACTACTCTTTAATTTGGTATATAGAAATGCTGATATGCGGTGTACGAACATGGAGTTTAGGTCACACTATGGTATTAATTATAGATTGTTCGCTTGGCAGAGCCTCGTTGTAGGAATTGTGCTGCATCCACTTGTTGACATTCTGTTCTCCACTGGTATATTTACTCGCTATTGCATGTTTCGCTTACACTCAGTGCCTTATATTTTTAAGATAAGAAAATGAACTGCTATAATTCTACGAACGACATTGGTACAAGAAACTTCATTGAGATCACATGAGCTGGAGGTTTTATGGAAGCTGTATAAATTTATGCTAATATGAAGGAAGCTAACGACATGACATACCAACACTAGGTTTAGACCATTGACAGTAATTACACTGCATTCTTCGTGAGCAATTGAAATAGTAAGTGACACTTGACACAAGAAATACTCCACATGTTTGCTTCTGTTTTGCAATGATTCTTAAAGTGGTGTACACACTGTGAATTATTACTATCATTCATACTACGTACTCATACCTACTTACTGAAAGTTATTCAAACTGAAGGCTGTTAGAGGTCATGTATGTATTTCTTTTATTTTATGATGGACAAGGTAACCAAAATGTATTTTATAATTCATAATGAGTAGAAGATTTGGCTCAGGTGGACTACACAGAGGTTGTGTGTGGACATTGTGTCTTCGGATTGTATCGGATGATGAATTGAAGTTTGCACTAGGATTTTATCTGTACTTGTTCGAGGAGACTGACTAGAGGAAAGAGTTGTTATGGAAGTGAAATGATATTGGTGATAAGGTTTATATGTATTGACGTATTGAAGAGGTATTGTTGAGGTATTGAGATTGTGTAAAGTTGATGATTATTGGAGTTTTGGTGGACAAGAGGTAAGGTAAATGATATTGATGATAAGGTTTATATGTATCGACATAAGAGGTATTATTGAAGTATTAAGATTATGTGATGATAATGATTAGTGGAGTTTTGGTGGATAAGAGGTAAAATAAGTGAGGAGCATATTTTTTTTTTGTTGGTTTATATGGAACAAGGAGGATGAAGATGGCAGACTAGAACACTCAAGTGGAAGGAAGATTGTCTACACACACACTTTGTTAAATCACTAAGCAGTATATACTTTTTTTTTTTTGGAGAGAGGAAGCATTTGCATATCTTGGCACACTGTCAGTTGTTCAGCAACCGTACATTTTGATTTGGCTTGGCAAACATTGGTCTTGACATGATGACTACGACGTTGAGTAACTATTATTGACTGTTATACATTGCTGCCACTACTACTTGATACACAAGTTGAACATAAAATTTTGGACAGAGTTGCATTTACACAGTTAACACTATTCAATTACACAGTAGTACTTAATGTGGATGAAGGATGAGTGAGTGTGTTTTGTGTGTTTTGCTTTCCTAATCCCAAATAATTGGTACCGACCTATCTCCTAAATATTATTTTACTTGTTTGTTGTGGCTTGCACTGACACCCATAAATATTATAGGTTTACTGATATTTGTGTATTTGTAATATTTAATATGACAATTATCTGATATCATTTGTGTGTTTATTATAATTTGTATGTTTAGTGTAAGAGCATTGATAATAATTTTGTAAAAGCAATTGAGTGTGCATTCGAACTGTTGTTCATGCTTGCACCTATCATCATTGCTGGGTGACACTGGAAATGTTTAATTTCTGCTGATAAACTCTGATGAACTGTCTAATTAGTGATAGTGAGTATTATGGACTGTTACGTGCACTTGTTCAACATGATGGGTGCCAGTAGGAGATGTTTAATTTCTGCTAATGAACTCTGATGAACTGACTAATTAGTGATAGTGAATATTATGGACTGTTACCTGCACTTGTTCAACATGATGGGTGACACTTGGAAATGTTTAATTTCTGCTGATAAACTCTGAGGAACTGTCTAATTAGTGATAGTGAATATTATGGACTGTTACGTGCACTTGTTCAACATGATGGGTGCCAGTAGGAGATGTTTAATTTCTGCTAATGAACTCTGATGAACTGACTAATTAGTGATAGTGAATATTATGGACTGTTACCTGCACTTGTTCAACATGATGGGTGACACTTGGAAATGTTTAATTTCTGCTGATAAACTCTGATGAACTGTCTAATTAGTGATAGTGAATATTATGGACTGTTACGTGCACTTGTTCAACATGATGGGTGCCAGTAGGAGATGTTTAATTTCTGCTAATGAGCTCTGATGAACTGTATAATTAGTGATAGTGAATATTATGGACTGTTACGTGCACTTGTTCAACATGATGGGTGCCACTAGGAGATGTTTAATTTCTGCTAATGAACTCTGATGAACTGTCTAATTAGTGATAGTGAATATTATGGACTGTTACGTGCACTTGTTCAACATGATGGGTGCCACTTGGAAATGTTTAATTTCTGCTAATAAACTCTGATGAACTGTCTGATTAGTGATAGTGAATATTATGGACTGTTACCTGCACCTGTTCAACATTGCTGGGTGCCACTGATGGAACTGCTTCTACTGAAATTATGTCACTTGTTGGTGTCTGCACCTGCTCAACATTGCTGGGTGCCACTGATGGAACTGCTTCTACTGACATAATGTCACTTGTTGGTGTCTGCACCTGTCAACATTACTGGGTGCCACTGATGGGCTGCTTCTACTGAAATGATGTCACTTGTTGGTGTCTGCACCTGCTCAACATTACTGGGTGCCACTGATGGACTGCTTCTGCTGAAATGATGTCACTTGTTAGTGTCTGCACCTGTTTAACATTGCTGGGTGCCACTGATGGAACTGCTTCTACTGAAATAATGTCACTTGTTGGTGTCTGCATCTGCTCAACATTGCTGGGTGCCACTGATAGACTGCTTCTACTGAAATAATGTCACTTGTTGGTGTCTGCACCTGTTCAACATTACTGGGTGTCACTGATGGACTGCTTCTACTGAAATGATGTCACTTGTTGGTGTCTGCACCTGCTCAACATTACTGGGTGCCACTGATGGACTGCTTCTACTGAAATAATGTCACTTGATGGTGTCTGCACCTGCTCAACATTACTGGGTGCCACTGATGGACTGCTTCTGCTGAAATGATGTCACTTGTTGGTGTCTGCACCTGTTCAACATTACTGGGTGCCACTGATGGACTGCTTCTACTGAAATGATGTCACTTGTTGGTGTCTGCACCTGCTCAACATTACTGGGTGCCACTGATGGACTGTTTCTACTGAAATGATGTCACTTGTTGCTGTCTGCACCTGTCAACATTACTGGGTGCCACTAATGGACTGCTTCTACTGAGATAATGTCACTTGTTGGTGTCTGCGCCTGTTCGCCATTTTTGGGTGCCACTGTTGAAGCTGTTTGAATACTGCTGATGAAATGTTATGAGATTGCTATTTGCACCTGTTGATCATTGCTGGGTGCTACTGTTGGAACTGTCAACTACCCTGAGGAGTCCTACTTATTTATTGAACTATTGAAAGGATTTTATGTGAATATTTGTATAAACTGATTTTTTGTGTGTTTACTGTTTATGAGATGGTATGAGACTCTTACCTGCACCTATTCGTCATTGCTGACGCTGTTGATTGAATTGTTTAACCACATGATACTTGTGTAAACTATTATGTAAAATCATATGTATGCAAGCATTTGTATTCCTTACTGTATTTTATACACTCCTGGAAATGGAAAAAAGAACACATTGACACCGGTGTGTCAGACCCACCATACTTGCTCCGGACACTGCGAGAGGGCTGTACAAGCAATGATCACACGCACGGCACAGCGGACACACCAGGAACCGCGGTGTTGGCCGTCGAATGGCGCTAGCTGCGCAGCATTTGTGCACCGCCGCCGTCAGTGTCAGCCAGTTTGCCGTGGCATACGGAGCTCCATCGCAGTCTTTAACACTGGTAGCATGCCGCGACAGCGTGGACGTGAACCGTATGTGCAGCTGACGGTCTTTGAGCGAGGGCGTATAGTGGGCATGCGGGAGGCCGGGTGGACGTATCGCCGAATTGCTCAACACGTGGGGCGTGAGGTCTCCACAGTACATCGATGTTGTCGCCAGTGGTCGGCGGAAGGTGCACGTGCCCGTCGACCTGGGACCGGACCGCAGCGACGCACGGATGCACGCCAAGACCGTAGGATCCTACGCAGTGCCGTAGGGGACTGCACCGCCACTTCTCAGCAAATTAGGGACACTGTTGCTCTTGGGGTATCGGCGAGGACCATTCGCAACCGTCTGCATGAAGCTGGGCTACCGTCCCGCACATCGTTAGGCCGTCTTCCGCTCACGCCCCAACATCGTGCAGCCCGCCTCCAGTGGTGTCGCGACAGGCGTGAATGGAGAGACGAATGGATACGTGTCGTCTTCAGCGATGAGAGTCGCTTCTGCCTTGGTGCCAATGATGGTCGTATGCGTGTTTGGTGCCGTGCAGGTGAGCGCCACAATCAGGACTGCATACGACCGAGGCACACAGGGCCAACACCCGGTATCATGGTGTGGGGAGCGATCTCCTACACTGGCCGTACACCACTGGTGATCGTCGAGGGGACACTGAATAGTGCACGGTACATCCAAACCGTCATCGAACCCATCGTTCTACCATTCCTAGACCGGCAAGGGAACTTGCTGTTCCAACAGGACAATGCACATCCGCATGTATCCCGTGCCACCCAACGTGCTCTAGAAGGTGTAAGTCAACTACCCTGGCCAGCAAGATCTCCGGATCTGTCCCCCATTGAGCATGTTTGGGACTGGATGAAGCGTCGTCTCACGCGTTCTGCACGTCCAGCACGAACGCTGGTCCAACTGAGGCGCCAGGTGGAAATGGCATGGCAAGCCGTTCCACAGGACTACATCCAGCATCTCTACGATCGTCTCCATGGGAGAATAGCAGCCTGCATTGCTGCGAAAGGTGGATATACACTGTACTAGTGCCGACATTGTGCATGCTCTGTTGCCTGTGTCTATGTGTCTGTGGTTCTGTCAGTGTGATCATGTGATGTATCTGACCCCAGGAATGTGTCAATAAAGTTTCCCCTTCCTGGGACAATGAATTCACGGTGTTCTTATTTCAATTTCCAGGAGTGTATATTAGGTTACTGAAGGGCCAGTGCAAAGCCAAAATTTATTTAGTTATGTGATATTTACTTATTAATATTACTTTTTAATTTTTGTCTGTATTTTTTGGACGAATTTGGTGGTATTTTCACCACCAATGCTGGCAAAAATACCATCAAATTCTAGCCCGTGGAGGAGGGGCATATGAAAAGTTGCTACACTGAGTCACAGCGCCAGAGATTGCGCCAAAGAGTATAATTCAGCCGCCTCCACTGGCAGTGTTATTCAGCCGCCTCCACTGGCAGTGCTTGTTGAGATGTGGTGGTGGAGAGTGCTTGTCGAGAAGTCGTGGTGGAGAGTGCTTATTGAGAAGTGGGCAGTAGGAGTTCCGATGTAGCCGTGACTAGTTGTGAGCATGTTGTATGCAGTTGTTCTGATGGGCGAGACAGCCGATGCTGTTCGATTGCGGATGTTGTAATGATCAGAGTGTATGTTTCGTCAATAGATATGAAGGTAATAAATTTTTTATTTTTAATTTAAAATGTCTTAAACAATAATGCCTCTTGGTCACAGGTTCAGTCAACAAAGCATCTGGCTTGGTTCATGTATTAGAGTGTAATTCTGGTTTCTATGTGCAAGTATAGTATTTCAGTTTTATTTAATTAATTCAGTGTAAATGGTATTTAAAATATCTTGTATTTTTGAGGAAGAACCGTGCCAGATGTGTACGTTGGATCACACTTCCACACACAGAACAGTTACACTTGTGCTTTGTTGTTCGTAGTTTTTGTTTCGTAGCTTTATAGTTGCTGGGGACTTAATTAATTAATTGTGTTAACGGAAATTTCCTTTCATTCTTGGTTGTTATTTTATGCAGTCAGATTGCGTACTAATACTAGTCAGGGCCAACCGGTTACGAGACTTCGTAGCCGGACATTCAGCTACTAAAAATTAAAATTATTTGCATAATATATAATTAAGCCCCCATGCAAAGTTAAAGTAGTAACCATAGGAATAAATGGAATAAAGCACCTAGCTTGGTTCATCTTCTCCCCAGTGGTTTCGACAAAGTCTTCGCAAGGTAAATTTGTGGTGGCATGCCCGAAAATGGAGCAGCAAAACATGACGCACAAGTGACAGATCAAGTCAAATTTCATAAAGCGAATGGATGGGCAAATCTCTATGGTTCAATAAGGTTTCATATTCCACTTCGTTGCCATGTTCTAATAGTAACCACTGCTAAGGTTTAGCGCATGACATTCAGAAAGTTTTTTTTTAAGTCGTATCTGAAATAAATTGATCATAAATATTGTAGCCTAGTGAAGTGTTTCATTGATACGTTGCGTAGATAAAAGAATAAAATACTTTAACCGTACTCGATCAATGTGGATGATTAGCCGAATTTCACCTGAGATGATGGTTGGAGAGACATCATCGCTGCTACAGGTAATCTGCGAAAACCAGTTACAGATGTTGGTCACTGATGAATCGTGTGTACGGATGGTCTTAACCCGCTCAGCGTCAGCTGAGGTCTGAAGATGGTTAACCGAAGCACAGAAACTGGTAGACGTATAATAAATGACATCATAAGGAAGACTGTAGGTTTTCCATTTTATTACATAATAAAATCTCATTTGTATATCCAAATCTATAAAAGAAAATTTTCGGAATAATTGCCGTATTTTGTTGCAAATTTAACATCACAATTAAAACGATAATGACCCGTGACCTCAAAGACTCATCTCATCAGCTGTTGGGGTAAGAGGTGTCGTTGAAGTACCGGTTAATATGTCACTGGAACTGAGGTATTATATATTGAACATGGGTGAAGTTGCGGATTTTCAGTTGGTTAATCGTGAGTTAGCACCTTTTATGACAAAAAAGTTTATAAGGGCTCATTGTAATAAAACTGAAGAAACCTATAGTTGCCTTTTCTGTGGTGAAAGGAGCACTGCTATAATTGGGAAATTCCACCGGCAAAGGATTAAAGGACTCTACCGGTGGTAGATAGTGATGTGGAACTGAGGGGAAAGCTCCCCAATGTGAAAGCGAGAACTTTGTATCACATAGAAAAGTGGACCATCGGAAATGCGGAGAAGAGTAATCTGGAAGCACGTGACATGCGATGTTATAAGAAAACGCTATAATTAAGTTGACACATAATGTACGAAATGAAGAAGTTCTGTAAAGAATGGGTGAGAGAAGAATGGTGTGGGTGACCCCTGTAACCTCCCAACAGATAAATGCCGTAACCTTGCAATAAAAAGGTAACTAACCTCAGAATAAAAATGTGACTCATATATAACATTTCAAAAGAATTCTCGCAATGTGACCTTTTAATAATTAACTGACTGTGAATCTAAACTGGTAAAGCTGGACTTCAGCAGTGCTGCATCAAGGCCCTGAAAAATTATTCTGAATAAACTGAAAATTCTTACCTCAATGATGTCACCGCATAACGCGTATATATCTGCTCCTGTAAGAAATTTTTCTGGCACAGCCCAGCGCAATGCTTGCCACTAGATTTTGTTATGTGTGAAAAACAACTGATTGTCTTTACGATAATCAGCATGACTATGGATAGGAGAAATTAGTAAAAACTTTAAATTCAGATGAATGACTGTCAAAAGTTATCTTTATAAGAAAGATTATTATTGAAAGTTTTTTGAAAACATTTACATGGGACTTTGATATAACAATAGTACAAAAATCAGTTGTAGCAATTAACATATGCGCGGCTATAAAGAACAATAATTTTTGCTTTTACCTTATACAACACCGCTCAGGCACCGCCATCGTTCTCCACGACCGGCCTTGGTAATTCCATAACTCTACTGCTCTTCTCAAGCTACAAAACATCACTACTCTACTGCATTATTCGAACTCCAGGACACTAGTGCTCTCTGTGAGCTACACAACTCGATAACTGCTCTCTACGAGCGACCTGACCCAACCGCACGACTGCGAGCTACTATTGCTACTGCTGCCGACACTGCTCTCTGGTCTGCGATTCTATTGTAGCCTACATTTCGCAGGCAGCGCGTTAGCAATCCATCGAAGTTACATCTTCTAGAGTGCGCTAGCAATAAATTCCTTAGTCATGGACCTCTTACACCCTTACCAGAAATAGTGTCAGATCAGTGGGACATCTACTGTGGCAACCAAGGATAGCTTATGTGACGCTGGAAATCTTTTTTTCTTTCCACTAGAGTTTATCTTGTTTAATATGGGCCGCTGATTAACGGTTTGACAATATTGTTATTTAAGTTTGTGGATGGATTCCTTCCAGAAGCCACAGTCGTCAAGGCAACGTAAGAGAGAAAATTCGTATGCGCCATCTGCTTGCGAAGTGTGAAAACTTTTTTCTATATGTTATAGTGCAGAGTCCGGCAGAACCAAGAATACAATTTGAGTCATGCAGTACGGAATCGTTGTTGGACCTGCGCGAAGTATATATGCCCGCGCTTCATTGAGGAAGGATTTTCATTTGTAATTATGACCTTGTGGCGTTATCAGCATAAATTTGTTTCCATGTTCAGGACAGAAGATGGAAACAAATTAATTCTGCTGGGCTATCTGTTTTAAATGTTCGTGTATCATATTCTCTGAGGCGGAATTCGGGGACCGTCACAGCATTTACTGAACGAGCGTGGGAAACCCCCTGGAAAACACACGCCGGCCAACTCACTTCCCTGTCTCACAAGCGGACTCGCTGCGGATTACACAACACGAACAATTGCTGGAGGGGCAATAGGGGGAAAATAATGGGGACAGACAGAAAGTAGAACATGTTTGCATGTCGTGTGCACGTGAAAAGATTGCAAAAAGTAGATCAAATATAGAAAAATTTATAGTCCAATCTAAACACCTAAGATTCCAAAAATAATTATAAACTCAATAACAAGGGCTTTCTTCTCTGTCAGAGGTTTCAATAACACGATTTCTCCTTTCCCGCATGCTTTCAGAAACCTGCATTCTTGATTTCCTTTCTATTAGTCAGTTGTTTTCTATAGCGCCACCAGCAGCGATTGTTGCATAAGATCTTGTTTCCACCATTATGTTTCTTAGTAATCCGTCTTTCATTCCAGTACTGTCCTCTTTTAGATGGGCGTCAGGAAATAACTTGAATTGTCTAAGCCCAGTACTTCTGGGACGCTATTCAAGTGAGAATCCTTTCGTACCGTCGCTTGCCTCCCCTGGTTATCATTCGATTAGTAGAGGCTTTCAGGGGGGGGGGGGGGGTGGGTGTCATTGTTGACAGCCCTATCTTTGAAGTCAGAGCGTTGTTATCTCTTCTCCCGACGTCGGACGTAATCCGAAAGTGGAAGCGTTCCTATCGATGCCAGCATTCTGCAGCTGTTGGCGGAATGTTTGCTCCATTTGCAAATCTGATAACGAGGGCCTAGTTACGGATCTTGACTGTAGACTTGCTTGTGTTATTGCGTTGCGTTTTTCCCCTTGTTCATTTAGGTGACAGGTCACAAATGTGAGATAGTCTGATTGTCTGAATATACGTTTCCCTATTCACGAATTTTTTTGGTAACTTCGTGACAACATAGTTTTGGAAATCATATTAAAAGTCTCTTGCCTCATAGATATTTTTTAATATGGTGTAATACAGTGAAATTTGTTATCTTGTTTTCTGACAGATCGACGGTTTTCTTGGTTGAAGTTGCTACACGAGTAGGGCGATTAGCGAACCCTCATAGGGACAGGTGTTTAGGATGTCGGTTTGGTGAGATGTTTTCGAGAACATTGTGATACAATAAGCAAGCCCATAACGGAAATTATTTTGAAAATTTAAGATAAACATCTTTGAATTGGAAATCTTTCCTAGCACGTTCTATTTTCCTTAGTGTACTGCCTAACACCTCCTTAGGACTTGAAAAAGAAAAAAAAGACGATAAGCTGTTACATAGCTGCCGTAAAATACTGCCGTGCTTCCTGCAATATTGGTTCAGTATTGGAGAATTCTGCTTCCAATTGGTCACAGATTACTATGCCAGCTGTTACGAATGGCTCGTAGGATATCCATATACTGAGAACACATTTCTTCTTTCCAAGCTCCTAGAGCGCTATAAAATTTCTAGAAATAATTTCCGCTGCTATTGGGGATTTCCGTTTAGTGACTGCGAAGGCAAATCCAGATACATGGCAGTGGGTGAATTTATTTCCTTTTACAGTTTCATATCGCGCCCTTCTTAAATTTATCCCATTTAACACTAATTAAGTGCTGTTATTAATATACAGCTATGTGCAAATCGATGAAGATCTTTGCCTTGAAATGAATAATGCCATGATTACTTCTATATGAGTTGCCTCCTACTTTAGTCTTAACTTACTCTTTCCGTTTGGTCACGTTTATATATACAATTTAGAAATTGTAATACAATACAAATATCTTCGCTGTACACATTGTTTAATAATCAGCAGGGAAACACTCACAGTAAGTGTAAATTAAGTTTTAGTGGTAAATATATTTCTCGACGTGTATCCTCAAGCCAATGAAATTAATAATGATATATTCAGTAATACTCTACATTTAATACTATTTTACTTGTTTTACAAAACTCTTAGAACAGGATGTCCATGATTATTAAAGAAAGATAATCAATTTCATAGTACATTATGGACCAACTTATTGATTAAGCTGTGCAGAATTAGATATTTTTAGGCATAACTTCAGGCACAGTTATTCCTTTAACGTTTTCTTAAGATACCTAAACCGTGAAACTGATGTGTTTCCCAGAAAGAATATTACCGGGGTTTGAATTGAGAATTGTGAGCTTTTTACATCTTCGCTGGGAGAAGGCACCTAATGCAGAATAAAATTAGCACTCACTAACCTCGGACAAGGTACTGTACACATTGCGGACATATATAGAAACATTTCTCAAGCTCGTTTCAGATTCTAAATTGACTTTCGTGCATAGCTTGAAATGTTTTGATTTTATTATAATTGAAATAGTTCCGGGAACTAAGTTGAATTCGACGTTGACTCTCAGGACTTTGAAAATGTTTAATCATTATCGTGCGCCGTTCATGTAACTTTGCGGATGAAGTGAAGCTATTGAGAAATAACTTAGACAATGTTAGATTAATACTTTTCGTTACAGTTCCACTTACTAACTTTGCAGGTGAACTTTAATTATTATCTTCCCGTGAAGTTACCTTGTTCGACAAGATGAGATAATTTAAGATGAATCGTTTCATCAAAACTGCCGGTATATAATTAAAACTTAAAAAAACTACACGTGAAGGGGTTGTCCTCAGGATTATACGTTTCAAAGGACAATACAAGCCAATTTCCTTTCCAGTGACAGTCTTCTTTCGGACAGAACCACAGGGACCGTTTCAATGACTATTCTCCAAGCAGCACTACAGAAAGAAATTAAGAGTACTTCAGCACAGCTGTCGGTGAGGGAAGAGAGAGGAGTGATTATAATATCTTGGAGCCTTGAGATAACTGGAATATTACTGAGTCAGAAGCATAGAGATCTAACTAAAGTATGGCACCTCTCGAATACTAATTCCAGATTCAGACGGACTAGAAAGTGATGTAAGGCAGATTGCTACAGAAGCTTTTTGGAAATTGATAAAGTACCTGGGTACAGAGACAGAGTGTATATTAATGTAAAGGCAGTTTGTAGTTAATGCAGCTTCCATCCCTTACAGAGTAAACCTTGTTGCCAGTTACGAGTTTGTTGTAGTCCATAATGGAAAGTGTTTCAACTAAATACGCGTGTGTTATAAAAGCAGCTGATGAAAAAACAGCATAAATAAATAAGGAACAGAGGTTGCTTAACTTTCGATGGAACTGCTGTGTCCAGAGTTGCACAGGACTCAGTAGCAGGGAGGTAGACTTCGAACCCGCTTCTCAGATTGCGCAGCTGGCTATGTTTCATCCGAACGAGTTAACAGCGAGTTAATAGCGGCATCGAAAAAAAGGTTGAGGTATCCACTTATTCATTCATCACTTTGGTCTGGTGTGTCAGTAGCATGTGTTCAAGGAGCTATTAGTTATAATTAGAGTTGTAAAGCGACCAAAGGCTACCGTAGACTATCGCAAGTAAGCGGAGAGTACGGTAGTTTTCCTAGTAGCTTTGGTCAGTTAAGAGCGCAACCGTTTTACCTGTGTGTTTAGTATGTTGAATGCTACAGGACGTTAACTTATTTCGATTGCTTTGTTTGTGATGCGATCAGTGCCTTACTACGTAGATTCCCTGGAAACCGGAAGCGCTGAACCGTCTAGAAATTGAGTGAGGCTATATAAACTGCTGGGTAGCCTAAGCAACATTTTTTAGCAAAATTAAGATTATCAAATTTTTAACTTATGTTTTATTCGAAAATTATTGATTTATAACGTGAAACAGAGGGATGTTGCAGAAAAAATAAAAAAAAAGTTATACAGCGCTAGAAAACACAATTTCCTCAAAAAGGTAACAGAAAGAAAAATAAAAACATGTCAAAAATTGATTCAATTCTTCATTGAACTTGTATAAAATATGTTTCTGTTATTCATAAACAACTTCCGCAGTTTTCAAACACAATAGGAAACTCTTGCCTTTGATAATGATGAAGCACGTTCCATTGAGTATTAAATAACGACAATAATTACAAACTTTCGTGTTTGTGCTTGTAAACTTGCTTGCATCAAAAGTAATTGCTTTGGTTACATAAGAGAGCAGAAATTACGTGGAAAACTGATTTTTATTACTTATGATACGAAGTTTACATTTTGTAAGGATATGGAATACACACTGGAATAACGCTCAACGATGCGCGGTTCTAATTATATCCAAAATAAACAAAGAAAGGAACAACGAGAAATCGTCATCTCCCAGTTTCTCTCTCATACATTAATTCATCTTTCTTTCCCTCCCAATGCTACCAACACCACCGTTAATGCTACCATTTAATATGACACTTACAGTGTATCGAAACCACCGAACAATAGTTTAGTTAGAGCGCAATTCTATTTGTAAGTAATATACATCAGTGAATTAGAAACACACGACGTATAGTATTGTAACCTTGCACAGGCCTTGGGGAGCCCGTGGGTACCGAGCAATTGCCCTGTCATCGTCCGCCATTGGCATCATTGGATGCTTAAGGAGGGGCGTGGGATCGGCACACTAGAGTTGGGCAAAACCGTTCTTTTCGGAGATCGGATCAGAACTGGTCAATTACTGAAATGAATTCGCTCTTTTACATGGTTCTGCATTCACCATTCACTCAAAAAAATAAGTAAAAGGAAGGTATATTGTCTTTTTAATTCAGTTCACTAGACCTGTATTTTTAACTAATTTTGTCAAATTTCGGAAGAACTTATAAAAAGCAGTAATAATTTTGTGTTATGTACCTAGTAGTTTTCAGATATAAAAGTTTTAAATTTCGCCTGTTATAAAAAATTTGAAAATTACAAGAAAATCCTAAATATTTTTTATGAATAGGATAAAATTTAAGATTGAAGACTGATTCTTGTTATATTTTGATATTTTAATCGGAAAAATACATATAAATTATAACAATTGTAATTGAAGTGTACCTGCAGTCATCATTTATTGTCAGCATTACCATATATGTTACTGTAAAGTAAAAATTAATCAGTATTGTCATTTATAAATAAAATTTGAACCATTTTAGTCAATAGAAGTCTCTTTCTCTTCTTGGAGCACATTTGTCCTGCGTTTGAAAATATTCGTTCAACGGCCACTGATGTTTCTGTGATGCACAATACTTTTAGAACCAGCGCTGGCGGCAGCAATTTCTTTGTTCCCCACCAGTTCAAGGCAAATATCCCTTCACTAAATATTTGTCCAGTTCGACAACTTCCCCACTTTTTGGGTCGTGAGTTGCTTGAAGGTGACTAATAGTTTCATTGAACTTCTCCCAGATTGAGGAAGTCTCATGTCTCACAGTGGTGACTGATTGAGAAATGGGCTATGCTTTTTCTTGTTGAACAACCAACGCTTTCATTTCTACAATATCCTTCATGTAGCAGTCTTAAAATGGTTTGTCGTCTGAAAATCCTTGCCAGTAACGTTGGTTGACTAATGAATTCGTTGCTGGAGATAACCCCAAACCACTATGACAATGCTTTAAGTAAACAATCAACTAATAACTCCATTTCTTGAGGTTATTCTTCATTTTTGTCGTTAAAAGATTTTGGTTGCCGTTCCATTCATCTTGGCAAATTTTTATTTTTACAAGTGAGACTTCTCTCTGAGGATACTTCTTTGGTTACTTCATTGAAAACTTTCAAATCCTTAAAGCAAGTTGCATTATCTCCCAGTCTGTATCATGTATGTTTAAGGTGATCGAGTTTCCACCCAAAATAGCGAGGCAAGAAATTGTGGGATCTTTATTTAAAGTACATCTTTGCAGCAGATCGTAAGTAGAGCTCCATCTGGTTGGGATATCTTGGTTCAATTTCAGTCAGTCTTTTCTTAAAATTTTCTTACATTTCAGCAAGCTTGCTTAAAGCAAATGGTCTCTCCTCAAGAAACATAACGACTCATTTAACCTCGTCAACGGCTTTCTGTATGGACTCCTGAAATGCGTGTTGTGCAGTGAGGTTTAAAGAATGTGCAAAGCATGGGATTTGTAGAAGTTTCAGAAGCATGGCAGTTAATTTCATATTTGATGCATCTTCTGTTATTATGGAAGTGATTTCAAAATTGATATTGTATATGGGATAACAGACTGTAGCACTGTTGAGATGTTTTCTGCAAAATGTCTGTCTTTGAATTGTGAGCTCTCTAAAACATATGCCTTTAATTCACTCTTCTCAACTAAGAAATGTGCAGTGAGTGCATAGAAACTAGTATTATTTACACTCTTCCATGCATCAAACGAAAGGCAGACTACCTTTGCGATGGTCATGTCATTTTGATTTTATCAGATACCTCATGATGCAAACTGGGCATTAGAACGTTGACAACGTTTTTTCGACATGGTTGATCATATTTTGGGCAAATTCTCTTCGGCTACAGAGAAAGGATGGTATTCTCTACAAATCATTTTTGAAAGCTATAAATGTAATGCCATTTACTGCTATTTAATGTGAAGGGCTTCATAATATTAAAAAATTACTTATTGGCTGGTGTAAATGTAAAGCAGTTGAAGGTGTGGGCACCACAAAAGGAAATAAATCAGGACTTCGTCCAGAACATGGCGACACTGATGGGCTAGATACAACTTGAGACGCAATTTGCATTTCTGGGAGGATACCTTCACCGACATGGAAGCAGACGTCAATGAGGACGGTTGAAGAGAAATGAGTTCTTGAATTTCTGCATCGATTGATGGCGATCTTGATCGGCATTCTGACCAATATCGTTCCAAAGGTACTGCAGGATGCTTCGATATTAGATGTCTCTTCAAGTTTGATAATGAGCCAGACGCAATGCCGATTATCTGGTGATAGTAGCAGCATTTTCCATTTTCTTCCATTTTGGTAAAATGGTACCGAACATCGCTCGTAATTCTTCTCGGCGAAGGCAATGTGGATGTGATGTTGTTGTACAGCACTGAAAAGTACACTGGTAAAATTTAAATATTTACTATTAACATAGCCATTTTAAATCGTAAAAGCTTAAAGCGAGAACAAATATACATGCAGCGCATTCTACAATCAGAAGTTATGGAATAGGATGTAGAACGTTGTGATCTACGAAACCTGGACGCACAATTGTGACGTTTGTATCATATACGAAAAGATCTGAAACAGTCACAGTGATTAAGAAGTTCGTGAAGATAAACCTGATATTATGCGAGGATTTCACTGCTGAAAGATAAAAATTTTGAGTATTATTATACCTGAATTTGGGCTACATAGCGCGTGAAAAACAGATGGCAGGATAATGGTGCGGATAAAGGCTGGAAAAACAGTGCAAGTGTACTCTAAAGCCTCTACTTTATGAGTTATGAACTTGCCTACTCGTGCAGCCACTAGTTCTACCAATGTGTCTGTAGTGTTACTGTAGAACATAGTTGACCATCACTTTCAATTCAATTCGACGAACTCCGCCACATATTTCAGAATATCGATATCCATGTATTTCTTCTAACGAACATGGAAACTTGCTCAAGCCAAGCATGCTTCCCAGTTCCGTAAATAAAGACTCCATTGGCCTAAGACACCACATATGTAACAGATGGGGTGGTGGAGTAACAGCAAACAAATGCTTTTATTTATTACCGACCGTGCTACTCACATCCATTAGTAACGAAGACAGAAAAGTCAAATATATGTTCGTAAATATCAAATACCTTAGGGAAATTTGCGTAATGTGCATCCTCTACAGAAAGTATGAGGGACAGCCTGTTTCAGAACTGACCTTTCGAAATTCGATTCGACTAAAGAGCATACCACTAGTGCTAGGAACACCAACATAAATATTCTGCCCCTTCTCTGTGAAATTCAAGTGTGTAGTTTCTTCTTCAAATGTAACAGTGTTTCAGCTTGCACCTATCTATAATGCAGCCTATAGTCCGGCGATACGAAATAAACAAGCAAATAAACTTGCTGCAAAAGCACAAGAGATAATTCGGGAGACGACTTACATACCATACCATTCCTGGACCAATCCCATGGATTTACTATCAAATTAACTCTATTACACAGTAAATATGCTCCCTCAAAGACCGGAAACCTGAAGGGAAAACCTACACCTTGGCTAACGGAAGAGTTGAAACAGTTCATGGATCTCGGAGACACCTTTTGTACTAGATGTAGTTTAACAAGCCGACTAAAACATATGAAGGTAAAATAAGTAGAATGCCTGGTTAGATGTAAGAGAGGGCCTGATGGCCCTAATCTTGCCAGTTTAAATAAATAAATAAAAAATAAATGAATACATAAAAATTCTTTCTTGAGCTGACGACACTGTCGAAAAATCTTGCAGGTCAGCATTTACTGTACAGGACGGCGTCGCAGTACAAATCGTCACTCTTACTGTTGAGCCATTACTGCTCGTAATAACTAATGCTCACTAGACCTTGAAACTCTTGCCTGGACAACAGCAGAAATATTCGTTCCAATCAGAATACAAGCACTAGAGATCCGATTGCTAAGAAGAGTAGCTGGGTACATTCTGTTTTATAGAATGTGAATAAAGACATCAGAAAAGAACTGAGAATGAAAAACATAAATGACCGGATTAAAGAATACAGAAACAACTGGAAGGATTACGTCACAAGAATGGAAGACGACAGATCACCAAAATTGGTGATAATTACAGCCCAGTGGACAGAAGATATTTAGGAAGAACGAGGAAAATCAATAATTTCAACCAAGAGTGCGTAACAGGCAAATGCCTGATACATGCAGAGAGAAGAAGAAGAGATGTCATAATCAAAATATTATGTTTTTTCAGTAATTGTGATGTTAATAAGTTTTGTAATTGTAAATAAAACTCTGGTCTGATGTAAAAGGATTCCTGAAGGTATTAATCTGGTCGGGTTTAATGAATAAATAAGAAATTAAACATAACGTACTGTTAGTCCCAGAATTAGTGGTCAATATTCAGGGATACGACAGGAACAATCATTTGGAGCAAAAAACTTCTTGCCGATCTGAATGGTTTCTGAGACAGAACATATTTAATGTACATTGTTACTTATTGTCTTTATTGTTCAGTACATTGTCATTATTTACAATGTATCATAGTAGTATAGACGAATTCGAGACGAATAGGACACGTGGTCTATCAACATGGGAAACTGCCGGAAACTGGCTTACCTACACCTCGACGCATGCCCACTGCCCAGGATCTTCCTTATTCTCTCGCTCTCTTCATGAAACCTGTAATTTCTTGAGAACATGTCAGAAAGAACGGGTACCATCTTCATACAACACAAGAAGACGACGACTAGAACAAATCAAATAAGGATACAAAAGATAAAGAGCTGAACTAGAATGGAGAGGTGCTCAGTAAAGAAAGCGAATTGCTAGCTGTATCATTGTGTGGAGAGTGCCGAGAACAGAGTGACACCTCAAGTCGTCGTCTGGTCTGCTCCGTGCGATTTCGTCTGTGAGACCTAGTTTCACTAGGAGGGGCGAGGGGGGGGGGGGCAGTGTGCTGGTTGCGATCTGATCTGTAGGAGTGGTGGGGAGAGTAGTGAACTAGAGAGCTACCTTGCAGTGTGATTCCTGAGGGTGGTGGGGAGCAGTGAGATAGTGAGATGGTCCGATCGGTAACAGTGGTGGGGAGCCTGAGCTATTGGGAGGGGAGTGACGCCTGGATCATTTTGCAACATGCTCGAGCCGCATGGTGGCTGAAGAAAGCAAATTTGATGATCTCTGGCAACACGTTCTGAGTCTGATACTAAGTCAAACGATAAGAAGTAAAAACTCACTCAAAAGTACATAAACGTTTGTTGAGCTTCTGAAAGAAGAAGAATGGTCTGCTTTTTAGTCAAGTGTACCAGAACATAAAAAAGTGAACTTTTGGAAATTCGATTTGAAGTCAAAACTTTTTCTCTATCTAACCTGCATACCACTAGTACACCCCAGGTTCATGTTTGTCTTGTTTGTGATGTTGTTCTTCCTCCATTTCTTTTACAACATTCTTGTTGCTAGTACTGATTCTTTGGTGACTTCTGTCACTGATAAGTCTCCTGTAGTCAACGGCAATTAAATCTCTCTTCATATTTAGTCCACCAGGCACTTCCATCGATTCCATAACCTTATGCGTCGACACTCCACCATCACTGAAACACAGTAGCGGATACAGCTCACCTGTTTTCAATGTATTTAATCCTACTGGAACAGTTTCTAGTATGGGTTTCCACGTACAATTGTTAAAATTCTCATGTGGATTTTGAGTCCTACCACGTAAACACTTCTCTAAATATCTGCTGTCACTACATCCCTATATATAGGTTTTACAATGTGTAGTGAATAGCAAAGAATGCTTATGGTTTATGGTTGCATGTCGTGCATTGAATGATCGCCCTCTGGTAGCCCACAAGATGACTCACTGCCAAGTGGACTGACTGCATAATAGGGTTTGTCGTTTGTGGATGTTTTATGAGAAAAGGTAGCCCATACTACCTTTCTCAAAGAATATAAAGTGATTCGAAATCAATTCACGGAAAGTGAATTAACTGACATCAAATTTAGAAGGTATAGATCTACTACCCAATAGTGACACATGAAAATTTGTGCTGGACCGAGACTCGAATCCAGAATTGCCATATATCACGAGCGGTTGCCTTAACCGCTTTAGTTGTCTCTGCTCGTTCCCTGGACTGACTCAAACCTCTATATGTCAGACTGTCTACATCCTTATATCGTATCCCATAGAATTCATCACCTAATGCATGCAACATCACTTGGAATCCCGCAACAGGGACAATAAAACGACGAGGAATCGAGACCAGTATCGTTATCGACTGGCCACCTAGGTTTGTAATTCTTACACGCATGTCTGAAATAACCGACACTGTAACGATCCACAGCTGTACAAAATGGTTCGAAATTAATTCGCTGAATGCAAATTCGTTGACATCAGCTGTATTAAGAAGAGGTCTGCTACCAAAAAGTTACACTTGAAAATTTGTGCCACACCAAGACATGAACCCAGATTTCCCATTTATCGCTGTGGTTGCCTTACCCCCTATGGCTATATGTGCACGCTCCCCAGTCACTCTGTCTACGTCCTTACTTCGCAGTCGAGTGAAGTCATCGCCTAATCCTCGCAACATTACTTGGATTCCCACAACAGGTAAAATGAGAGAATGAGGAACTGAGACCAACGTTGTTATCGACTGCCAGCCAAGGCTTGTAATATTTACATGCATGTCTGTAGGAAGAGACACTGTTGGCGACCCACAGCTGTACGAAATAATTAGACATTTTCGCTGAATGAGAATTTCTTCACATCAGCTGTTTTAGGCATTGATGTACTACCCATAAAAACCGAGTTTGAGTCCCATTCTAGTCATAATTGCATATGTTACTATTAGGTAGTAGAAATACACATAATATAGCTTAAGTCAAGGAATTTGCATTCAGCTAATTAATTTAGAATTATTTCGTACTGATGTGGATTGTCAACACTATCTGTTCTTCCAAACATGTAGGTAAGGATATAATGTGATTCATTTCAGAAGGTTTCCACAACTACTAAAATACACACAAAATTCCCTAAAGCCTTTGGTAAAGGCTCAGACAGAGCTACTGCAACTAATTGAGTTACTATACTGTAAACACAAATGTTAGTAGGAAATCAAAGACTTAACTCTCTGTACAGACTAGAGACTAAAAATTCATAGAAAACCAACAAGTGAGAAATTCTGATTTTAATAGAACTGTCTGCATGACATGGGGGCTTCATCATGCGTGCAGCCACTTTTAAATTCCTATATTCTTGGGGGCTTCTTTGGTCAAATTTCCTCGATGTATGCTTTTTTTCAGAGAACTACAAAGAACTTTTTAAGACAAAGATTCAGAAAACGATTTTTTTACACGTATCTATGTACTGGTTCTGTTAATAAATTTCATCACCTGCAAGAGCATGACAAGTTTCATATGGACATTCGTTCATTTCGTGAATCTTAACGTAATTATTCTTTCAAGCGGACCCAACTAGTAGCCGAATGACAACACGTGAAACCAAAACGAAAAGCGAGACACAAAATCGAGAAAGATAAATTCCTTCTGAATATTGGTACTATCTTCACCTGCATCTGTTTCTTTTATCACAAGTCCAAACTGTGTTGATGTTGCTGAGTGGCTGCTTTATTGTTTGTTATTTAGCTGTACTTAACTTGCTTTGAAAAGTTTATAAGCTATACGCCATTCATCGTAAGTTTAACATGCATGTAAGCATTACGCTGTGCATTCATCCACTTCACCTGTTACGTAATTGAATCAAGCTCTTCGCACAACTTGAAGTTTTAAACAACCACATCCCGTTATGTACAGTGACAAATGATTATAACAGCAATACGTCAAATGAAATTAATGCGTGTGCAGGGAGAAGCATATGAATCACCCTTTCGTAGCTGAGTCTGATTATTTCCGTAATATGGCCACAGGCACGTTTACGGTATGTTTTTCTAGATTGTATTACGTAAAATGACGGTAAGTATTTCGGTAATTTATAAATTTTTACAAAAGAGATTGCACCATGCTCATTCGTACATCTGTCACAAGTTAAAGGTGGGTGGAAAAAGATAGGCCCAGTTATTTATTATGTACTAATTCCACACCACAACCCATTCCACATAATGCTGAGACTCTTGATGTAACTAATGAAGATTTTCATACCTGTAAAGTCTATTGTTTGCAACTTCAAGTACCTCGTTGAATGCAGACAAATTTCACCAGATAAAAAAGCATTTCAAGATCATCGTGTCCATTGTACAGAGTGCAACAGTCAGCTGCAATATTGACATCGGGTAATAGTCACTCGACGCATTCTGTGTACTTTACAAGGTTTCAGTTGTAACTAGTATGATCGAAAGGTCAAAATGTTCGAATTGCATGTGCGTGTATGTGTGTGTGTGTGTGTGTGTGTGTGTGTGTGTGTGTGTGTGTGTGTGTTTGTGCAAGTTATCTTGATCCTGTGGTCTGTGCATGAGTGCACTCATTTGACCTCACAATACCATATGCATGTACCAAATTAATCACTTAATTAGAAATTCCGATACGACAGGAATAACTTTTGCAGTGTGACAAAAGCTATCCCAATGAACACAGCCTATCTTTACCACTGATATGAGCCTTGTTAGCTCTTATTCAGATGGTTCAAATGGCTCTGAGCACTATGGGACTTAACAGCTGAGGTCATCAGTTCCATAGAACTTAGATCTACTTAAACATAATTAACCTAAGGACATCACACACATCCCTGACCGAGGCAGGATTCGAACCTTCGACCATTGCGGTCGCGAGGTTTCGGACTGAAGCGCCTAGAACCGCTCGGCCACCCCGGCCGGCCTAGCTCTTATCAAATCCGCCACGAAAGTGTTGAAGAATAAGCACAACTGAACATGAATAATCTTCAGTTGCCTAGAAATTCCTACTGCATTACTATTACTTTAAGAGCAAATCATAATGTATCAAGTCTGGCACTAAATTAATCTGATTAATCTGCCCACAATAATCGTAATGACTGATGCAATGGTATCTCTCTGTAACTGTGTTCTGTGACTCAAACATTCAGAATGTGGCGAAACTTGCCTTAGAAGGTTAATTTCAGATGTTCCAAATATTCAGCATATTATACTTCAGGTGATTTGTGTGTGTGTGTGTGTGTGTGTGTGTGTGTGTGTGTGTGTGTGTGTGTGTGTGTGTGTATGTGTTTTTGTGGGGCGGGTGGGGGGGATTTAATTCCAGCCTAAGGAGTGGAGGAGGGAAAGTGTGAAATATTGTACTTGGGTTATTCAAATCTATCAGCAACATCCTTGATTAACTTGATGAATTACGAAGTAGGATAATGGCGGCCTAACTTACTGTACATTGTTACTCCTAATTCACATCGTCAATAGCTGAAGACTTGTAGTCAAAACACTCAGTCACATTTTACCTAAAAAATATACAAATAAAACTTAAAATATAATTTTTACTCATTCATCAATGCCTGCCTCTCGCACAACTTTGGACACACCACTTCTACACCACATGCATCACTTTGTATTTGTTTCAGTATTTACAGAGTTTCATTGGCTATTTCTCAACATAGTTCCCATTGTTATTATGGCATTTGTTGTAGAGATGCACCAACATGTTGAACCAAAATAGTATGATCATCTGCTTAAATGTGGTTGGTCCAGCTTAGGAACTTAAATCTGCAGTGATTCTGTCTGGTATGGATTCGAAAAATCCTTGAAGGATTTCTAGAGGTACGTGGGACTACATATATGAGCAAAGGTCACGTATGTCCTTGAAATTATTGGCCGGTGGTTTGTGGTCGCGGAGCTGGTTGCCAGTAGTGTCCCAGATGTGATCCATCGGTTTCAGATCAGGGACATCTTGTGGTCAGTCCTAAGTAAGTGTTCTACAGATTAAACTATCGAATGACAACTCACTAAGCACCCTTGCAGCTATACTTCTGCTACTAACTTTTCTCTTATCTCCTACACTTCACAGAAGTTTTAAGAGCACACCAGCGGAACTATAACTCCCGGAGGAAAGCGGCTCTCCAAATGCTGCCTAATGTTGCATGAGAGTTCATGACCACTTCTCATCGTGCCCGCAGGCAGGTGCTTGTAATGTAATACCGGATGACCGTATTGCACGCGTTCTGTGGATGCTCGAGTTGGTTGGCTATGCCTGCACGAAGTGTCACGGTACATACCTATCTGCCAGTGCAATGGTGAGCTGGAACAGCCCACCTTATGCACGTTTGGACAACGAAATGAGCTATCGATGCACAGTTAGTTTTCTGTAAATCTCAAAATTACGTTGATGTTTTTTGGGAGATTTTGAAGTCTAAAGTTATTGGTCTCATGTTCAAAGGCGAATTTAATATGTTTGTGCATATTTATTGCTACTGTGTCTGTTTTCTCATTGATGATATCAAGAAGGATAATTGCATCATCCATGTATCCTTTATAGCAGATGATTTTGCAGTTTTTTGCGACTATTAGCTTCGAAAGATGTTTAGTCCGTTTTTTACAAATATCTACTGACACCACAGTTAGGGAGCTACTCATTGCCAAACAATCTATCTGTCCGTATGTTTTGTTGATAAAACTAAAGAATTGTATGACAGCATCAATCTAACTAACTTGGTGAGCTCACAGATCTCTGACGTGCTTAGTATAGTTTACATCTACATGGATACTCTGCAAATCACATTCAAGTGCCTGGCAGAGGGTTCATCGAACCACCTTCACAATTCTCTATTATTCCAATCTCGTATAGCGCGCGGAAAGAATGAACACCTATATCTTTCCGTACGATCTCTCAGTTCCCTTGTTTTATTGTGGTGATCGTTTCTCCCTATGTAGGTCGGTGTCAACAAAATATTTTCGAATTCGGAGGAGAAAGTTGGTGACTGGAATTTCGTGAGAAGATTTCGTCGCAACGAGAAACGCCTTTCTTTTAATGATTCCCAGCCCAAATCCTGTATCATTTCTGTGACACTCTCTCCCATATTTCGCGATAATACAAAACGTGCTGCCTTTCTTTTAACTTTTTCGATGTACTCCGTCAGTCCTATCTGGTAAGGATCCCACGCTGCGCAGCATTATTCTGAAAGATGACGGACAAACGTAGTGTAAGCAGTCTCCTTAGTAGGTCTGTTACATGTTCTAAGTGTCCTACCAATAAAACGCAGTCTTTTGTTAGCCTTCCCCACAACGTTTTCTATGTTTAAGCACATTATTTCTTGTTATATTTAAGATATCAACTATAGGGATGTTACTATAATGGTCCCTAATGTTGAGTTGTAGTATAACATGGTGCTTTTGTGTCAGTCTTTCATTTAAAAAATTATTTGAGGTACATGCACATAAAATGCGAGGTGGGAGACCTTTTCCAAGTGTAACGGACCTTATCAAATGTATCACAAAGCGGTTTTTCTGACTGTGGAAGCGCACTATAAGTTCTGTGACTATAATGCATCTCCTTGGAGAACAAATTTTATAATGAACGTAACCAGTGATTATGATTTTGCTCTGCATGCTTAATGAGTACATAAACAGACATTTATTAACAGCTATTTGTGCTATTGTTGACCTCCACTACAGCCAGCATTCATAAAGAGACAATGTTCCGCCACATATATAGCATCTGAGTAATGTTATCTCAATTTAAACGAGTGTAATATTTTCAAGAAAATAGAACACCAAAAGTTCAAGGTCTACAGAATTTTTATTTATCCGCCAGTGACTGATTGAGTTACGCACATTGAAGATAGCCATAGGATTTTCGGGCATTGATATCTGGCCGTTTCCTGACGAATCTGCAAGCACGGTTACTTCATCAGGAGAATTAATAACCTGTTGTTATTTTGTGAAAATCTACATCTCTAAATCAGTTGAGTACTGCACTTGCATCTGTACAGGCTCCAAACATGCTGTGTGTGAGAGTAACTACAACATCGGGTTTCAGGTGATCATGCGTTACTTATCGGACTTGCAGTTATCTGGCAAGATCTTCACAGACCAGCAAAGTGATTTCTATAAGTTCTCTGAAATCTTGTGAGGTATTAAAAACGCACTGAATTCATAGCATTACCAGTTAATTAACTAAACAACAGTTAAATAACAGAAGAACTAAATAAACTAGCACTTAAAGATAAAGAAATAATAATAATAATATTAATAATAATAATAATTATTATTACTATAATGCTAACTAAACAAAACATATTAACAATACACTTTAAAATCAATTCAATAAAAAAATTCAGTGACCTAATTCATACAGTTTAGAGTGATGCAAATCTGGCTGCGACTGGAATGCACAAATCTTCAAATTTTCAGCGAGTTCAAATGCGTTTGTAAAGGAAAAGTTGTTTTCAAAGGTGTAGAGAGTACTGAGAAGAGCTAGTAGTTTGTTATTCTTGTGAAGAGCTGTTTCTTCAATTAATGGTGGGTCTGATGGGACAATTTTCCTTACTCAAGTTAGGCTATGACCAGAGGTGAGAGCCCAACAATCATCTTCCGAGCATTTAATTTTTCCTACGTGCTTCCAGTGAAAATGAAGAACGATAGCCATCATTTAACCGACCTGTTAGGTACCTCCATAAAATTATGTCTTGTATTTATTTTTGTAAAAAAGGGTGGTTTAAGCTTTGGAAATTCTCAAATAAGAGATCAGCTTGAATTTTGTCACATCTATCAGCAGATGGCAAATTTGGTAACACTCTTAAGCATGCACACTCAAGCAATTACGCAATAGTCGTTTAGAGGTGGTGTGAGTGAATAAGGAAACTTGAATTAAGGAGAAAGTCTTTTCGGTTCTTCCCAGTTTTTCCTTTTAGATGCAGTTGTGTCTGCATCTGAAAGACTTCCATAATCTTGCAGAATGGAAAGAGTGAAGGAGATTAACTGATCTGCCAATGTTTGGGTCACTAGAGACAGATCAGTAACGGTGTCAGACAGGGCCCTGGCATGAGAGTTTCCAGAACATAATTCGGGAAACTACTATCCTGAAGTTTTTAGGGAAACTAGAGAAAACTCACAAAATTGTGAACTCTGAATCAGATTTGGAACCACTTTTTGGACATGTCTTGTCACCTTACATAAGAGGAAAAAGGCATTCGTATGCTTTATTTCTTTTTCACTATGCTTGTAAGAGTCCTTTGTTATTTAATGAGTAATTTGTAAGGAATTTAGAAAAGCTATGAAATAAACTGGACCCCTAAGTCAAGCACTGAGGCGTGCTACTTGGACTCAGCTGTGGGACGATAGCCATTAAATGGAGGTATCTAGTTCTGACTCCACAACTGCTGTAAGCTTTAGTTTTGTCAATAATATGAGTGGTTCGATGCTACACTCCATCTCTTCTTAACTTGTGCTTTTCATTTCACACCAAATATCCTAAATAATTAATCTGTATTGGATATCGTTCATCTACGTCTACTATTTTTCCTTGTCTGGACTACCAGCGCCAACTGAACTATTCCTGGATGTCATAGCAGATGCTCACTTCTGTAAAGACAAGCGCCATAGATAGTGACTCC
The DNA here is from genome assembly GCF_021461385.2 of Schistocerca piceifrons. NCBI lineage: Eukaryota > Metazoa > Arthropoda > Insecta > Orthoptera > Acrididae > Schistocerca > Schistocerca piceifrons. The sequence goes on along the minus strand of NC_060144.1, from coordinate 365,690,466 downwards.
CTGCAAAGGTTTACTACAGTGTTTGCGGCAACCCTCTGAAGCAACATTGAGCCATGTTGCCTGCGTGGGAGCCACTGCTTACCTGTCGAATCAATGACTAAGGAAGTTACCCTATCCCTAATGACGCTTCGGCACGTGAACACTCAACGACAATCTCATTTCAGAGGAGCTATCCAGCTAGGTTGGGCATCGAATGGGTGAGTCATAAAATCGGCATCTATTGTAATGTGGGCTTCCACAGCGAGATAGGCATCGTTCATCCGTCATCCTGACACTAGTACTTGCCTGACAGTCTATCCACAGCAGTGACAGGCCAAGGATAGATATAAGGCTGTCTAACACAATGAGTCTGTAGACGCTGCAAGAGACGTAAGCTGCCAGCCAGTTTCAAGACCGAGGTTTGAATTATTGCCACACGACGGGGCCATCGTCCAACCAGCCTCACATACAGTCAAACCTGGTTGAGCCAATTTATAATTTACATAGGACTATGATATGTGTTTGATATTACTGATTATTAAAACTATTAAAAATCATAACACAATTAAAAAATTCTCGCTTCTGCGATAAAACACTTTGGTAGCGGTTCCAATGAATTCAGATCGAAAACTTGTTAAATAGATAGTAGAAATGTTAAATTACACAATTATTAAGGCAGACTAGTTAATATATATTAAAACTGTGCTATGAAAATATGTTTAACTAGAGTCACTCAGTGACTCACTAGTATTGTTTGGCCTCTCGCTATGTGCAAGTTTTGTTAAGCAGTAGCGTTTAAATTATTTAGAGGAGTGTCTGATAAACAACTTATATGTGACCGATGAAAAATTTAGTACTGATCTTGTGTATATTATCTGAAGCAAAACGTAATAGCTAAATACGGAAGAGAGGACAAGGTATTTTGCAAATATTTATTTAAGTGAATTGTTGAAGACGCGCGAAATCTGGAATTCCCTTTTGGAGCAGAGGTCATCCTACTAGACAAATGAACTTAACGACACAAAGCAATGAAAAAGTAAAAGAGGAGAAACGAAAGCTGAAAACTTATCTATAATTAGACATTTCAAAAACTTCTAACTGCATCGCTCTTTCTTTTAAAAGAATTAAATACTGATCAGCGACCTACTTCTTGAAGCGACGATATGAGATTTGTTGTGTTAATTTAAGACTTACAATTTTCATCTAGAAACTCAAAATGTGAGTATCTAATGCGACCACATCGGTGACTCCACATATGCTTCAGAATGTGTGCTGTGAAATGATTTATCACTTTGATGTGTCCAGTGTGACCAAAGGAAGTCATATAGAACAATTTCTTATCCAGCATTTGGAGCATCTTGATGGAGATTCCGTAACAGTAAGTACTACTGTTTTTAAATAAAATGGCAGCACCAGTTTAATTTTTCTTTCCTCTTGGATTGATGCATGGTTGTATTCGTCGTGACATACTATCCGCAAGTTCATCAAGACACTGTTGCCCCAGATTGTCCCACTCCTCTACGGCGATTCGTCGTAGATCCCTCAGAGTGGCTGGTGGGTCACGTCGTCCATAAACAGCCCTTTTCAATCTATCCCAGACATTTTGGATAGGGTTCATGTCTGGAGAACATGCCGGCCACTCTAGTCGAGCGATGTCATTATCCTGAAGGAATTCATTCAGAAGATGTGTACGGTGGGGGCACGAATTGCTGTCCATGAAGACTAACGCCTAGCCAATGTGCTGCCGAAATGGTGGCGCGATCGGTCGGAGGTTGGCATTCACGTATCGTACAGCCGTTACGGCGCCTTCCATGTCCACCAGCGCCGTACGTCGGCCCCACATAATGCCACATCAAAACATCAGGATACCTTATCCTTGCTGCACTCGCTGCACAGTGTGTCTAAGACGTTCAGCCTGACCGGTTTGCCTTCAAACACGTCTCAGACGTTTGTCTGAAGGCATATGCGACACTCATAGTTGAAGAGAACGTGATACCAATCCTGAGCGGTCCATTCGGCATGTTGTTGGACCCATCTGTACCACGCTGCATGGTGTTGTGGTTGCAAAGATGGACTTCGCCATGGACGTTGGGAGCGAAGTTGCATATCATGCAGCCTATTGCTCACAGTTTGAGTCGTAACACGACGTCCTGTGGATGCACGAAAAGCATTATTCAACATCGTGGCGTTGCTGTCAGGGTTCCTCCGAGTCGTAATCCATAGGTAGCGGTCATCCACTGTCGGCCTGAGCGAGGCATGTCATCGACAGTTCCTGTCTCTCTGTATCTCCTCCATTCCGAACAACATCGCTTTGGTTCACTTACCTTATTGAGAGCGCTTCCTGGTACAAAGTAACAATGCGGAAGCGATCGAACCACGATATTGACCGTCTAGGTATGGTTGAACTACAGACAACACGAGCCCTGTACCTCCTCCCTGGTGAAATGACTGGAAGTGATAGGCTGTCGGACCCCCTCGGTCTAACAGGCGCTGCTCATGTATGGTTGTTTACGTCTTTGGGCGGGTTTAGTGACATCTATGAACATTCAAAGAAACTGTGTCTGTGATACAGTATCCACAGTGAATTTCTGTCTCCAGGAGCTCTGGGAACTGGATTGATGCAAAACTTTTTTTGATTTGTGAGTTTATAACGCAAAACAATTCGTTCACACATTTCATGAAGCAACAATTATATAAATAATGTAATTTGAGGTCACGCTTCATCACGAGTGGTATCCGTTAGACGAAACACTACTTTCTGCAGCGGCATGCCTCGCGTATCTCGCCTTGCGGGGCCCATCGTCTTGGTAGCACATTCACGTTTCGCCTGCATGTGTTCCGTGGACCTGCAGTGGTACCGTAAGAATAGTATGGTTGCGTATCCGTTGCAGCTGTTAATTGCGTTATTTTCTAGTCCGTGTGTAAATTGAGTGTAGTGAGAATGCTTACTATTGCAGGGAGAACGTTTTTATTGGAAGAGGTTTTCCGTGCAGGAGGAAACTCTAAGCAGCATGTGAGGCGGCAATTCAGATTGCGTTTTACTTTTAGGTGATTTAATTCGCAAATTCCAGACAACAGGTTCAGTTCACGATGCACCACAAACTGCTACACCCACACTTTCAGCAGAACGGAAGCTTGATGGTATTCCGGACACCATGTTGCGGAGTCCTATGAAATCCATGAGGAGATTATTGGAAGAGGCTAGAGTCTCTGGTACGACAACACACAAGGCTTTAACCAAAGAACTTGGGCCGTATCCGTATAAAATTACTGCTTGGCAATCATTAAATTGTGCGGACCATGCGATACGAATGTATACGTATTGTGAATGCAAATAACCTTATAGATCTGGGAATCACAGCTAAAATACTTAAATCAGAGATGGTAAAATAGACTGTATTAAAACTGAGCGGAAGTCCGAATCCACAATGGCTACTGCGGGTTTGGACTTTCACTCAATTTTAACATAGACTTATCATCTCTGATTTTAAATTATTTGATTCTCCTTCACATTATGTTTAGATCGAAGCGTTTTCACTGATGAGGCTTGGCTTCACCTACCTTGCTACATTAATTCCCAAAATTCACGATTCTGGTCATCAAAAAATCCGATTGCCTTAAGAGAAATCCTATTGCACGCAGAGAAAATCGGAGTGTGGGCTGCCATAACGTGAGCGCGAATTGCAGGGCTGATCTTTTTCGATACTACCGTCTCTTCCGATGGCTACTGTTTCAGGTTATTTATCCATTTATTGCTCTGCTGAATGAAAATGAGATCAGTCATTAATTTTTACAACACGATAACTCCACTGCTCTTAACGGCACACCCGTCCTACGACTTTTAGATGAAATCTTCAGAGACAGAGAGATTAAGAAAGTCACAGGCCCCCACTGAAACCCGATCTGTCTCAGCCCGACTGTTTCCTTTGGGGTGCGGATAAAACATTTGTGTATCAAAATAACTAAAAGGCAATTGATGGTCTGAAGACAGCGCTAACTGATCACTGCATTCGATTACACCTGAAACATTGGTAAGTGTTCTTGCAAATAAATGTAAACGTGTTGAACTAGCACTTTAAGAAGAGGAAAACATTTCCAGTATCTATTGTGGTATTGGTGAGTACAGTGTAATTAATTGTAATTATTATAGTTAAATAATTTAAAGCGCCGGCAGGTCGGCCAGGAACGTTCCAGCAGAGACGTATGTGAGACGACGTCAGCCAATAGTAAGCTGACTGACCCCTCTCTGGGACGACACCGAGACAGGAGCGGCCCGAGTTGAAGACGAGCCGCCCTACGAACGCTGCAGCAGTGACTTATGAACTGTATTTCTTTGCTTGTATTGGAATTTTATATACTGAAGGACACAGAACACAACAGTAATAATTCTGAATCCCATTTCCCAGCTTTACAACCACTAGCAGTGAATCCCGGTCTCCAGCTTATATGCAGGGTGGTCCATTGATAGTGACCGGGCCAAATATCTCACGAAATAAGCATCAAACGAAAAAACTACAAAGAACGAAACTCGTCTAGCTTGAAGGGGGAAACCAGATGGCGCTATGGTTGGCCCGGTAGATGGCGCTGCCATAGGTCAAACGGATATCAACTGCGTTTTTTAAAAATAGGAACCCCCATTTTTTATTACATATTCGTGTAGTACGTAAAGAAATATGAATGTTTTAGTTGGACCACTTTTTGCGCTTTGTGATAGATGGCGCTATAATAGTCGCAAACGTATAAGTACGTGGTATCACGTAATATTCTGCCAGTGCGAACGGTATTTTCTTCGTGATACATTACCCGTGTTAAAATGGACCGTTTACCAATTGCGAAAAAGGTCGGTATCGTGTTGATGTATGGCTATTGTGATCAAAAAGTCCAACGGGCGCGTGCTATATGTATGCTGCTCGGTATCCTGGACGACATCATCCAAGTGTCCGGACCGTTCGCCAGATACTTACGTTATTTAAGGAAACAGGAAGTGTTCAGCCACACGTGAAACGTCAACCACGACCTGCAACAAATGATGATGCCCAAGTAGGTGTTTTAGCTGCTGTCACGGCTAATCCGCACAACAGTAGCAGACAAATTGCGCGAGAATCAGGAAAACGTCGGTGTTGAGAATGCTACATCAACATCGATTGCACCTGTACCATATTTCTATGCACCAGGTATTGCATGGCGACGACTTTGAACGACGTGTACAGTTCTGCCACTGGGCACAAGAGAAATACGGGACGATGACAGATTTTTTTTGCACACGTTCCATTTAGCGACGAAGCGTCATTCACCAACAGCGGCAACGTAAACCGGCATAATATGCACTATTGGGCAACGGAAAGTCCACGAAGGCTGCGACAAGTGGAACATCAGTGGCCTTGGAGGGTTAATGTATGGTGCGGCATTATGGGAGGAAGGATAATTCACCCCCATTTTATCGATGGCAATCTAAATGATGCAATGTATGCTGATTTCCTAGGTAATGTTCTATCGATGTTCCTACAAGATGTTTCACTGCATGACAGAAAGGCGATGTACTTCTAACATGATGAATGTCCGGCACATAGGTCGCTTGTGGTTGAAGCGATACTGAATAGCATATTTCATGACAGGTGGATTGGTCGTCGAAGCACCATACCATGGCCCGCACGTTCACCGGATCTGACGTCCCCGGATTTCTTTCTGTGGGGAAAGTTGAAGGATATTTGCCATCATGATCCACAGACAACGCTTGACAACATGCTTCAGCGCTTTGTCAATGCATGTGCGAACATTACGGAAGGCGAACTACTCGCTGTTGAGAGGAATGTCGTTACACATATTGCCAAATGCATTGAGGTTGACGGACATCATTTTGAGCATTTATTGCATTAACGTGTTATTTACAGGTAATCACGCTGTAACAGCATGCGTTCTCAGAAATGGTAAGTTCACAAAGGTACATGTATCACATTGGAACAACCGAAATAAAATTTCAGACGTACCTACGTTCCGTAGTTTAATTTAAAAAGCCTACCTGTTACCAACTGTTCGTCTAAAATTGTGAGCCATATGTTTGTGACTATTACTGCGCCATCTATCACAAAGCGAAAAAAATGGTCTAACAAAAACATTCATATTTCTTTACATACTACACGAATATGTAGTAAAAATGGGGATTCCTATTTAAAAAAAACGCAGTTGATATCCGTTTGAGCTATGGCAGTGCCATCTAGCGGGCCAATCATAGCGCCATCTGGTTTCCCCCTTCAAGATAGACAAGTTTCCTTCTTTATAGTTTTTTTCGTTTGACGCTTATTTGGTGAGATATTTGGCCCGGTCACGATCAATGGACCACCCTGTAGAGCCATAAATGTGGTGAGAACCTTATGCGCCCTGCAAGGCGAGACACAGAACTAGCCGCCGCGGAGAGGCTTTGCGGACGCCCTGTGTAACAAAAACACAAGCAAGTAAAAAAATTCCATTCTCTGTAATTCTTATCGACGTATCGATGCATACTAAATAGCTATAGCTGTTTGTAATCTTTGTATGTATTTCGAATGGTCCTACACAGGGACTTTTTAAATCCCTGTGTAGGAGATTGTTAAAAGGCGAACACACATGGACTGCGGTTTATCGAATTGAAGCTCCACTGCCTCCTTATTAGCTGCCTTCACACACGCCGAAGAAGAATGAACGCTCTGCCGCACGTTTTTTCCGCACGCCTCTCGCTCTAAATGATTCATAGGCCGGCGCGCCAGATATCGGCGTCGGAAATCTGCGCGCGTATTTTTGCTCGGCTGTTGGCACGCCCTGCTGCGGGCTCCGGTACTGGTGTTGGCGGCGCTGCGCTGCGCCCTCATAGATTCATGGACGACGTCGTTAGGCGGCGCTTATTGAAACAAATGGCACGGCACTTCATCACACCGCGTCTGCACTCGGCCTGCCTCCGCTCCGCCCGCACCTGTTCCGAACGCCGTCCCCGCCGTCCGACGGCGAGGGCGGAAGCGACGCACCGCGGCGTCCCCTCTGGGGAACAGCAGAGAGGGAGCGAAGCGGGACGTAAACAGCCAAACAGCCGCAGCAGCTTGTTCCTAATTACTGTTTGAGAGTCTCGCGAGGCTGCGAGACGCTCTACGCAGGGCGAGATCCTTAGCGGACCGTCGTGCACTGACGTTCGACTCGGGGATTGCCTGTTCCAGTCCCGGTGCTCGAAGAAAATTTTATCGTCTCTCATTTGGTTGGCCAGGATTGGTGTAATGCTGAACTTTTCCGACTCGTAATCTCTTCCAACGGGAAGACCACTATTAAATGCAGAGAAGAGAGCAGGCAGGTGGAAAGGGTATTGAATCCCTCTATGAGGGGGAAGACGTGTCTGATGACGGCAAAAGAAGAGACACGACTCGACAGGAAACAGATAGGGGATACAGTGTAAGTAGGCTGTTTAGGTTGTTATATTCGTAACGCCACCGCCACGTTGCGATCTGTACGAAAATCACTGGCTGTGCCGTGTGCAGTCTGTGGCTGGGTGACATTGTTGGAATTTGCTATTGTAGTGTTGGGCAGTTAGCTGTTGACAGCGCGTAGCGTTGCGCAGTTGGAGGTGAGCCGCCGGCAGTGGTGGATGTGGGAAGTGAGATGGCGGAGTTTTGAGAGCGGATGATCTGGACAGAGACAGTAAATTTGTAAGACTGGATGTCATGAACTGATATATATATATATATATATATATATATATATATATATATATATATATAAAATAACTTTTGAACACTATTAAGGTAAATACATTGTTTGTTCTTTATCAAAATCTTTCATTTGCTAGCAATGCCAATCAGTAGTTAGTGCCTTCAGTAGTTAGAATCTTTTATTTAGCTGCCAGTATTGGCGCTCGCTGTATTGCAGTAGTTCGAGTAACAAAGATTTTTGTGATGTAAGTGATTCATGAAAGGTATAGGTTATTGTTAGTCATGGCCATTCTTTTGTAGGGATTATTAAAAGTCAGACTGCGTTGCGCTAAAAATATTGTGTGTCAGTTTAGTGATGATCAGAGTAAGTAAAGAGAATTATGTCTGAGTACGTTCAGTTTTGCTCAGCTGTTTGAAAAACAAATAACGTAGGGGTTTAACAGCACAGTAATTCATTAATTTTTGTAAGGGGACGTTACAACAGTATTAGAGTAATAATTCAGAAGAGGTTAGGAATATTTAAGACCGGACAAGGCAGAAAGGATAAATAGCAGAACTTCTAAAATCATTGAGGGAAGTGGCAACAAAACAACTATTGATGTTGGTGTGCAGAATATATGAGTCTGGTGATATACCATCTGAGTTTCGGAGAAACATCTTCCACATAATTGTGAAGATTGCAAGAGCCGACAAGTGCGAGAATTAATTGAGCATTCAGCTTAACAGCTCACGCATCCAATTTGGTGACAAGAATAATATACAGAAGAATGGAGGGCAAAATTGAAGATGTGTTTCATGATTACCAGTTTGGCTTTAAAAAGGTAAAGGCACCAGAGGGCAACTCAGACGGGAAGGTGTCGTCGTTGAGTGACTGTAGAAGGGTACAAGATGACTTGGACAGGATTTGTGATTGGTGTAAAGAATGGCAGCTGACTCTAAATATAGATAAATGTAAATTAATGCAGAGGAATAGGAAAAAGAATCCGGTAATGTTTGAATACTCCATTAGTAGTGTAGCGCTTGACACAATCACGTCGATTAAATATTTGGGCGTAACATTGCAGAGTGATTTGAAGTGGGAAAGGATGTAATGCCAGTTGTGGGGAAGGCGGATAGTCGTCTTCGGTTCGTTGGTAGAATTCTGGGAAGATGTGGTTCATCTGTAAAGGAGACCGCTTATAAAACATTAATACGACCTATTCTTAAGTATTGGTCGAGCGTTTGGGATCCCTATGAGATCGGATTGAGGGAGGACATAGAAGCAATTCAGAGGCGGGCTGCTAGATTTGTTACTGGTAGGTTTGATCATCACGCGAGGATCTCGGGTGGGAGTCTCTGGAGGAAAGGAGGCGTCCTTTTCGTGAATCGCTACTGAGGAAATTTAGAGAACCAGCATTTGAGGCTGACTGCAGTACAATTTTACTGCCGCCAACTTATATTTCGCGGAAAGACCACAAAGATAAGATAAGAGATATTAGGGGTCGTACAGAGGCATATAGGTAGTCATTTTTCCCTCGTTCTGTTTGGGAGTGGAACAGGGACAGAAGATGCTAGTTGAGGTACGAGGTACCCTCCGCCACGCACCGTATGGTGGATTGCGGAGTATGTTTGTAGATGTAGCTGTAGATAATGGAAGCAAGTCTCAAGAAAATTCAAGACACTTTCACGGGATTTCTCTACCTGAAGAAAACGTTCGACAATGTTCAAAATGCTCAGAAAGCTATAGCAAAAGACGTGAGTCAAGATGGAATAATGAGAATGAAAGACCGAGAACAAAGTCTTTCGCCCCGGCTGTTCAATCTATACATCGAAGAAGAAATGACGGAAATAAAGGAAATGTTGGAGAATGGAATTAAGGGATGAAACGACATCCGTGATAAAATTCGCTAATGACACTGCTATTCTCAGTGAAAGTGAAAAAGGATTACAGGATCTGCTGAATGGAATGAGTACAGAAAATAGATTGACAGCAATTCGAAGAAACACGAAATTAATGAAACGCAGCAGAAATGATAATAAAGAAATTTAATATTATAATTGGCGATCACGAAGTAGGTGAAGTTAAGAAATTCTGTTACCTAGGCAGCAAAATAACCTACGACTGAAGGAGCTAGGAGGACATAAAAAACAGACTAGCACTGGCAGAAAGGGTATTCATGGTTAAGACAAGTCTATTAGTATCGAACATAAATCTTAGTTTAAGGAAGAAATTTCTGAGAATGTACGTTCGGGGCACACTATTATGGCAGCGAGGCATGAGCTGAGGGAAATAAATCATTCTTCTAACCGGCTACTGGTTTGATGCGGCTCGCCACGAATACCCTTCCTGTGCCAACCTCTTTATCTCAGAGTAAGTTCTACCATCTTGTCCTTTCTTGTATACATATCACCTGATTTTTAGATATCTTCAGTTGCTGTAAACACGAAAAATTCAAGTGCGCTATGTGTTTGTACATCGGGTAAGGTTTATGATGGTAGGAAGGATTCCGTTAACAGCTGGTAATTTGAGAATTATGTGTCTGGAGCTCAGCATTGTATGCTAGTGAAACAATGACTGAGAAAACTGGAAAGAAGCTGTCAGCGGAATTCTTCCTAACATCATGCCTTTCAACAGCTGTAGATAACTAGAAAGTAAAATAGTTTGGGGCAAAGTTTATTCTGTATTCATATTTGTCGTATTGTTGGCAAAGGGCATCATCAAACACATTAGTTTTATAACATTAGAATCTTAATTATTACTTAGCGTATTGGCGGCACATCATGGTCAACATGTAAAACGTAAAAAGACTTCTGGTAAAGGTCAATTCATATGGACTGAAACCTAGGTCAAGGGCTTTTGACTACTACCTCCCACTACTGGTGGCTGTTTTTATTCCAAATATTAATTTTATAACAATTTTTGACATCACAGAGGAAAGACAACGATTTTGCTTAATCCGTAAGTACTACAAAACTGTGTGTGTTTTTCACTTGTCCTCCTAAACCACTGGATCGATTTTAACCAACTTGGTACATATATTCCTTACTGTCAGGCATCAGTTTTTGTGGGGGGTAAGAATATCGTACATATCGTAGTTCTCAGGATATGTGATATCATAAACAATGACGTGAGTAAAGAACTGCCGCGTCATGCGTGAGGTTTAAATCTTTTACTGCCTTGCTGCTATTCGCAGCATATTTCCCTGAGAGCACCCTAATATGCTGCAGATATACCAACAAAAATATGACGTCGTACGACGAATATATCAAGAGATATGAGTCATAAACACTGAGATACGTGAAAAATGCCATATCATGCGTTAAGTTTTAATGTATTTACTCTTTGCTACTAAGAGACGCTTACAGTGGAGTCAACTTACGGAAATCCCTGAAATCTGGCTGCGCTTTTGACAATTTGCAACTGCAAAGCGCAGACAGCTGTAGGCGGAAAAGATAGCCGTGTATCAGCTATGAGGAAACGTTGCAATAGAGACATTTACAAAACGGGAAACAGCTGTGCCCAGCATACCAAAACTACCCGGGCTTATGTTTCTTAATTTCAATGCTATACTTAAACATTTGTACATCATACACATTTCTTTGTACTACTATTTCGTATTTTCAAGCGTGTTTTTACGAACACGCCGAAATGAAATTTTTTCGATACTTCACTAAAAACACTGTTCGTTTTCGTTCTTAATAGAAAACTGGCAAAATGAATATTTTTCTTTATTCTGGTGACCGATTTCGATTTATACGGCCGTCATCAGACGAAAAGCTCCAGATGACGTGAGGAGCCAGTTCATGAATATGTAGAGCCGACTGCTACCTGTAATGAACTGCAGTTTTAGTGAAACCTAACTTTTAATCCTAAAGTTTACTTCAATCATTGCCTTCGTAAACAACTAATCAGTCAAAACGACTATAGCCACTAAACAATTTACTTGAACTTTGACTGAAACAAAATTTATAGATTATTCTGTGCGTATTCGCATTTTATTCATGTGAGTGTGCCTGTTATTCTGTAACGGAGAAGTGATGTCATCTTGGTTTCTAATATACAATTGCGGAAAATCACCTAAAATGTACAATGGAAGCAGGGAGTTAGGCCCAAAATAATTACTCTTAGAGTCAATTGATTGAGTATGCAGTACAAGATCAAATTTATTGGTCAAACTACGCAATATTGGCCCGAAGTATGAATAGCGTAACTAGTACAACGTATTGACTGCGAGTTAATATAAGGATAAAGCTACCAAGAACTGAACTGCTGCAGTGATATCTTATCCGCAAACAATTTCCAACCTTTAACTTCGATAATATAGTTTCCGATAATCACACACTTCACAGCATGTTATTAAGACAAGACTCCTTAAAAACAACAAATGCAAAATCCAGAATTATTACGTTTGTAAAATTAAATTCAATCATTTGAAATACCGCCTTTACCAAACAAACCATAATCATGTAACCCATGAGTCTTTCAATGCAGATTAGAACCCAGTAAATAAATACTTTTACAGCATCGTTTACAGAAATATAGAAATTGTAATGAATACGAAGTAATGCTTCCCTTGTGTTGCAGCACGTCTCAACAGCTATCCTGTTCAGTAATTCAGTAGCATAGAACGTGTATGCGGCACGTTTTAATTTTACAGAAGTAACATTACATGGAGATCATCGACACAGACTGTGCCCTCATATACACAGGACACTGGTTTCATTAACCTGACACAAGCATGTGATGCACAACGCGAAACAACAACATTTCATCAGCTTACATAATACACAAGCACCCGTAACGAGGCCAGTAACATTAACGTAAAAACATAAAAAGGATTAAACACCAGTATTTTACCACGGCGTCTTATGAGGATCCCTTTAGCGTTCCTTTTAAGATACCATTGACCCATTGCAAAGGACTGACCAGCATTAAATTCAGCATCTTGTCTCCGAAGCACGAACAGTAAGTACTTGGCATTTTACGAGATATAGACCGTGACAACGACGATGAACAATTCCTCGAGGCTTCTTCAGTAAGCGCTCAGTAAAGGCACAGTACAACCATATCTTAATTCAAACGTCGGGTTCGTCGTACTTGCATCGTCACAAATGCAGCTATCACGTTTTCTGATCAAGCATCAATACTTCTGCAATAACTCTGCTGGAGCAGGGCGTCGAGCACACCACTCGCTCCCGGCCATTTCTCTCGACCAACCACTTACGACTCGCCCGCCACGTTTCCGGCTTGCCCCACTCCAGCCAACATAACTTCACTCGCAGCCGCCCTCCGTGCCAGAAAACTTCCGGCGCTCCCCAGCCTGAAGAGAGGTCATTGCCTCTTGATGCAACTATCGATATGTGCCGACAAGGCACACAACAAGACACCATTCCGAATTTGCTCTGTATGCTCTCGTACAAGCTAGCACATTGCCTTATAAGCTACATGAGCATGTATCACACACGTGTTCTCCTAGGATCGTACCATTTTACTATATGGAAGAGAAAGTAAGTGGTAGTCTCGAATTCGCAAAGGAATGGTAGGTACGTTTGGTATTTTCCTTTTCTGCCCATAGCTTCTGTTGCCTTAGCATCCTCAGGAACACATAAATAAATTAGGCTAGACTTCTTTCTGGCGTTCAGAACGACGTATTGCAGTGGTGTGAGTCCAAAAACTGTGACAGATGATTGTTTGTTTTCGTAGATTCTACAGTACGGTCGCAGGCTTACTTCGCAGTCGAAACCCCGTGAAACAAGGGCTAGCTAGCAAGCTTCAACACTTTATTCTAGGAGAGCTGTAGTCAACTGCAAAAGACCGCCACAACCAAATATATACACCTACTTTAACCAGAATGACAAATTAACTGCCTGAAAGGAAACACATTACCTGAAAAAGGACTATAAATTAACATTTATTCAGTTTCATTTATAATGATAGCGTATCAAACTAAGATGTGTATAGTTAACGAAATTTTCTGCACGCTTACGTACGCCACCACAGCACTGGAAATACTTTTTTTAATTTTGGAGTGAGCATTTCCAGTTAGCTTCATTCATTTATTCATTCATCGCACTCCATACACGACCATTGGAACCCTCCAGGGATGTGGAACTAATCAAAGTAAACAGTCTGTACGCTGTCTTAACAATAAGTTAGCACTATTAATACAACTAAAAAGGAGAGTATTCCTGCTGAAACTACACAAGACTCTAGCTGAAAAAAATGGTTCAAATGGCTCTGAGCACTATGGGACTCAACTGCTGTGGCCATAAGTCCCCTAGAACTTAGAACTACTTAAACCTAACTAACCTAAGGACATCACACACATCCATGCCCGAGGCAGGATTCGAACCTGCGACCGTAGCGGTCGTGCGGCTCCAGACTGTAGCGCCTTTAACCGCTCGGTCACTCCGGCCGGCGACTCTAGCTGAACATAAACTGATAAACCAGAACATTATTAGCACCTACCTAATATCCCCTATGTCCACCTTTGGCACGGCTAACAGTGTCGATGTGTCGTGATACGAAAGAAATGAGGTCTTGGTAGATCACTGGAGGGAGCTAGTACCACATCTACACACACAAGTCATCTAATTTAAGTTTATTCTGGGGATGAGCTCTGATGCCATGTTCAGTTACATTCCAGATGTGTTCGATCGGTATCAAATCTTCGATCTGGCTAAAATCTACAAAACTGTGGGGCCAGCACATCAATTGGAGCTCGCCACTGTGTTCCTCGAACCACTTCATCAGCTCTTAGCACTTCTACGTGGCGCATTATCTCATCCAAAAATACCGCTGCCTTTGGTCTACAACCAGTGTACGATAATCCTTGGACGCCGTCTTAGTGCCTTCCAGGAACTCGACTGAACCCATGGATGTCTACGTAAATGTTCCTAGGAGTATAATGGAGCCGGCGCCAGCTTGTCTCCGTCCTGCTGTACAGGTGTGGAAGAGATCTTCACCTGGCAGACGACGGGTTCGCGCCCTTCCATCTTCATGACCATACAACGCTCTGCCACTTCGCCAACGTCGAGAGCCTATGGTCAAGTGCCGATGTTCAGTCACAGTTGCCGGTACTGTAGTGTAGTGCATGGATCGCCGGTTGTGGAGGCCCATCGTTTGGAGTGTTCGGTGCACTGTGTGTTCGGACACTCTACCCAGCATTAAAGTCTGTTGTTAGTTCCGCCATAGTTCGCCGCCTGTCCAATTTTACCAGCCTGCCCAGCCTACGACATCCAGCATGACCGCCCAAACCGAAGACATCTGGACGTGGTTTCACCTTTGTTTCGCCACATGTTCGTCACGTCGAACACCCGACGAACAGTTTCCGAAATGATCGTGCCGAGCCTCAGGGTAATCACAGTTTGCTCTCGGTTCCCTAATATACACTCGGACAGCACGCTTACTGGTACTACATGCACCGTGCCTGCGTATGACCAGCAGTCATTCCTCGTTATGTGACGTAGCTATCGCTTGGAGGGTGTACATCGATAGTAGGTCGGTGGTCATAATATTCTGGCTGATCAGTGTTTTGATTGGCTTTCACTGGTCAAAGCTTCCACGTCTTCGTAAGAGATACCCGCCTATTCCTACTGCAAAGAGCCACCATTCTGTCAGACAGAGTCGGCTAGCGTCAGATCGTGTTTGAACTGAAAAGTAACTTGGGCGTGGCGCAAGAGTGGGCGAATATGAAACACATTCTACCTGCGATTGCCGTGTTTCAAGGCTCTCCCGCGATGTGTATGGGAAAAGAACCGCTAGAGGAATGGAGTCGATGGGGGACTGTTACTTACCCCACCACAAGGAATGAATATGAAATGGATGAAGTTAATGGACTACTGTTAATGAAATTAATGCAAGTGCAATGATGTGAGATGATACCGGTGGAAGCCGTTCAGATACGCTGAATCTGCTGGGTAACGGAGGCTTGCACAGACGCCTAATGGGTGAAGCTCCTGGTCTCGATAGGAAGCACGAAACCTGGGTTCGAGTCCAAATACAGCACAGACTGTAAGTTGTCAGTATCGGTTCATTTCTTCGCAATTTGAATTCATCTCAGCTGAATGAACTATCGACATACCATGTCACAGTATCCCAATCGTTCCATTCCTTTCTCTTCAGTGTAAGTTAATTCATTTTAATAGGCATGTGCCATCTTGTGTGACAGTGAAGTGAGCCCAGCTCAGAGGGTTTTCGCATCCAGGGTTAGCAAAACTGTTACCTCATGCACTGGCGAACTTGAGTACGTATTTCAGACGGTTTTACAGACTGATTCTGTAGCGCCTCTCATGTCGAGGGCTTTCCCTTAAACAATTGCATAGTTTAAGACAAATTAAGGAGAGTACTACGTATTCTCTCCTCTGTATTGCTACAGATTAGACGTGCTTTTTCACAATATACTGCGAATACTGGGCATGCGATGGGCCACAGCTATGATTTGTCGCGTCCACACAGAATACAAAAGTCCAACACCGTGGTATCTTCACATGATGTCCCTGCACAGAACTAGCTCGTGGGTCATGAGGTTCTTGACATGAGACTGTAGTGAGACTTGCAACTTGCTAGAGAATAGGCTAAGGATCTCTAACGCTACTGACTTAAAAGTGAAAGATGCCACTGACATTTAAGAAACAAGAACGGTATAGCAGACAGAGTCATAAAATGCTAACAAAAACACAATAAATTTTCGATTATAGTGCCACACATTATACAGTTAACTGTTAAAAGTGTGGTATTTGTTCATTAAAACTTCACATAGGTCACTTAACAAAGTAACTTCGTATATTCACATTCCACACTGCATTGCACGCAGAGTCGCGGTACGTTAATATTTATATATTCTGTGAGCAAATAAGTTATTCGTGCGGCATTGCCTACACCGACCCTAAAGCCACTGTAAAAGCGTGCTTCCAGTGCTCGCACTCGATTCCAACTGTAGTGAACCCGAAACACTTCGCTCGGCTTACATCGTCGGCTTGCCGAAGGCGCACAAAGTACTCCGTCTGCTTTACATCATAATGCTAAAGTTATTATTGGAAACACCGGCGGGCACACACACACAGACACATGGATGTGAATGCTATGGCTCCCAGAGCCAATAAAGTTACATACTCTTGCTAAGGAAGTGTTGGTCTCAGCAAAGGGCCTAGCAGCGAGTTATTGGAAGTATATTCGGACTTAATGGCACAAGTAATTGCAAGCTTCCTCGATAAAGAAAGAAACATACTATGCCCGAACATCACAAGAGCTACCAACCATACCTTGGTACCATGGACTTGCATGTTCATGGACATTTTCATCTACCACACCACGACTGAAGTGGTTGGTTCAAATGGCTCTGAGCACTATGCGACTAAACTTCTGAGGCCATCAGTCCCCTAGAACTTAGAACTACTTACACCTAACTAACCTAAGGACATCACACACATCCATGCCCGAGGCAGGATTCGATCCTGCGACCGTAGCGGTCGCGCGGTTCCAGACTCTAGCGCCTACAAACGCTCGGCCACCCAGGCCTGCCTGAAGTGGTTGACCACTGTTACCTTGCACAGCACCTACACAACATATGTATAGTACCGTCTCAACTATGTGACTGCGGCGAAGTAGAAGAAACAGATCACATATTTTCGGAAGCATCAACGATGGGACTGCACATCAAAGATGCTAAGCAATGTTGCTAGTAACGAATACCAGTAACTAACATCTGAGCCACCATTAGTGGCAAAAGCGAACTTTTCAGTCTGTAAAAATCTTTATTTCTTTCTAATGGAAGTGAAAAGAGAAATATGAACTAAATCACGTAAATTAAATGACTTATACTGGTAATCACATCGATCATTAGTTACTTGTAAATAACCTCAGTAACTTATATCAAATGGTTTTTACCTCGTGTGCATTGTGTCGATTGTGTATTGAACCGGGGACCTAAAAACGACGAAGAGGCTTCGCCCAGCCGTAGCCCTCAGTGATTCACAACCCCACAACAGGCCACAGCAGTTCACCCACCCCACCGCCGACCACACCGAACCCAGGATTATTAGGCTTTTACCTTAGTTTTATGTCATCATCGTCAGTCTTTGTTTTAATCAATTTGATTATATATCTATACTTGCTTGTGTGTCGTGACGATTTCTTACGTGGATGGCTGTACGTATAATACTCAGAACACAATAAAATAAAATCATTAATGAAAATTCACGAGATGGTGCCTAATAAGAAACAACTGTTGCTGATTTGAATGTGGCTACTTCGTTGAAGGTTCAATCCCCCACACACGGTGGGTGCCAACCGGATACAGTTCGAACTAACGAAACGGTTCGTAGTAGAAATTTAATAGGAAAGTAGGTGCTTATTCTTATGGGTTTCAGTAAGCGATCCTGCGAGCAGTGCAAAGTACATACAACTAATCTTAGATTAGTGTATCTGATTTGTGAATGACTGACAGTACTACCTGCCATGTTTAACAGTGTACAAGGAATTATATTTTTTGGAGAAGAAGAGTTATCAATAACTTAACGTGGGTCTCTAGTAGGCGTGCGTTTTTCCACACAACATGTTTTGTCAGTTGTCTGTTTTGTCTGATTTAAACTGCAGAATAAAAAACAGATGGCATCCTTTGACGATGAGAAATTGTTATTTCAGTGGGATAGAGACTCAGGCCAACTGTTAGCAGTTTCACTACATCCTCACAGAGAGAGCACCAGATTGACGAGCACACCTCAGTTTTGGGGCGAGAACACCACTTCAAGACACTAGAAAATATGGGCTTTGTCTTTCTGCGGCAACACGCAACTAGGCCCCTTAAGCGCCCCACTACTTCAGTACAAATGGAGGCAGTTAAGTGCCTTCCGTGGTACACAGACACGTGAATTGCGAACGCACTCGCTCTATGACTGACTAACGTCATACTCAGTCGGAACGATTCTAATTTATGCGTTTGTGACGATCGCCTTCATGGCTTTTTCAGCCTGGCAGATGACTCGCCCCCCGCAATACAGAGCGAGTGCACATTTTATCTGTTCACATTCCCTCTTGCTGGTTTGCTAACAGCGGTTATCATGGGGTTAAAACTGCCTGCTACTAACTGATTTCTCCTGTCCTTTTGTGAGCGGCCAGACCACGACAGAGACCGCTGCTGGAGCAAGCGAGGCTAGGACCACGGGCTCAGCCTCGTTATCGGCGGGAGGGAATAACTGGAAACCATTCGTTAGAAGCGAGAGGCATACGAACTGGGTTCTCACAAGTCCCTTCCAGTCTCTGTTGCGAGGTCTCTTCTTGTCAGGGTAGGGATCCATCTGGAGCACTTCAGTAAAAGAGCAGCTGCTACTTTCCACGGCGCGCTCGCGACAGGAGAGTACCCTGCCAGTCGATCGTCGGTGCACATTGCAGCGGCCATATGGAGCTGGTCGACAGTCGCCGACCCAGCATTTAGTAGTTCAGGGCAGCAGCTACTTAATCAAGAACCTGTGACGCCAACAATCCACAGATATGTTAACCTGTGAAGCTAGACAGAAACAAAAGTGATTAAATTAGAGCTAAAACCAGGTGGTGACAAACTATTCGCAATGCAAAAATTTTAATGTTCTGCTCGTAGAAGTGTCGATGGTAATTAAGTCCTTGTCATTCAGGATATAAATCGCTAATAAATGAAAAGCACCAGTTTGCTTTTGTTCTACAATTTTACTTTTATTGTTAACCCGTTCCTACTTCAGTCTAGACATGTTACTTCTCTTCGAATGTTGTTTGCAAACATTGTAATTTCTTTGGTGATAATACTCAGTAAACGTCTGAAGATGATTTTGTAAGCCGAAAACGGGTTAACAGTAAAAGTAATATTGTAGAACAAAAGCAAACTAATGCTTTTCATTTATTATAATGTTGTTCTTCCAAGAAAAGACGAAAGATTCTTTTGACATGATATAAATCACTACTGGATGTAGATTATGGTTACAGGTCCAAACTGAATCAGGCTAGTGTAGTGATTATGTCGGCGTCTAAATGCAATAACAAGGGAATGAGTCAATCCGACATGTCGAAACCTGTCCCGAAATTTTTCTCTCTGTAAGAATATACCGAAATAAATGCATTGACAAAATTTTGTCTGCTAAGACACTCTGCAAATATTTGTGAAAAAAAATTGAAATTATGCCTTTTCCTGGCACAAAAAAACGCTTATAACAGTTGTTTTGGGCAGCCCTTCCTATCTAGCGTTTGCGTCTATGAATAAAGAGACGTAGGCATGACAAGACAACTTAGCGCTGCATATGGAGAAGTTCAAAGTGCACACACGCGAATTTGAACACTTAAACCATACCAAAAATGTCTGAAATCATTGATTTTTTTTGTGTGTATCATGCAGCTCATATAGACAGTCAAGCTGCTGCAGATATAATTGTTACACAAGTAAGTATGGAATCAATGCAGTTTATGATGTTACACTACAAACGACTTCCACCAGTCGGGACTTTAATTTGTTGACATGAAATATTTTGTAACTATTTCTGTAGCACAGTTCTTATGATAATTTTTGGGTAACGTTATCCTACTAACAATGAAAGATTTTCTTGTTTATTCCTTCCCGTCGTCACAAAACGCGAAGTATCTATTGCATGAGGAAAACAAACATTTTCTTTACATCAGGCACACCCGATGAAAGAAAAATTAATGCATTCAGGCACTTCACGGTATTTACAAGTTTCATTTAGACGGAATAAGGATGGCGTAACAATTGGTCCTGGCCGTTCTGCATATAGTGCTGCGTACGAGGCATACTTCAACAAATTCGTAAAACATGGTGACGCAAACTGACAGTTCACAAATGACTGACATTTGACAATAATACCGGAAATTAGATTGTCAGACCATTTTCCAAAAAATGGTTTACACTCTGGAAAATTTTCCTTATCGAAAAGCTGATTCACGCTTAGTTCTGAGTGGAATCTGAATTATACGAGCATTTACAGCCTTTATCAGTCCTCATAAACAAAGAGCTGTCGTGTCCAGGCCAAGAGTCCAACTAAAGCAATGAATAAGTTTATGCATCTAGGAAGAAGACATTTCAGATGTAATTCTGAAAATTATTCTTTTACATTTCTTCAGATTTTGTAGCGTCGATTACAAGATTTTTGGAAGTAAATAGTTATTTTTTAAAAAAAATATGATCCTAATTTGCTTTGAGGTTCCTGTAAACGGATATAATACTGCGGAAACATTAATATTTTGATATTTTGCACTGGCGTTGTCGTATACGAGTAAGTTATAGCGTTCATCGACTGCACGAGCGGCTCTGTCTTTTGTTCACTCGTAATAATAAAGTGCAGCTGGCATGCAGATCTTGCACGAAACCTGACTGACTGCCTTGATACACAAGATTTTAAGGGCTATTAAAAACTTCGTCTTCACGTCAGCTATAGTATTACCTATTAACGCCATCTCTACTCGTTAACTTTAAGTAAATTTCGTAGCTCTGCGACTTCCTCTTCCTTATAATTTGTTGAATCTGTGTTACCAGAGGTGACAGTCTTGTAGCTCTCCCTCGGTAACACTGTATTTACTATCTCGAGCATTTCTAAATCTTTGGAACAGTTTATCTTTCACACTTTTGTGAGTTTAATTTTAGCGCATCGTTTCAAAATTTATGAAATGAAACCGGCTTTACTCACTTCTTAACTTTAAGCGCTTTCTTTTCATTGTCACTAAAAGCTATTACTGTTCATGTTCTCTTTGGGTTTGGAACGTATCGTATTTTTGTCCTGGATTTTCATTATCACAAGAATCGTTGTTCGAACCACAACTCACAGAGTTATTTCCAAACACATATGCAGCTATTCAGGAGAAGTAGGTGGTTTCAATTGCATATAACGCTCTTCATATTTCATCTTTGCAAGGTTTAGAACACTATTGCATACAACATTACTGTGAAACTTTGGAAATTGCGGAAAGACAGGTGCTATTAGCAAGCATATGCGAAGGAAACACAAAGAAAATTAATTCATTTTCATCTCCATTGTTGACACTTACCGGTACGGGAAAGGGAACTGATAATTACTAGGGATATTAAACGAGTTGTGAATTCTAGTGAATAGTAACTCTGGACAATTATGACACAGAACCTAACAACGAAAACAGAAACTAAGATCGCGTCGTGCCGTGTTCTGCGTTTAACCCAAGTCCCGACAATCAAGGATATGCGACTGCGGCATCGCGCACGCGCTGTCTGCTACAACTGCGGTGGGGTCTATATATCTCCAGCCACCTACCGAGGTACGAATTTGGCAAATTCCTAAATTGTTTTTGAAAAATACTTGCAGTGTGTCTTAGCAGCTAAAATTTTGTGTTTCTCTCAGTGTATTTCAAGGCAGGTTTCGACATGTCGGATTGGACCATTCCTTTGTAAGTCAACGGGCATTGTATTAAGACTGCAACCGACTCTCGGAAAGATAATGCTGACGTAAGCAAATAAGTAAGTAGTTCTCTACTTAAAGTGAACCTTGTCTAAGGGGAGGCATTTTAACTGAGAAGAAGAATATTTTCAATACTCGAACACTAAAACGAGTCCAAGCGGGAAGTGATGAATGAAAGAACGAATTGCTCAGTGTCGGCATTGCTCCATTCAATACATCTGCATCCACATCTATAATCAGCTGGAGACCTCACGCATGTGGTAAATAGTACTTCGCGTGCCACTGTCACTTATTCCCTTTTCCTGTACCAATCGTGAATGGTTCTCGGAAACCGCGTGCTGTCATCCGAACAAGACCCAGCCAGAGCAAAAGCACCACAGGCGCAAAGATGCGAGCTGGTGCCATCGCCATAAGGACTCGCCACTAGCGCGAGTTCCACCAGCGCTACGGGCGGCATTGAGAATGAAGATATTGATTTCGTCTCGGCCAATTGCGGGCCGATTACAATCCGCCAGTCACCGGACGACAACGAACAGAATCCTACTCGGAAGATAGAAGAGCAGCTCTCGCTCACTTGATTATACACTACTGGCAATTAAAATTGCTAAACCACGAAGATGACGTGCTAGAGACGCGAAATTTAACCGACAGGAAGAAGATGCTGCGATACGCAAATGATTAGCTTTTCGGAGCATTTACATAAGGTTGGCGCCGGTGGCGACACCTACAACGTGCTGACATGAGGAAAGTTTCCAACTGATTTCTCACACAAAAACAGCAGGTGACCGGCGTTGCCTGGTGAAACTTTGTTGTGATGCCGCGTGTAAGGAGGAGAAATACGTACCATCACGTTTCCGACTTCGATAAAGGTCGGATTGTAGCCTATCGCAATTGCGGTTTATCGTATCGCAACATTGCTGATCGCGTTGGTCCAGATCCAATGACTGTTAGCAGAATATGGAATCGGTGGGTTCAGGAGGATAATACGGAACTCCGTGCTGGATCACAACGGCCTCGTATCACTAGCTGTCGAGATGACAGGCATCTTATCCGCGTGGCTGTAACGGATCGTGCAGCCACATCTCGATCCCTGAGTCAACAGATGGGGACGTTTGCCAAGACAACAACCATCTGCACGAACAGTTCGACGACGTTTGCAGCAGCATGCACTATCAGCTCGGAGACCATGGCTGCGGTTACCCATGATGCTGCATCACAGACAGGAGCGCCTGCGATGGTGTACTCAACGACAAACCTGGGTGCACGAATGGCAAAACGTCATTTTATCGGATGAATCCAGGTTCTGTTTACAGCATCATGATGGTCGGATCTGTGTTTGGCGACATCGCGGTGAACGCACATTGGAAGCATGTATTCGTCATCGCCATACTGACATATCAACCGTTGTGATGATATGGGGTGCCATTTGTTACACGTCTCGGTCACCTCTTGTTCGCATTGACGGCACTTTGAACAGTGGACGTTACATTTCAGACGTGGTTCTACCCTTCATTCGATCCCTGCGAAACCCTGCATTTCAGCAGGGTAATGAAGGTCCTGTACGGGCCTTTCTGGATACAGAAAATGTTCGACTGATGCCCTGGCCAGCACATTTCCCATATCTCTCACCAATTGAAAACGTCTTGTCAATGGTGGCCGAGCAACTGGCTCGTCACAATACGTCAGTTACTACTCCTGATGAACTGTGGTATCGTGTTGAAGCTGCATGGGCGGTTGTACCTGTACACGCCATCTAAACTCTGTTTAACTCAATGCCCAGGCGTATTAAGGCCGTTATTACGGCCAGATGTGGTTGTTCTGGATACTGATTTCTCAGGATCTATGCCCCCAAACTGCGTGAAAATGTAAACACATGTCAGTTCTAGTATATTTGTCCAATGAATACCCGTTTATCATCTGCATTTCTTCTTGATGTAGCAATTTTAATGGCCAGTAGTGTAGATCATCGTCCAGGGCTGACTTAGGCAGGAAAAGTCTTTTAGTGAATTCTTTTAAGTGAACAGACAGTTGTTGTAAATTGCATTTGCTATGTAGTGTGACGTTTACCTACGATTATTCGCACTTAGTTATTGAGGGCCTTTTATTTGTCTTATATTACATGCAGTGTTTTAGGCTTCATTACTCAATAAGTCACAAAGATAAGTAAAGATTTTCAACTTATTTGTTGGAGTGTTGTAGAACCTTCGTCCTCCTATCCTGTTACCTGACCCTGGGGCATAGCTGTGTAATAGGCAGGGAGAAATTGTCTTAGCGGTGTACTGCACTGGAAGCCATTTCACGAACTCATAAACTCGGCCTACCGTAACAACAGTGGCATCTACGTCTCCAAGGCAGTAGCGACAAGGCATTTACAAAACTGTCGACGAAGGTTTACAAAACTGGCGACAAGGGTTTACCAAAATGAGACTGTTGGTTCTCCTCTTTGTGACCTCCACTCTCTCTAATTTTAGTTTCATGGCTTTTGGAAGCGCTGTATATGGGATACAGTAAGATAATTAATGACTTTCTAGGAAAGTACGCTGCCAGTGTTTCAACTGTAAACCACGCCGTGGTGCTCAACGCCTCTCTTGTAACGTCTGCAGCTGGAGGTCGATGAACAACTATGTCAATAATTCTAACTAATTAAACGAACCTGTGTCGAAACGTGAAGCTCTTCATTGAATTTTCTGTGTTTCGCTTATCGATTCTATCTGGTAAAGATAGTATAATTATGTGCAGTATATTAGTATCGATCGCAATCTGTCAAGAATTCGAATTTATTAAACGAACCTGAGACGGAGCGTGCTACTCTTTTCGAATTTCTCTATTTCATTTACCAATTCTATCTGGTAAAAATTGCAGAACGAGGTGCAACATTTTAGTATAGATCTAAGAAGGTTTTCGTAAACTACATGCTTCGTAGGTGCATCACACTCCCTGAACATTCTTCGAATGAATCTTTCCTATAAGTAGTTTCATTTGGTCATTACACTTTAAATTACGTCGAATGCTTACTCGCAGACACGTAATCCATGTGTCTGGTTCCATAAACCATATAAACAAACGATAATGGGGCTTTCCACACCTTCTTTCACAATTAGTAATATTTGTTTATGTTGACGGTCAATGGTAAATTGGTCAGGAAGCGTCGATCACTACAATTTTCTTGCGCTGCGCGTTCTCTCTGTACAGCAGCTCCATCGGCGAAGAGCTTCAAGGCACTGGCGAAGTTACCCATCAGGCCATTCATTCTGAACAGTAATGGTCGTTTAAGGCTTCCTTGGCACTGGCTCTGAGGCAAGTAAACCAAAGTGGTCCGTCTGCTTGAGACGTCTAATTATTCAGTCAGTGATCGATACTGTTAATTACCTCATGGTTATGGTATGATTCCTTATGAACTCATAGAAATGCTTACGCTTGTGGATGCAGCATACATATTTTGCTGCGATTACTTGAAGACACATCGGTGGCGTATTCTTGGAAGATCTTTTACCTTTGGTAGCGAGTTAGGTTTTTACCTGGAAGAATAATAATTTTGCGTGGACTCGGTAACCAAAATGGTTCAAATGGCTCTGAGCACTATGGGACTTAACTTCTAAGGTCATCAGTCCCCTAGAACTTAGAACTACTTAAACCTAACTAACCTAAGGACATCACACACATCCATGCCCGAGGCAGGATTCGAACCTGCGACCGTAGCGGTCACGCGGTTCCAGACTGTAGCGTCTAGAACCGCTCGGTCACCCCGGCCGGCGGGCTCGGTAACATCCCATCCAATATTTTGGGAACCTGTATTAGTCTGAATTTATGCTTCCACAATATCTTCACTTTTTGTGTCAGACTCTGGTACCAGGAATAGAAAATATCGTAACCGTTTCGTTATGATAACACTGATAAGCCCAAACATACCTACCGCGACGTTAGATACCGCCTGGTGGCGTTGTGGGCACGTGGTGCGGTACAAAAAGTGTGTAAGCGGAACAGATACGGACGGGGGAAGATATGGGCTGGAAATTGGGAAATCTGCTGAGATAAGCGACTTTGACAAAAGGCAGATTAATACTACGCAGGTACTGTGGACGACTATCCCGAAAGCGGCGAAGCTGGCTGTATATTCACGAGTTACTGTCGTGAGCATCTATAGAAAGAGATAGGACAGTGAAATTACCACTAGGTGATAAATGATTGGACGTCCACGACACTTCACGGAACGTGGATTCGGAGCTTGTCTGCTCTGTGAAGTACGACAGATTGTGATACGTGGCATCTCTGCCGAAAGTGCACAATGATGGTACACACACAAGTCTTTCGAAGCACACCGTTCATCGTACATTGTTGAACATGCAGCTCCGCAGCAGACCACCCCTACGTTTTGGCATGTTGACCTCATGACATCGTCGACTACGATTGCAATGGGCGCAGGACCACCGGGATTCAACCGTAGATCAATGGAAACGTTCGCATCTCTGGGTGAACCTCGTTTTTGCTACACTACATCGATCGTCGCCTCCACAAACGCTTCACTGAGGTGCACGGCGGCTCGAAGCGTACAGCGCCGGTGTGAACAATATTGTGCTACGGGAGACAATCTTCTGCTCTTCCATTGGACCTTTGGTAGCGAGCTGAGAGCTGCGAACGACCTGCATCCCTTCATACTTGATATCTTCCCCGATGTCAGTACCATCAAATGGTTCAAATGGCTCTGAGCACTGTAGGACTTAACTTCTGACATCACACACATCCATTACCGAGGCAGGATTCGAACCTGCGACCGTAGCGGTCGCTCGGTTCCAGACTGTAGCTCCTAGAACCGGCGTCAGTGCCATCCTTCAGCATTGTGACTGTCCGTGTCTCTGAGCCAGAACCGAGCTACAGTGGTTTCAGGAGCATTACAGTGAACTCATGTTGATTTAGTGGCGACCAAATTCGCCTGATGTAAATCTGGGTCGCTATAGGGGCGAGTACTCAAATCAACAGCCCGTTATTTAGATGACCTGTGCGTAGATATCTAATACCACAGACCTCCACAAACCTACCAACAAACTGTCGAATCCCTGATACGCAAAATCAGTGATATGTCTCGTTCCAGAGACGGACAACTAAGCTGTTAAGCAGAAGGTCAAATGTTTTGGCTCTTAGTACGCTATGCAACACAATTTTAAGATAACTGTTTAGAAACCCCATAATTGTTTCTCACTGCGATGCAGAAGTTTGAAATTTTGCTATAAAGTGCCTCTAGCCTACCTCTTAATGTTGCGAAAGCGCGGCTCCCTCCGACCACACCTTAGGGCTTCAAGACACTTCAAACAGCAAGGTGTCGACACTTGCGAAAGAAAAAGGCCATAACTCAGAAACTCACGTGATGTGTAAGGTGGGTTAACTGACATCAAATTTCACCACAGTTCTGCCCATTGGACACGTTGTGCACATGTGGCCGCAGCGTATTTTGGTCACGATTATGGGTGGCGGCCAGTCGAATTGAAAGTAGACAGAAATGTTTCCATTCTATCCTGGCGGGCGGTACAGCTACTGTTTTCGAACTGTTTCACAATAACAACAGTCTAGATTGCTGAGTTATTTAATGTCAATAACGCGTTTCGCTCTTTTGATGCACCATCAGATTGTCTATGAAACAAGAAAATAATCTGTTACAAACAAATAAAGGAAGGGGTATGATCGTATTTTGTGCGAATAAGCAGGTAAAATAAACTAATAGAAACTTACTTAAAAGTGCCTAGATACGTAACCAATTCGTCATGAAACCATAATATATGGAAAATGGATGCAAACGTAATTGGATATGTAACCCATCCCTCATAAAAACATACAGAACTGGAGGTGGACCTAATTAAAAAAATAATAAAACCGCCAATATATCAACAGAAATGTACAAGATGCTGGCGGAAAAATTTCAAGAACTATCACATTTTACCTTAAGCACAGCAGCAGTCCCCGCCATAACAATACTTAATAAATCACACTTGTAAGAGATACATGGAATAAGCCGCACACACCACAAAATGTCTGTTAGGCGCGCAGACAAATATTACTTTGACAGGCCAGAATGCAAAAACCACTGCCTATAATACGGCAAGAGGCGGCCAGCTGGCACGCAAGGCCGGCGTAAGAAGAAATTAAAAACAACTATGTAAAACTTGTAGATTAAGATGCATATATGCAAACCACTGCGATCACCTGAAATTGAAAGTACGTTAAGATACCCCTTCATGAACCAAAAAAATAGCTGAAACGATGACATGATAAATTGTGATTCAAAATATGTTATCAAAGCTCTGTCACACCTAGTAAAATAGCTAAATTTTAAAGTGCATGCACAAACACACGCATTCTAGATCAACTAACTCAAATTTCAAGGCATAATGATCAAGGGCAGTCTTAAAAATAGAAAATTATTATTACAGATATATTATCAAATCAATAAAATAAAGAAATACGTTATAAAAAAGATAAAGCTACTTTCAGTATAATATAGTCGTTAAACATGATATCATGTATCGATACCACTCCTCGGGCGTCATAGAGTCATAAGAAAACGGAGAGGTTAAAAATAACGCTGTCAACATAGAATAAATCATCGCAGCAACATTCATGCATTGGTAGCATTTGATCATAATATACTTGATTTCTGCTAGCCAGTAACGTGTCCTTAACATCATTGGCAATTGGTAACATATCGTCGATCACAATGTGTCGCAGATTCGTATACCATTCCGTGGCAGTTTTTGACGAAGTCGTCGAAGGATCAGTATTTTTTCGCATCGACTTGTGCGATGCTTACCTGGAGTTGTCGTTGAACGCAGTTTTTTTGGCCTTTGCTGGTCCTCAACACCCCCCTCCCCCCACTGGGTTTTACTAATTTAATTGTTTGCCTTTTGGAATCTCATCTGCGCTGGTAATTTATAAACAATAAATTACCTGTTGCCTGTTGCGTCAATTGCTTGGATGATATCTTGGTCACAGGCGCTACTCTGAAGGAGCATTACGGAATCTTCAGTCGGCTTTCCAATGCCTCCTGGTAAAGGGCCTTCGTTACAGGCTGGAAAGCTACAGTTTCCTCCGCTCATAGGTGCATTTTTAGGGTTATGTGCTTAGTAAAGGTGGTCTGGTCCCCTTGGACGACCACGTGAAGGGCATTGTCAACCTACCAGCGCCCAAGAACATAAAAAAGCTCCAATCTTTTTTTGCGTAATATTTCTTATGATGCTCATTTCATTCCCGAGACTGTGCTTGTCTACCAGTCTCTTAATAGGCTTCGCCAGAAGGCCTTTCAGTTTGTCTGCTCTGCGGACTGTCAATGGGCTTTTCAGTCTTTCAAGCGGTGTATGTATTGTGTTCCTTGTCTGGCTTCCTTTACAGCAGGTAAACGTCTGATTCTGGCATGTGATGCATCCAAGTATAGCATTAATGCCATCCTGTCCCACTGCAATCCGGACAGCACTGAACAGCCCATCGCTTACAAAATGATGACACTTTCTGCTGTTCAACAGAACTACTCGCAGGTGGAAAATGAGGCTCTGGGTATTATTTTCAGGGTTAAAATGTGTCAGATCTTGCTGCATGGGGTGATGTCCCTTCTCATCACAGACTACATAGTTTGCCTTCCTTATTTGACACTCACTCCTGTCTGGCAGATAAGACAACCCAGTCGCTGCTGGGGTGCGCCCTCTTTCTCAGTAACGAATGATATCTGTTTCTGCTGCACAGCCCACCGTGTCAATGCTGGGAGCTTTCATAGCTACCGGTGGGGCCTGATCCAGAGCCTGATTGGCAGCAGGCTCTTCGGCCTTTCCGTTGACAGCAAAAGAGGTAGCGACCACTATGGCTACTGACCCACTTTGCATATGGGATAGCTAGAGAGCAGCTTTCTGGATGAGGATCCAGTGTAGCGTTCATATTTTCGACTAAGTGCTTGGCTGAACTTTGTCTAGGGGGTTCCACATGCTTGCTACAGAGGAGCAATGCCCTCGCCGCCGCCGCCGCCGCCGCCGCCGCCGCCGCCGCCCACCCCCCCCCCCCCCCCCCCACATAGTATCCTCGATCCTCGAATTCTCAAATTGCTGCGTGCGACACACTGGACTGTGACGATGCATTGCCGAATTTTCTGGCTATATACTGGTAGACGCCGTTCAGTGGGTACACTCTGATGGTACGTTATCATGGGCGCCAAATGTGGGGTCTCCTGGATCTTCTGCACCCTGAGTCACATGCTGCAGACCACGTTGAGACATAATTTCCTCTTGGGGCTGCCGTTTGGCCCCAGTCCTTTTGTCACCATCTGGGTTGGCTGCTGCGTTTTGTGGTGGATCACAAAGGTCGGCAGTTATTTGTGATGGATGTCGGAGGCAAGTAGTTGCGCCATTGCTGTGTTGCAGCATCGCTACTGCATCTTTCCCGTCAGCTGAGCGGCGTGGTTGATCCCAACGTTGTTCCCGGAGCTAGCTCCCATTTGCAGCAGCACACCCCATCGTTGCCATCTCCTCTGTACCCTCCACCTTCCTCCCTCTGCCTGCAGCCGTGCTCCCCCAGTGGACCTCACATCTCTGGTTGCCGTGGTGGAGCCCATGCATTTCGAACTACAGCACCTGGCCCCTTCTGCCCCCTCTCTACCTTCGTCGATGGAGGTGGCCTCGTTCTCACTGCCACCAGTGGACCCGCCATTACCACAGAAACTGTGTCCTTCCACTCTTCAGTTGGAGCGGTAGGCGTTGGTGGAGCCGGTGCTCAGTCCACTGCTGAGTTCTCCAGCGCACTCTCTATTTCTATGCTGGAGGCCGTGTCCAAATCGCGGCCTTGTTTGGTCCTGAGTGGAGTTTTCAAGGGGGAGGGATTTAATATCCCATCCGCATCAGCAAACGTCACGATGGAGGCAGATGAGCTGGTATGGGTAGAACAGAGAAATGGTTCGGTAACTGCCATGGGGCGCGCACGTTACATCATAAGGGCAGACACACTGGCGAAGTGTTTACTTGCGAGCGGCGGTAAGCTGAACAGGCCACTGCTCCTGCGGAGGTAAGCCGCGCAGGCCTCGCCTCGCGCTTCTTCCCGAGAGTTGTGTGCTCAGCCGTTAGCCGGTCGCGCCAGCAGTGTGATAAGTATACTGGTGGGCGCTTATCTACGTGGGTTTGACGCTCCGTTCCCCGTTGTTCAGATTGCACGGCGAGTTCGCTTCAATCAAGGGGTTCTGCTCCTTGGTTGATACAGAGGCACCATCGATCTGTGAAGTACCTGCACCGACCGTGGCGAGTAGCGGCGATGTCACGCCTTCTGCAGATAATAAAGCTTCTAACAGCCACACCTCTCCTTTATGAAGCAACTGTCTTCTTTCATAAGAAAAAACAGCGGAATAATTACTTTAACTCCTAACAGCGTAATACTGCTTCTTCACACAAAAGGGTTGTGATAGAAACATAGTTCAGGATGGGCTTTTAAGAAGCCTTAAAAAACAGATAAATGAATTCAATAAAATGAATAAATCCCATATCTCAAATTTATATAGAATTTTTTTATGTAGAGAGACGTTCATTTCTTGTAAATGTTAGGGTTCAAAATATTCACTCCTTTTGTAAATGCTTAACTTTTAATATCACGGTCGATTCATTTCAGAGTTTTAGTTTTAAACATATCTTCCTCCACGTTGATACAAAGTTCTACACTGATGCCAAATTAGTCACTGTCATAAAATCGTGATTAAATTGGATACAAAACATGTTTTTCACTCATACTAGGACAACATATTTTCACACGGTGTGGGCTTAAATGGTGTCACTCTTGAGAGTTGTCTCTCTTGCATGAGAATTACATATGCGTACTAAGATAATTTTAATATAGGCGTGATAGGAAATCAGATCAGTGATAGGAAATCAGAACAGCTATTTTTATGTCACCTGATGCTTACACGAAAACAAAAAATTAATTAAAATTTAACTGTTTTGTACTAAAGATAATAAATATTTTAATAGTTTTCAAATTTTGTATAAAGAATAATGGTAATGCTATTTTCATACCAAGTGGCAAAAATATGAACGTAAGAAGAATGTGAGAAACTGACAATGCAGAACAAATTATCGGATTAGACGCATTTTCAGATGCGAGATAGTAAACAAATGTTGAAAAAAAAAGACAGTAACTATTATTTCATTGTGACTACCGTTCCTTCTAAGTTTGCTACGAATATCGTTCCTAAAATAGGAAATATATACACTCCTGGAAATGGAAAAAAGAACACATTGACACCGGTGTGTCAGACCCACCATACTTGCTCCGGACACTGCGAGAGGGCTGTACAAGCAATGATCACACGCACGGCACAGCGGACACACCAGGAACTGCGGTGTTGGCCGTCGAATGGCGCTAGCTGCGCAGCATTTGTGCACCGCCGCCGTCAGTGTCAGCCAGTTTGCCGTGGCATACGGAGCTCCATCGCAGTCTTTAACACTGGTAGCACGCCGCGACAGCGTGGACGTGAACCGTATGTGTAGTTGACGGACTTTGAGCGAGGGCGTATAGTGGGCATGCGGGAGGCCGGGTGGACGTACCGCCGAATTGCTCAACACGTGGGGCGTGAGGTCTCCACAGTACATCGATGTTGTCACCAGTGGGCGGCGGAAGGTGCACGTGCCCGTCGACCTGGGACCGGACCGCAGCGACGCACGGATGCACGCCAAGACCGTAGGATCCTACGCAGTGCCGTAGGGGACCGCACCGCCACTTCCCAGCAAATTAGGGACACTGTTGCTCCTGGGGTATCGGCGAGGACCATTCGCAACCGTCTCCATGAAGCTGGGCTACGCTCCCGCACACCGTTAGGCCCAACATCGTGCAGCCCGCCTCCAGTGGTGTCGCGACAGGCGTGAATGGAGGGACGAATGGAGACGTGTCGTCTTCAGCGATGAGAGTCGCTTCTGCCTTGGTGCCAATGATGGTCGTATGCGTGTTTGGCGCCGTGCAGGTGGCGCCATAATCAGGACTGCATACGACCGAGGCACACAGGGCCAACACCCGGCATCATGGTGTGGGGAGCGATCTCCTACACTGGCCGTACACCACTGGTGATCGTCGAGGAGACACTGAATAGTGCACGGTACATCCAAACCGTCATCGAACCCATCGTTCTACCATTCCTAGACCGGCAAGGGAACTTGCTGTTCCAACGGGACAATGCACGTCCGCATGTATCCCGTGCCACCTAACGTGCTCTAGAAGGTGTAAGTCAACTACCCTGGCCAGCAAGATCTCCGGATCTGTCCCCCATTGAGCATGTTTGGGACTGGATGAAGCGTCGTCTCACGCGGTCTGCACGTCCAGCACGAACGCTGGTCCAACTGAGGCGCCAGGTGGAAATGGCATGGCAAGCCGTTCCACAGGACTACATCCAGCATCTCTACGATCGTCTCCATGGGAGAATAGCAGCCTGCATTGCTGCGAAAGGTGGATATACACTGTACTAGTGCCGACATTGTGCATGCTCTGTTGCCTGTGTCTATGTGCCTGTGGTTCTGTCAGTGTGATCATGTGATGTATCTGACCCCAGGAATGTGTCAATAAAGTTTCCCCTTCCTGGGACAATGAATTCACGGTGTTCTTATTTCAATTTCCAGGAGTGTATATTGTAATTATAAACAGTGTAGTATGAACAATTATTTGTGTCATATACCCGTATATACACCTAAAATGGTGTATGTTGCTCCTCGAGAGCTCACCTCTGTTTAAATACATGAAAGTAAATACGACAGGAAAGTGAACGACGAGTGCGTCATCACATAGAACTTCGACTCCAGTGAATTCAATAGAAACGATATGTCGAACATTAGTTTACCATGAACGAAATTTTAACTTCTAAGTAGAGATGGCACTATGCCCAGCTCCATTACATGCTCCAACACATAAAAGTAAGTGCCTGTGAATCTGAATTGTCTATTGGACCTAGCCTACGGCACCAACAGAAAAACAGAGGTCTCTGAGGTTCATTTAAGCTATCCTCTCACGTAGAACTTCCCCCTTTGTTTACCACTCTCAGTGCGACGCAAGTCTGCTGTGAAAAAGAGTCGGCGCCGCACTTTCTGAATGAATCGTGCCAGAGACGTTCATTTGACCCCGGGAAACAGCTATCGAGAATATGTACGTGCTTCACAGAGCAATGTGGCGCAGAAGTCACACACTGCAATCACTTTGGAGAGGGCGATGGAAATCTACATTTAGGTTTTCCGTGGTATCGCTAAACCTCTTAAAAACACAGCATGGCTCTTTGATAGTGCGTAGCGGGTTAACATTCCCAATATTGGCTTATGCTCCGTTTTTCAACACTCGTTTTCGAGGAGACGTGCTACACCTATCCGAATAGGAATATATCGGAATATCTGCCAAGCCATCTCACGGTGCATAGCGGAGGGTGCTTTTCATAACGCTTTTGCTCATTTCCTATTTCTTTCGTGAATGGCGCGTGGAAAGAATGATTGTCAGTAAATCTTCGTGTTAGCTCCGATTTCTCTAATTTTCTCATTGTGGTCATTTTGCAAGACGTATGTGGGAGGAATTAATGTGCTGATCGTCTCATCCTGGAACGTACTCACTTCGGAATTCATTAGTAAACATTACCGTGAAAAAACAACGCACTTCTTAGAACTTTTACCTCCTCACTATTAATCCAACCTGGTAAGGGTATCAGATTGGGGAGCAGCAGTCAATTAGCGACAGAATGAATGGTCTGCAAGTTACTTCTCCTGCCGATGAATTACATTTCCTTAAGGTTATTCCAATAATTATCATCCTGACATCTGTTTCTTCTGCAGTCTGTGGCATGTGCCTGTTCTACTTAAGAACATTTGATTCTTACTCTGTAGTGTTTTACGGTAAGTATTGTTTCCAGTGACTGGTTGTCAACAATGTAATTTTACAGTGGTGTATTTATTCGCCTCTTTACGGACAACGTGTTACTCTTACTTCAAGGTCAACTGAAAGTCTTTGCACCAATCCGCGATTCTAAGGTCTCCCGTAGTTTCTTTCTTCTTATATACAATTTCAACATTTGCGAAGAGCCTCATCGAGCTTCCGATGTTATTAATTAATCGTGCACTGTAAATAGTACCGGTAATATCTCACTTCCTTGAGTTATCGTGAAGTTACCGTTACATCTGTCAGTTTCGTTTCGTTAAAAGCAACTTTTTGAGGTCTAACTAAAAGGTTGGCTTGAATCCAGTCACTAATCTGCTCCTATACTCTGTGAGCTCCTATTTTTTTCACTAAAGCTACGTGCTGCGTAAAACGCATGCGACAGCACGGTTAACACTTACTCAGTGCAGACATACCAGGCCGTTTTCTTAGGGTGCGGGCAACGTAGTGCTGCTGCATGGTCTATCTTAGCAAACACTTACGTTCTTCGGGAGGTATCTTCCCGCACGTCGCAGCGCTTTGCTTGGAAGGGGGGGGGGGGGGAGGTAGTCGAGCTGAGAAGCAGCGACTACTATATACGCGACAGCTACAGTATTTATTGCGCATGTCACGGGCAGCAAGAGAGTAGGTGATTCTTCCGATCTAATTACCGAAACATTTACCAGAAATGTTGGCTGACCGCTTCTCTGCCTTATAGGACTAGCAGATTATCGAGGTGGTATCCGTACAACATATTTTGTGGAACATGGCTGAGGCCGAGTTGAAAAAGAAAATGCAAAAGGAGTTAATCTCGGCAGAAATTGTAAGAAAAATGAGTGAAATATGCAAGAAGAAATGGCTTTGATTATTCCCAGTGTAATATGCATGTAAGAGTATTTGTACTGAGCCGCGCGGTCTAGAGCGTCTTGTCAGGGTTCGCGCGGCTCCACCCCCGTCGGAGGTTCGAGTCCTCCCTCTGGCGTGGGTGTAAGTGTTGTCCTTAGCGTGAGTTAGTTTAACTTATATCAAGTAGTGTGTAAGTCTAGGGACTGATGACCTCAGCAGTTTGGTCCCATAGAAATTTACCACAAATTTCCAAAGTTTCTTTAACCACAGTTATATTGAATTGGATCTTGTTATTATTGTAATTAGCACTGCGAACGACGATTTAAGTTCGGTCCTTTGAAGTATTCATTGAATTCGCTCCTCACAGTGAATCTGTCAGTAATTGCCGACACCTACAAAGTGTATCTTGTTGTCCTCAGGGTGTTCACTAATTTCTGATATGTCTGCACTATAAGGCAGTGGGAAGTGGCATTCCTCCACATCCTCGAGCAACTGTTTTGTCCCTAAAATGTTATAAATTCGTTCTTCATCACGATGAAAGAATATTTGTGTGTATAGTTTGCGCTCCCTGAGTACTCTTCCCAATTTCCTCCTCTTTCCTGAGTACCAAAATTAGCAGACTTTTAGATCGATCACTGCACTGAATGTTTTGCCTTTGCTTCCACGGTGGATACTGTGGCCGATGCACAGTAACCAATTTTCGTCCAAAGCTCTGGGCGAGTTCATTCATTTGTTCAGAAGGAGAGGCCAACAGAATCGAAGCACAAGCCTTGCAGTCTTTCTCAAACGATTTTACAGAAACTATTCGATAAAATTATTTAATTTTTGTGTTACTTATAGCTTTGTATGTCAGGTTCATGATGATGTGACTATCATTTTGTTAATGGTCATAGTTATTGTGATATTTATATGGAAGTAAGACATTGAGCGAAATTCGATAAAGTTTCCAATGAAATATAGGGGTCGCTATGATTTTGCGTTCGGTGCATATTACATAATAAACTGCTGCGTATGAAATTTGGCTAATATATCGAAGTTTTCTTAAGACTTGGGAGGAGCCCTCTGTGTGTCTCAAGAAAACTGATCTGATGCACCACAATCAACTGCGGTCGGGCTGGGCCAGCGATAAAACAGAGTGAAATTTTCACAACATTCGTCATATTTCATAAGCGGTTTGAGGTATGGAAATAAGATTTTGGCAAAAGATAGCAAGCAAAGAGGAGTGTATTTTTCCTTATGGTTATTACGCAAAACTTCATTATCTAAAGCGTTATTCCACTAACTACATAATTTATCGATGAAACAATGTAATTTTTAGGGTAGGGTTGCCATCCGTCCCGATATATCACTCACTGTTACGGAACTTCTTGTCCTGACATTCCGACAAGAACCAATTTTGTCCCGATTTTGCAAAATACTGTAACGATCTTGGCTCAAGTACTGAAGTATAACCACCTGTTAGCCCAGAATGTAAATGTAGCCTCAGTTAGTACTATTTATGTCAACAAGTTTATGTTGACGAAGTCGTCTCACACGTGACATTGCGTGTTGCATATCCTTTATCAACGATGCAATCTGTTGTGTTGGCAGAAGTGCCATCACCGTGTTACTAGAGGAGGCCGAAATGCACTCGTTTTAGCTCACGCAGTCTGGTGTGAGGAGGGAAGAACTATACTGACGTGAGGTCTGGAACATGACAAGGAATTAGAATTCAGAAAGCGGGCGTAATTAGTTTCATACTTAACTTT
This sequence comes from Schistocerca piceifrons, assembly GCF_021461385.2. Taxonomy (NCBI): domain Eukaryota; kingdom Metazoa; phylum Arthropoda; class Insecta; order Orthoptera; family Acrididae; genus Schistocerca; species Schistocerca piceifrons. Next base: position 365,652,950 of record NC_060144.1, on the reverse strand, counting down.
AATCCATTAATGATGAACGTCGCTCTTGACGGTACATGATTCACAATATTATCTGTTCAGAATAGTAACTGAATATGGCGCCTTGCTAGGTCGTAGCAAATGACGTAGCTGAAGGCTATTCTAAACCTCGTTTCGGCAAATGAGAGCGTATGTAGACAGTGAACCACCGCTAGCAAAGTCGGCTGTACAACTGGGGCGAGTGCTAGGGAATCTCTATAGATTAGACCTGCCGTGTGGCGGCGCTCGGTCTGCAATCACTGACAGTGGCGACACGCGGGTCAGACGTATACTAACGGACCGCGGCCGATTTAAAGGCTACCACCTACCAAGCGTGGTGTCTGGCGGTGACACCACACAATCACCTTCTAGATCTACTGGCATCTTTCGAGAAAATACCAGACTTCACCAGCAGCAAGGGGCTGGAAATACTTAAGCGGCGCCACGTTGAGGAATCGGGTGGTTCCCATATGAATAGCGATATGATAAGACAATTCTTCCTAAATGTAATACGAACAACGAGTGCAAATTAAAAATGTTTGAAGTGTTTACTGCGGGTATACAGGGCGTGAAGTGTATAGTGTCCTGTATTTCGATGACTTAAGTGTTATTGTCGACTGTATACCGTCTAACAAACTTATTTTATTATTGCTTACGAAAATGCCTAAAGAGGGAAAGAGAAAGTGTCACTTTTCGGTTGGCTAAGCAAAAGAGTGGTCATTTGTGAAGAAAGAACATACAGATCAGGAACCGATGTGTGATGTTTGTAGCTGTTTTATCTCAGTAACTCAAGGAGGTAACGCAGATGTGAGGCATAATATTTATAAGAATTATCACACAAATAGATTCGCGGTTGCATCGATATCGAAACCTATTTCATGATTTTGCTCCTGCAGAACTGACAACAGCTTATAAAGTTATCAGTATCACTAGTCCTTCAGTTCTCTTGACTGCACCGTAAAACTGAATGCCGCAGTTAAAAATATTCTCACACCACACTCTGTGTCCGAACGCATAAAAAAAAAAAAATGCAGGAAGTTCCATTTTGCGGCCTAGGCACCGAATCACCGAACCACAAGGCTGAAAAGATATTTCCTTTAGTTGTTCAATACTTTACTCAGACTGGCAGAGCCCAACAGAAGCTGTTGAAGTTTGATTCGTTTATCAACGAAACATCGGAGGTTCAAATGGTTCATATGGCTCTGAGCACTATGGGACTTAACATCTGAGGTCACCTGTCCCCTAGAACTTAGAACTATTGAAACCTAACTAACCTAAGGACATCACACACATCCAAGCCCGAGGCAGGATTCGAACCTGCGACCGTAGCATTCGCGCGGTTCTGGACTGAAGCGCCTAGAACTGCCCGGCCACCGCGGCCAGTGAAACATCGGAGGCATTGCGAAGTTTTTTCTATATAATTCAAGACAACTGCAAATTCAATTAGATAAATTAATCGCTTTTTGTGGAGACAGTACCAATACTAACTTCCGAGGACTTCATCGACGCAACCAGCAGAATGTGTTTCACCAAATTAAAGAAGAATTAGGAAAATATGTAGAAGGAATTGGATATCTTGCCCATATTCTCCCCATTACTATATCAAACGCAGGTGGGGTCTTAACTGTTGAAATTGAAATAATCATTATGAAAATATTTAATTACTTTTTCAATATCAAGGCAAAGACAGAGAAACGGTTCTGCTTATATGTTGATGTAAATTATCAGTTTTTTCTATCTCAGTCAAAAACAAAACAGCTGTCGTTCATGACAACAGTTGAGAGAATTCTTGGGCTTTGGATTACATTAAAACAATTTTTTAGCGCCGAAGACAGGTCACCTAAAATAATTTCAGTATTTTTTCAGTAGTCTGAACAGTGATATTTACTTCATGTTTCTGCAGTAAGCCTTGTCTTTGTTTGAAAAAAATTGTAGAAATTCGGAGGAGAATAAAGGCTTGGCAATTGAAATAATAAATACATTAATCGACATTCGAAGATGTTTGAATGATAGGAAGATTGCCAATTTTATTGGTACGCAAACCAGGTTGAGTTTTAACAAATTAAAGAATGAGAACCATAAGCAAGAAATAGTTAATTTGATTTCGAAATTTGAGGAAGAGACAGTGGCTTTCTATTACTTAAATAAATGGGCCATTTGGGTCTGAGCACTATGGGACTTAACATCTGAGGCCATCAGCCCCCTAGAACTTAGAACTACTTAAACCTAACTAACCTAAGGACATCAGACACATCCATGCCCGAGGCAGGATTCGAACCTGCGACCGTAGCAGTCGCACGGTTCTGTACTGAAGCGCCTAGAAACGCTCGGCCACCGCGATAACTGGGCCATTTCTTTTAACAAATATCGAGTATCTGACTGAATGATGCTATCTATGCACTATTATAGACCTCACTAAAAATGGTTTGAAATTTTCAGGCGACAGTTGTTTTCAGGAATTTATGCCCTTCTATCCCACCCTCTCAGACGGTGTCCTCACGAGGTCGCAGCTGGATGTGGCAACCATATTTTAGGAGTCATCGATAGTTGGTAAAACGAGAAATTCTGTGTGTTTCGGAACGACATAGGTGAAGCCATTACACGTTTATTTTTACCGAGGATGTTCTTCTTCATAAGCTACTGAACTTACTTTTCCTCAGTTCCTCATTTAATAACCTTAATAAACCACTGTTTCAGAATTCTCTCGCAGTTGTGGCTGCACATCATGTTAGTGAGGTAAGATTTAATAAACTGCGCTTTGTTTTGGCAATAGAAGCAAGTTTTAACTTGGCAAAAACAGATATCTGTGGGTTATACTCAAAATTCACCACTCATGACGCTTCTATGAAAGCCAACAACCCAAAAAAAGAATAAATCGCTGCATCTTCAGTTGAATTCTTTCTAGATATTAACCAAAGCAGAAGTGACAGACCTTTTTGAATGGTCGCCATGCAAGTGTGAGTGTGGAGGGGCTCCACTTAATACACTCCTGGAAATTGAAATAAGAACACCATGAATTCATTGTCCCAGGAAGGGAAAACTTTATTGACACATTCCTGGGGTCAGATACATCACATGATCACACTGACAGAACCACAGGCACATAGACACAGGCAACAGAGCATGCACAATGTCGGCACTAGTACAGTGTATATCCACCTTTCGCAGCAATGAAGGCTGCTATTCTCCCATGGAGACGATCGTAGAGATGCTGGATGTAGTCCTGTGGAACGGCTTGCCATGCCATTTCCACCTGGCGCCTCAGTTGGACCAGCGTTCGTGCTGGACGTGCAGACCGCGTGAGACGACGCTTCATCCAGTCCCAAACATGCTCAATGGGGGACAGATCCGGAGATCTTGCTGGCCAGGGTAGTTGACTTACACCTTCTAGAGCACGTTGGGTGGCACGGGATACATGCGAACGTGCATTGTCCTGTTGGAACAGCAAGTTCCCTTGCCGGTCTAGGAATGGTAGAACGATGGGTTCGATGACGATTTGGATGTACCGTGCACTATTCAGTGTCCCCTCGACGATCACCAGTGGTGTACGGCCAGTGTAGGAGATTGCTCCCCACACCATGATGCCGGGTGTTGGCCCTGTGTGCCTCGGTCGTATGCAGTCCTGATTGTGGCGCTGACCTGCACGGCGCCAAACACGCATACGACCATCATTGGCACCAAGGCAGAAGCGACTCTCATCGCTGAAGACGTCACGTCTCCATTCGTCCCTCCATTCACGCCTGTCGCGACACCACTGGAGGCGGGCTGCACGATGTTGGGGCGTGAGTGGAAGACGGTCTAACGGTGTGCGGGACCGTAGCCCAGCTTCATGGAGACGGTTGCGAATGGTCCTCGCCGATACTCCAGGAGCAACAGTGTCCCTAATTTGCTGGGAAGTGGCGGTGCGGTCCCCTACGGCACTGCGTAGGATCCTACGGTCTTGGCGTGCATCCGTGCGTCGCTGCGGTCCGGTCCCAGGTCGACGGGCACGTGCACCTTCCGCCGACCACTGGCGACAACATCGATGTACTGTGGAGACCTCACGCCCCACGTGTTGAGCAATTCGGCGGTACGTCCACCCGGCCTCCCGCATGCCCACTATACGCCCTCGCTCAAAGTCCGTCAACTGCACATACGATTGACGTCCACGCTGTCGCGGCATGCTACCAGTGTTAAAGACTGCGATGGAGCTCCGTATGCCACGGCAAACTGGCTGACACTGACGGCGGCGGTGCACAAATGCTGCGCAGCTAGCGCCATTCGACGGCCAACACCGCGGTTCCTGGTGTGTCCGCTGTGCCGTGCGTGTGATCATTGCTTGTACAGCCCTCTCGCAGTGTCCGGAGCAAGTATGGTGGGTCTGACACACCGGTGTCAATGTGTTCTTTTTTCCATTTCCAGGAGTGTATTTACAAAAAAATGTGAGCACAGGTTTCAGCTTAGAACGGTACTTCTCCTCCAGTGCTCGGCATTACCCGTACAGCGTCTGCCCGTAGCTCCCACCACTACCACTCACCCCATGCGTGCAGTGCCGACTGCGCGTCTACGGGCGCACTGCACGGCGCCTAGAATAGCAAAATGTTCCTCGCAGGGCGCTGGAACTCGCGACGCGCCACTGAACCAGACAATGTTGCTCTCGTCTAGGGGAAACTATAGCACCCAACGACTGCGTTTTACAATTGTAAAAATAAATTCGAACCTTTCCGAAGCTTTTTCTCGCTTTGACCTTCCGCAAAAGGTATAAAGAGAAAAAGTTTGTCGCTTACGAGATTTCAAATGATGGTTTGCTAAAAATTCAGCGTCACACGTGACATTTTATTTTATTACTTCACTGTTACTGAGTCTACTGGCCAGAAAGTTCGCGCACGTTATCATCGTATACTACTGAAGGCACCTATAAAATTAAGATATTGTATGACGCATAGTTTAGGAGATAAGGAGTGATAGATACTGAGTACCGCGAAAATCCAATTTTTCTTAAAAGCTTAGCTATTTCTGTATTTCAGTAGCATAACATTTTATTATATTAAAAAAAAGCTGCCTGAAGACAGTTCTCGTACCACTTTGTCGTGACAGTTGTCAAATTACTAAAAAAACATCGCGGTCATTTTTTACGTTCTGACGCGCACCGCCCCGCGTCTAGCAAAACGTCCTGCGGCCCGTATCGTACAGCGAGAGACGCAAGCGTATTCCGCAGCACGCTGCAATAAATTTCCGCATGCATGAAAACGTAGGTTAAGCGGCAATGCGGGACGGTGTCAAATACATCCCTGAAGTCGAAGAACACGACACCAACCTGGCCACCGATGTCTAGGGCACTTCCGATCTCATCGATGCACAGAGAGCGCGGAGTGCCGGCCGATGTGGCCGAGCGGTTCTAGGCGCTGCAGTCTGGAACCGCGTGACAGCTACGGTCGCAGGTTCGAATCCTGCCTCGGCCATGGATGTGTGTGATGTGCTTAGGTTAGTTAGGTTTAAGTATTTCTAAGTTCTAGGACACTGATGACCTCAGAAGTTAAGTCCCGTTGTGCTCAGAGCCATTTGAACAATTTTTGAACCCAGAGCGCGGAGTTTTGCAAGATCGCTGTTTGCAGAATCAGTTTGATTTTTACGGTGGAAATTTTATTTCTGCAATAACTTCATAATTTCTGAACATAAAACGTGTTCCATGTATCCGCAAGAGATTGGCGCCAGTGATATACTCCGGGCATTATGTCCGTTTGTCGTACGACTCTCTTGAAAATGGGTAGGATCTGCCCATTTTTTCCAGTCAGTAGATGCTCTTCAGTGCTCTAGCGACTATGATAATCTACTCACTGGTAGAAGGGGCACAAGTTCTTTCTCATAATCTTTGCAAATTCTTACAGACAACTCATCTGGTACACATGCCTTTCCACCATTAAGCGATTGTAGATGCTTTTCTATTCCGCGATCACTCATCTGAATATTTGCCATTTCAGCATTCGTTTAATGACTGAAAGGAGGAACCATATGAAGCAGTTTCAGAAGACGGAATTTTATAGTTGGAAATTTGTGGTAAGTTCTATGGGACCAAACTGCTGAGGTCATCGGTCCCTAGGCTTACACACTACTAAATGATTCAAATGGCTCTAAGCACTATGGGACTTAACATCTGAAGTCATCAGTCCCAAAGACTTAGAACGACGTAAACCTAACTAACCGAAGGACATCACACACATCCATGCCGGAGGCAGGATTGGAACCTGCGAAAGTAACAGCCGCGTGGTTCCTGACTGAAGCGCCTAGAACCGCTCGACCACAGCGGCCGGCCACTACTTAATCTAACTTAAACTAACTTACGCTAAGGACAACACACACACTCAAGCCCGAGGGAGGACTCGAACCTCTGAGGGGGTGAGCCGCGTGAACCGTCCCAAGGCGCCCTAGACCTAACTTGGCCGGAATTTTGTGTTTCGCCTTTCTCTCCGTCTTATGTTTTGCTTCCAGTACGGCCACTGAGTGGCTGAATCGATGGTTTCGATCAGCTGACTGTCTGTAGGAGAATACAAAACATTTTAGAGTGTTTAATCAGATCGGTTGGTGTAACGACGGACAAAGAAACGCTTGAAACATCCTCGTCGACATTGAACAGTGTTATAGCAAGTCTAGATCAACATCTGGAGGAGGTCGAGCAGGTACTATAATACACAAAATATTGCATCACTTTATTATTATCGGAACAATATAGAATACTTAACTTGGAAACAATACATGTCACACATGAATAACACACTGTATCTATTACTGTCGCTGTACGTCATGACTAATCGGCACAATGCAGAATAATAGTCCCATCTCAACGTAAAACTGACTATAGACTTTGATACATAGTTCTAACTATTAGTTCTACCGATTTGGGTTGAGCGGCGCTGCGCCTTGACGTAAGTAATCTTCCGACAGCGGCGGCGTATGGAACTTCTTGAGTGCGTTTCTACGTCGGCACCTGTCATTGGTTATTGCGTCAGGTACCGACTGTCAGGGTTTGTGCATCTGTCGAGAGATACTAACTTTGGTATTGTATCTCGTTCTTCGGACACCTCACTTGACAAAATTTTTGTCTCAAATTAATTGAAAGGCTCTCACAATGCGGTTACTAAGATCGTATTTGCTTCTTTAGGCATTTGTTTGTCAGCTAGGATATCTCTTCGCTGAAATCTTACTTTCTTAGAAACTTCCGGTTATTGAATCGTGGATCTCCATTCCTTTCTTGTTTTGGTGCCTCAACTCCCTCTTAGACACTTACTTCATTACAAACACTCAGTTCAATCAAGCGGGCGGCAGGCCAATCATGGGGCATTTCGGTGTTTGCACTGTGAGCCAGTGCCTGGGAAACGGCCCTGGAGACCGCTCTGCACTCCTTAATCCGGGATGAGTGGCGTTTGGCGCCGGCTGTGAGGCGGCAACAGCCAACCTCCACCCCAACACGAGAGCGCACGCCGAGCTTAGAGCTTCATAGCCAACCCCGGGGGTCCTCATAAAGCTGCGGCGCCTGAAAGAGCAGTCGCAATGGGCGCTTTGCAGCCAAGTCTCTGCTAGAGGCTGATCCCGCAATATACACGCCATGGTCAACTCCTCGTAATCTAACGAGTATGCAGGGTGAACCAAAAGGACTTAACAACTTTGGAATCATATGGATTTTATTGAGATGGCTTACAGAATCGGTAGATGTGTCATTTTGTAAAAAACAATCTCAGTTTTCACGTGAAAGTGTCAAGTGTGATTTTGTTTGGATGTGACTACAATTTGTGATGTGGCAAACATCCCAACAGTAATCAATTTCTTTCCACACTCGTTGCAGCAAATCGGGCTTATCTTGTGCAACGTCAGCGTAGATTCGATTTTTCAGGTCGGTCAAATTGTTTGGAAGGTGAGGTGTTTAACGAAACCCCATAGAAAGAACTCCAGTGATGTCAAGGCTGGTCAGCAAGATGGTCATGTGACAGGCTCATCACGACCAATCCGATGACTTGGGAAGCTATTATCATGGAAACCTCGAACTTCCATGAGGAAATGAGGTGGTGCACTAACTTGCTGGTAGTAAACCACCCCGTCTCGGTCCTTCATCGGTCCGTGGAATTAAAAATTTTTCACACATATCCTGGTACACAATACCAGTGACAGTTTTCTCCATGAAGAAGAAAGGGCTCTACGCTATCAGTTTGCTAAGGGCACAAAACATAAACTTTGGGTCTGCCACGAAACTATTCCAGGGTTGCATTTGGATTTTCGCTGTCCCGTATTCTAACGTTGTGGGTGTACACCATGCACTGATATGGAAAGTTGATTTATCGCTGAAGATTTTTGTGTTCTGGAATGTCTCATTATCCTACATCCAATGCAACATTTCCGCACAGAATTCCCCACGAGCAAACTTATTTGCATCACTAATGTGTTGTGCCATTGTGAATCTGTGTAGTTTCAAGGGTAAATGTCTACGTACTACTCGCCAAACAGTCTTTTATGGAATTCCAGTCTCGGGAGATGCACGTCACTCTGATTTTTTGTGGACTGAGAGCAAAGCCCTCCCTAACCCGTTCGACATAATCATCAACACGCTATGGGACCGATGACTTCGCTGTTTGGTCTCCTGCCCCAAATCAACCAACCATCCAGACGCGAGCGACCTGGCAATTTATCATATCGCAGTGAACAAGCCGTCTCAGCAAAGTGCTATCGCCAAGAGAAAATTTTAGGCTTGCGTGGAGGTTCGTTAGTGTATTCGGTGCGGAATTTACGCCGAACATTTGTTGCAGAATTCTTTTCATGAAACCAAAATACACAGAGACCACGCTCCGCATTAGTGAGACAGAATGGGGTACTGATGCACTACACGAGCCAAACTTGAGGTTGTTTGCTACAAAATGACACATCTACGGATTTTGTAAGTTATCTCATTAAATTTCTATATCATTCCAAAGCTGTAAAGTCCTTTTTGGCTCAATCTGTAATACAAAGGAGACATAAAATCGTGAAGGAGGCAGGTGATGGTCATCATAATAATCAGTAGCTCTCCATTCAGGTTGACTGTGTCGCAGTGGAAAAATCAAACATCAGCAAGGAATGACTTTATTGCTCATATGATGCGTTACGGCATTTATCCATCACCAGATATCGAGGAGCGATTGCTCCACAGAGATATAGCATTTCTAGTTGTATGTGAAACAAACATTCGCAGTAGTCTTATTAAAGCACCAGGAGTATCATATTTTTTAACTATAATACCATCAAATAAGCATATTATCGAATTATGATTGGACCTACAAGTACTGTTATTTCACGGATTTTAAGAAAAAGAACCAGTGTATCCAACACAGACTATTGTCTTCCCTGTCTATACATGTCTATGCACCCTGTATACAGGGTGGTCCATTGATAGCGACCGGGCCAAATATCTCACGAAATAAGCATCAAACGAAAAAACTAGAAAGAATGAAACTCTTCTAGCTGGAAGGGGGAAACCAAATGGAGCTATGGTTGGCCCGCTAGATGGCGCTGCCATAGGTCGAACGGATATCAACTACGTTTTTTTTAATAGGAACCCCCATTTTTATTACATATTCGTGTTGTACGTAAATAAATATGAATGTTTTAGTTGGACCACTTTTTTGGCTTTGTGATAGATGGCGCTGCAATAGTCACAAACGTATAAGTAGGTGGTATCATGTAACATTCCGCCAGTGCGGACGGTATTTGCATCGTGATACATTACCCGTGTTCAAATGGACCGTTCAGCAATTGCGGAAAAGGTCGATATCGTGTTGATGTATGGGTATAAAAAAATGAAGCCCGATGCTTCTTTAGAGAGCGTAGGGGAACGATAGCGGGAGACCCGCACTGCTTTACTAGGCAAGGCCCTAGTGGAGATGGTTTGCCATTGCCTTCCTCCGACCGTAATGGGGATGAATGATGTGATGAAGACGACACAACAACACCCAGTCATCCCGAGGCAGGAAAAATACCTGACCCTGCCGAGCATCGAACCAGGGACCCTGTGCTCGGGAAGCGAGAACGCTACCGCGAGACCACGAGCAGTGGACGATGTTGCGATCAAAATGCCCAACAGGCGTATGCTACGTATGCTGCTCGGTATCCTGGACGACATCATCCAAGTGTCCAGACCGTTCGCCAGATAATTACATTATTTAAGGAAACAGGAAGTGTTCAGCCACATGTGAAAAGTCAACCACGACCTGCAACAAATGATGATGCCCAAGTAGGTGTTTTAGCTACTGTCGCGGCTAATCCGCACATCAGTAGCAGACAAATTGCGCGAGAATCGGGAATCTCAAAAACGTCAGTGCTGAGAATGCTACATCAGCACCGATTGCACCCTTACCATATTTCTATGCACCAGGAATTGCATGGCGACGACTTTGAACGTCGTGTACAGTTCTGCCACTGGGCACAAGAGAAATTACGGGACGATGACAGAGTTTTTGCACGCTTTCTATTTAGCGACGAAGCGTAATTCACCAACGTCGGTAACTATTGGGCAACGGAAAATCCACGATGGAGAAGTGGAACATCAGAGACCTTGGCGGGTTAATGCACGTGCGGCATTATGGGAGGAAGGATAATTGGCCCCCGTTTTATCGATGGCAATCTAAATGGTGCAATGTATGCTGATTTCCTACGTAATGGCCGGCCGGAGTGGCCGAGCGGTTCTAGGCGCTACAGCCTCGAACCGCGCGACCGTTACGGTCGCAGGTTCGAATCCAGTCTCGGGCATGGATGTCTGTGATGTCCTTAGGTTAGTTAGGTTTAAGTAGCTCTAAGTTCTAGAGGACTGATGACCTCAGCAGTTAAGTCCCATAGTGCTCAGAGCCATTTTTTTTCCTACGTAATGTTCTACCGATGTTACTACAAGATGTTTCACTGCATGACAGATGGCGATGTACTTCCAACATGATGGATGTCTGGCACATAGCTCGCGAGCGGTTGAAGCGGTATTGAATAGCATATTTCATGACAGGTGGATTGGTCGTCGAAGCACCATACCATGGCCCGCACATTCACCGATCTGATGTCCCCCGATTTCTTTCTGTGGGGAAAGTTGAAGAATATTTGCTCTCGTGATCTACCGACAAAGCCTGACAACGTGTGTCAGCGCATTGTCAATGCATGTGCGAAAATTACGGAAGGCGAACTACTCGCTGTTGAGAGGAATGTTGTTACACGTATTGCCAAATGTATTGAGGTTGACGGACAATAAATCTGAGCATTTATTGCATTAATGTGTTATTAACAGGTTATCACCCTGTAACAGCATGCGTTCTCAGAAATGATAAGTTCAAAAAGATACATATATCACATTGGAACAACCGAAATAAAATGTTCCAACGTATTTCATTTTTAAAAACCTACCTGTTACCAACTGCTCGTCTAAAATTGTGAGCCATATGTTTGTGACTATTACAGCGCCAATTATCACAAAGCGAAAAACGTGGTCCAACTAAAACATTCATATTTCTTTACGTACTATACAAATATATAATAAAAAATGGGGATTCCTATTTAAGAAAACGCAGTTGATATCCGTTTGACATATGGCAGCGGCATCTGGCGAGCCAACCATAGCGCCATCTGGTTTCCCCCTTCAAGCTAGACAAGTTTCGTCTTTGTAGTTTTTTCGTTTGACGCTTATTTTGTGAGATATTTGGCCCGGTGATTATCAATAGACCACCCTGTATATGTTTTAATTATTTAACAAGGAAATCCCGGCAATGTTGTGTAGAGGGTACTATCACATTTAGCAGCATATGTTTGATCTAGTTTGTGTATTTACTTCGATTTTAGCAACAGATACAAATAAGCAGTTATTTGGTTAACAGGCTTTTTTTTAGATATTATACTACTGAGCTGCAGATACACCGAAACGACTTTGGTACGTTCACATATCGCTCTTGTCAAATGTGAAGTGCTGTAAAAAGTAGTGGAATAGACCAAAAAGCAATCGTAAAAATTTGGTAATGTGTCTGAGGTTAAGATAAAACATCTCTTTTTGACAATGTGGCTGCCTTCAACTCGATTAGTGGCAATGCCACGACTATAATGTGATCTACAAAGAAAGACAAACTTTTACTACTTACCGAAGTGTCGATGCATTGTCTGTAAGCGCTAACAAACACAAACTCCATTCGTTTTTTTTCCACTTCATATTCATATGTTAATACGATACCTAAAATACACTCTGTGCCGGTTGACCTCCTCCCCCGGAAATTTCGAATTCGCGCCATCTTATGTTCTTCCTCTGTATTCCACAGAACGTTTGACATCGAATGTGCACGCGTTGCATTGCGGTGGCGCTAGCAGCGTCCGCGGTGGCCGCCACGTGTGACACACGCCAGGGCCGGCTGTCAGTTCCTAACAGCTTGTCTACGAGCACAGCGTTGGATAGCGGCACTACGGCAACGATGCAGAATTGGCGTTGGCCAGGGTTGTGAGTTTCGATAGCTCGGCTTTAGTCTGGTGAAACGCTCTGCGTTCTGATGTTACTAAGCACGTCGCTGTATGTGGAGTCATAATGTTGTTGATTGCTGTTTCTGGCTACTGCAGTAGCCACAATAAAGGTACAGGCTTGAGTAATTTGTAGCCAAGAGTAGTGGTTATTCAGGATCTCTGTTGTGTGTAGCTTCACCTTGTCAGCAAGGTAGTTATAGGTGCCTTAAGGCGATAGATAACGACTCGAAAACTCCTACTTTCAAGTTATAGGACGAAAACTCCGCTCTAGCACGCCGCCATCAAGAAGATATCTGGTGCTACCGTTGTGGATTACTGTAAGGACTGATTATAGCAGCAACGTGGGTTGGTTCAAATGGATCTAAGCACCATAGGACTTAACATTTGAGGTCGTCTGTCCCCTAGACTTAGAACTACGTAAACCTAACTAGCCGGCCGGTATGGCCGAGCGGTTCTAGGCACTTCAGTCCGGAACCGCGCTGCTGCTACGGTCGCAGGTTCGAATCCTGCCTCGGGCATGGATGTGTGTGATGTCCTTAGGTTAGTAGGTTTAAGTAGTTCTAAGTTCATAGTGCTCAGAACCATTTGAACCATTTGAAACCTAACTAATCTAAGGACATCACACACATCCATGCCCGAGGCAGGATTCGGACCTGCGACCGTAGCAGCAGCGCGGTACCGAACTGAAGCGCCTAGAAACGTTCGGCCACAGCGCCGGCCAACATGGGTTGTTTCAGTCTATTATTTGCAGAGAAGTGTTATAACGCGTACATGCCAACATAAAGTGACGGAAACGACCGCCACTGAGTTAGTAGCCAGCTCTCAAAAGTTTGCTGCCTTGGTATAGTATCCGAAACGGTGAAACTTGGAGTGTGAAACACTGACGCATCCCTGTGTGCGTTATCGCTTGTTCAGAATGTTCCCGACAGTGCAAGGCGTTGTGAGATCAGTTGTATTGTCATTGGTATTTGTTTCGTTGAGTTGATTTTAAAGTGTTTATAGTGTTGTGTTGTAGCCTTTTGTGGCGTTTGTTATTGCGAAGCATGTTTCTGTGAAGTAGGACGCTTTGTTTGTATGGAAGAGTGAAATGGTGTGCCACAATAGTTAGTTATTTTAATTAAGGGAGCTTGACAGTAAGTACTGATCTAGGTACGGTTGCACTGTATTACTTGACTTGTTCAACACGGCGCCATAGGGTTAGTTGTTCTAAAGTCTGTCCGGTGTGGTTACCCTTTCTTGGGGAACCACGTCCAGTTTACCGGCATCTATAGCTGATTTTGTGATACTGTGGGCGTACTGGGCATGTGTGTGTTTGTGTATGGCGGTCGGAGGCAGTAACTTATTTGTATTCTAGCAGAGTAGTTATGAGCTTGGCCAGCCCTAAGCCTGTTTTAGATTACAGCAAGTTCTAAGAGTTTTGTTGCTAAAGCCTTAGCTCTGCTTATCCTGCAATTTAATTGTTTGATTGAGAGAATTAAGCCATGGTATTTAAGTTGCCCGCCACCATTGAGATCCATGATACATAAGCATGTAGTAGTGTTGGGTTGTGGGGTTTCTGGCATTGGCATCGCACACGAGACACCTTCAAAAAGCATCATCTTAGATTTTAAGGGCGGTCAGGTTGAATAATGTTTTCCTGTTTACAGCATTTTAAGCCTGTATGTCTATGTCAAAGGAACGTTAAGTTTTGTTGCTGTTGTCGTGTTTGGCGCCAGATATTTAGCCTTGACTAAGTCACTTCCAGAACGAAAGTGGTAACCGACGTGGCAGTTTCAGGAGTCCTGTCGCAGAGTGCTGGAGTTTCGACAAGAGTCAAGTTTCACCAGCCAGTCCTGCGGAGTGCCTCCCTAAGATTCAGAATTCGACCAGCAGGGCCGAGAGGGCACCTTCCATCTTCACATCATCAAGCTGCTGCTGGCCATCCTGGAGAGCTTGATATTTTTATTATTTGGCACTGTTTAAAGAAATAAAGAGATTTCATACAATTCAGCTTGATAATTAATACCCAGTCCTCCACTTCCATCAAAATTGGGTTCAACTCTCACGCAATGAAGAGGTACCTAGAGCGAAAAAGTACCATTTATCTACCACATTTTTGATGAAAGTGATCCACTACGTCACATGGCACCACCAGCGTCATAATCACCTCGCCACCAAAACTGCCAACTGTGCTACTCACTATAGACATCCTCCCAGTTTGGTAAGAAATACACCATATTTAAAAAGCACATAGTTAATTTTTTACCGTGTGCTATTAGAGTGTGGGATGAGTTTTATGTGCATATGGGAACTTAGTTACTAGTGGCGCGATTTACCAAAAAATATCGGAGTACTGCGCTGGCTACAGATACCATAAACTCGTCACACGGTAAATTGAAATTGTCCTGCATTTCTAGAATACGAGAATAACACGTATCGTGCACCCATGTATGTATCAGCACCATTTCTTAACGCATACCTAGAAATTAACGGAGAGGGGCTGTACAGCACTGGGATGACATGCTGCCATCAGCCCTGTACTGAGTGCATTTCGTGAGGTTCTGTGTCTCCCTGCTTGTCTCAACTCGCCGCCACACCACACGCACATAGAGATGTAGCTGCGCCGGAAGATACTAACCTGAACGATCCAAGTCAGATATCACGTGTTGGTGGCACTCATCTTGTTCCAAAATTTAGCGATATGAAAATTGCATAATCTATTGCTCTAATCGGAATGTCTTTGATATGCTACCTCCTGAAACACAGATCCAACATAATGTACTCACAGGTCACTTGAGGACATTGCACAGGTACCGTTTGTGGTCACGCAACCTTAACGCATCTATATCTTTATCAGCACGACACTCAGACTACTACTTTGTTAGCAGATACGTATTCTCGAAGCTACCATCATGGAGACAATAACAATAGTTTTTGCCCTTGTTCTTAACAGAAGCAAAAAACCGCAGGGAAGGAGGTGCTGTTGCCAGCCATAGTAACTGCAAATAATAAACGTGTTTCCCAGCATCATCAACTTACCCAGTCTTGACACAAAAAAATGGTTCAAATGGCTCTGAGCACTATGGGACTTAACATGTGAGGTCATCAGTCCCTTAGAACTTGGAACTACTTAAACCTAACTAACCTAAGGACATCACACACATCCATACCCGAGGCAGGATTAGAACCTGCGACCGTAGCGGTCGCGCTGTTCCAGACTGAAGCACCTAGAACCGCTCGGTCACAGCAGCCGGCAGTTTTGACTCATTAGCAAGTATTTAACCCCAGCGAATTAATTTCCATGTAGACGAACTTAACGTTCTACACGCAACTCCCACAAGAATATGGAATAGAACAGTTGGTAGTGTACATCAAGGCAATTGTGGAGAGTTTTAATAACAAAGTTATGCAGGAGATAAGAGGTAAAATAACACACTTTCAATCTGCTTTTCAAATTAATGGCTGGAGAGAGAAGTACGTGATTCAGGTGTAGATTCAAGTTATAAGTTAAAAATTATGCTGGATGTAAGTGAATCTACATTAAACAATTACAAAGACAGAATTGTTTTCACATGTTGACACTATCCACTACCATGGAAGACAAATTTGTTACTCCTTTTATATCTAAAGAACCGAGATACTGGTACTCCGCGAGTTACAGTAGGTTTGCTGATATTAACGTATAAGTACAACCATATTTAGATGAACTCCTATCCCTGTTGAACTAATTTGTTTGCAAGATGTCCGTAGAAAGAAATGAGACATTGGATACAAACTAAGAAAACTGCTAGATTGTTTCCTCCAGGCTAAACTTGCCAAAGCGATGAACACAGAAATCAGTGCTTGGGGACCTACCTGTTGCAATAGTTTATCTCGTACTTCAAGCGGATATGTGTGGAGTGCTTACTGAAAAACGCATAGTACTTTGCTACTAAATGTGCTACGGCACGAAACTTAGATACAAAGATTTTAGACCATTAATTACGCTAACATTAACTACCGTTTTTAATTAGGATGTCCTCCAGTCATACATAGTTCGCCTAGAGGAGTGGCTTTGCATATAAGCAGGTTATAGAATAATTTCTCACACTGCCGCACATCACTGCAGCTGTCCACTCAGTCGGTGTACGTGTCGGCGCTGGGGCTCGTTGCTTCGCGGAATGCAGCAAAGTGGTTGGACTTTCAAAACCTACACGTGGGAACCCATCTGCAGATTGCTGCTCAACGAGCGCGGCAGACGCAGCGCGTCGTACAGTTTTATTGGAGGAAAACTGGTGGCTAAAAACATAGTTTGGTGACCTCAGAATCCTTCCGACCATCCCAGAACTCCTGTCATTCGTTCACTACGTCTGTTAAAACAACATTTACGCCTCAGATCGGATATTACGTGCATATTTTACGTGCATAGGTACGCTAACTTTGAATCTACGGGGCTCGGTCACGGCTAACGATATCGTGAAAAGTTTCAAGTTTGCCTTAGATCATTGTATTCAGAACATATGGTAAAATTTTAGAAGATTTCCCATGATTAGAAATTATGCAAGTGGCCATCCACACAATACTTTCGAAAATGGGAAAATTGCGTTTCTAGATTAATGTCAAAAGAATATACAGTTAATGTGAGCCAATCGCTATTTTTAATAGCACTTGCCCGCGAAAGGCAAAGGTGACGAGTTCGAGTCTCGTTCCGGCACGTTGTTTTAATCTGCCAGGAAGTTTCAAATCAACCCACATTCCGCTGTAGAGTGAAAATTTCATTTTGGAAACATTCACCAGGTTGTGGCTAGGCCATGTCTCCGCAATATCTTTTCTTCCAGTAGTCCTAGTCCTGTAAGTTTCGCAGGAGAACTTCTGTGAAATTTGGAATGTAGGAGTCCAGGTACTGGCGGAATTAAAGCTGTGAGGACGGGTCGTGAGTCATGTTTTGGTAAGTCAATTGGTAGAGCACTTGCCTTCGAAAGGCAAAGGTGCCGAATTCGAGTCTCGGTCCGGCACACAGTTTTAATCTGCCAGGAAGTTTCAAATCAGCGCACACTCAGCTGCAGAGTAAAAATTTTATTCTGGCTATTTTTAGTTATTTAGATAATTCGGCCCACTGTGCAAAAAAGGACTAAAAAGCGGTTTTTGTGATCTTCTCAGGAACCGTACATGAACAAATGCATTTGTAAGCCGTCTGAAGCCCACCCTAGCCCACATTTAATGCATAAAAACCAGTTAATTTCCTATTTTAAAGTATTTGAAACATGTTGGCACCGTTACCTCAAATGTCGAGAAACTCCTCACCTGCGATAAACCCAACGCCTGCAAAACTTTCCCAGAAGCCTGAACAGACGTTCTTTTCATCCACATGCAAATTACCGTTCGTTGTGTCCAAATACGAATTAAGTCCAACGTTTCATTAAAAAGAAATTGAAACCGCCACTTGAGGAATACAAACAAAACCTTTTAGAACGATACTACAAACGTATAGTGTAAAGCGACCACACCACAAAATAGATGGTCCCTCTAGTTTAAAGTACGCACAGTTTACTTTACACTACTTTACATAAGGATGTTGAACACTTTTTTGGCTACGCCTACAGTACAACAAAAAAGGCGGCGTTTGATTTGCGAGTAAGGATAAACTCGGATGTTTTTTATTTTCATTTATTTATTTTTGAGTCATCAGTCTTTTTACTGGTTTGATGCGACCCACCACGAATTCATTGAATTCATTACGCTAACCTCTTCATCTCCGAGTAGCACTTGCACCCTACGTCCTTAGTTATTTGCTAGATGTATTCCAATCACTGTCTTCCTATACGGTTTTTACCCTCTGCAGCTCCCCTAGTACCATACAACTTACTCCCTGACGTGTTAACACATGTTCTATCACCCTGTCCCTACTTCTTGTCATATGTTCCTTTCTTTGCCGATTCTGCGGAGAACCTACTCATTCCTTACCTGATCAGTCCACCCAATTTCCATAGGTTTCCCACTGTCCACGATTCACTACCGTACGATGCTGTGCTCCAAACGCACATTCTCAGAAATTTCTTCCTCAAATTTGATATCAGTAAACTTCTCTTGGAGAGGTTGCCCACGTTTCCTGCTTTTTATATCCTCCTTTCTTCGCTGGTCATTTTTTATTTTGACAGTATAATTCCTTAACTTCGCTTACTTCGTAACCACCAATTTTGAAGTAAATCTTTTCGCTATTGTCATTTCTGTTACACCTCATTACTTTTGTCTTCTTCCGGTTTATTCTCAATCTACATTGTGTACTCATTAGCTTGTCCATCTAAGTCAACGGATCCTGTAATTCTTCACCACTTTCACTGAGGATGGCAGTGTTATCAGGGAATCTTTGACCCCGATTTTTAATCCTGGAACCTTTAGTTTCTTTCCGTCATTGTTTCCTCGATGTGTGATTGGAACAGTAGGACTGACAGAATGCGTTCCTGTCTTACATCCTTTTTAATCCGAGCACATCGTTCTCGACCTTCCAACCTTGTTGTACCCTCTTGGTTCCCTTGCGTATTGTACACACATCAAAAAAAGTTTTGCATCACCTCGGTTCCGAGTGTACCGGAAACTGTAAAGAAAATTGGAGGAGAGAGCAACATAAACATCATTTCTGCCCTTTCTATTGCTCATGAAAACCACACATTGCATGTTGTACCACCATACAGCTAGACCTTCAGAGATGGTGGTCCAGATTGCTGTACACATCGGTACCTCTAATACCCATGAGCACGTCCTCTTGGATTGATGCATGCCTGTATTCGTCGTGGAATATTATCCACAAGTTCATCAAGGCACTGATGGTCCAGATTGTCCCAGTCCTCAACGGGGATTCGGCGTAGATCCCTCAGTGTGGTTGGTGGGTCACGTCGTCCATAAACAGCCCTTTGCAATCTATCCCAGGCATGTTCGATAGGGTTCATCTCTGAAGAACATGTTGGCCACTCTAGTCGAGCGATGTCATTACCCTGAGGGAAGTCATTCACAAGATGTGCACGATGGCGTCATTAATTGTCATCCATGAAGACGAATGCCTTGCCAATATGCTGCCGATATGGTTGCACTTTCGGTCGGAGGTTGGCATTCACATATCGCACAGCAATTACGGCGACTTCCATGACCACCAGCGGCGTACGTGGACACCACATATTGCCACCCCAAAATAGCAGGTAACGTCTACCATGCTGTATTCGCTGGACAGTGTGTCTAAGGCGTTCAGCCTGACCGGGTTGCCTCCAAACACGTCTCCGACGATTGCCTGAAGGCATATGCGACACTGTGGTGAAGAGAACATGATGCCAATCCTGAGCGGTCCATTCGGCACGTTGTTGAGCCCATCTGTACAGCGCTGCATGGTGTCATGGTTGCAAAGATGGATTTCGCCATGGAAGTCGCGGGTGAAGAACATCGTGCAGCCTGTTGCGCACAGTTTGAGTCATAACACGACGTCCCGTGGCTGCACGAAAAGCATTATTCAACATGGTGGCGTTGCTATCAGGGTTCCTGAGAACCATAATCCGTAGGTAGCTGTCATCCATTGCATTAGTAGCCCTTGGGCGGCCTGAGTGAGGCTTGTGATCGACGTTTCCCGTGTCTCTGTGTCTCGTCCATATCCGAACAACAACACTTTAGGTCACTACGAGACGCCTGGACACTTCCCTTGTTGGGAGCCCTTCCTGGCACAAAGTAACAATGCGGACGCGATCGAACCGCGGTATTGACCATCTAGGCATGGTTGAATTACAGAAAAGACGAGTTGTGTACCTCCTTCCTGGTGGAATGACTGAAAATGATTGGTTACTGGACCCCTTCCGTCTAATAGGATCTACTCATGCGTGGTTCTTTACATCTTTGGGCGGGTTTAGTGACATCTCTAAACAGTCAAAGAGACTGTGTCTGTGATACAATATTCACAGTCAATGACTATCTTCAGGAGTTCTGGAAACCGGGATGATGCAAAATTTTTTTGATGTGTGAATATTACCCGTCTCTCCCTGTAACTTACCCCTGTTTTGCTCAGAATTTCCTCCAGAGGCTTGATATTGCGGAATGATGTCACGAGAGACGGACCCGCCGTATTGTATAGTCATTAGTGAAGCAGTTACAGCAGATTGGATCAATGTGGAGAGGCCAGTGACTTCGAACGTGGGCTAGTCATTGGATGTCACCATTTCAACCATTCTAAATCTGCCCTAATCGACTGTCGGTGATGCCATTGTTAAGTGGAGACGTGAAAGAACAGCCGCAGTTACGCCAAGAGTTGGCAGACCTCATATAGTGGCGGACAGGGATCACCGAGCATTGCGGAGTGTGGCTGTAAAAAGTCGCATGAAATCAGCGGAAGGAATCACTCGTTAGTTCGAAAGTTCTGCCAGCAGTCCAGCTAGCACAATGACTGTACGCAGGTAGTACAAAGATTGAGTTTCAATGGTCGAGCAACTCCTCGTTAGAAACACATTTCTGTAGTAGATTCAAAGCAACACTTGAGGTTGTGTCAAGAGCGAGTCTCTGGACAGTGGTTGAATGGAGAACAGTGACTTGAAGTAATGAATCACACTGTACCCTATGACTATCCGAAGGAAGGGTGTGGGTATTGGAGAAAACCTGGAGAATGGTACTTGCCATCACGTGTACTGGCAACAGTGATGTACGGATTATGTGGTGCTAGCGTTGGGGTGTTTCTTATAATTATCATATGAAAACATTATTGTGCGTAAGAAAACGCAAAATATAGTTGGATATGCATACTGCGTTACAACTTCATGTACCGAGTACACCAGACGAACTTTTCGGAGATAATGATTGAAAAGCTCACTGTCGTACAGCAGCGTTTGTGAGGCAAAAGTTTGTGTACAATAACATACCTGAAATGGAGTGGCCTCCCCAGACTCCCAATCTGATCCCAAAGGAATACCTTTGGGATGAGTTAAACGACTACTTTGCTCCAGGTTCCGGAGCCCAACATCATTACACTATCTGGTCTGGTCTGTTGAGGAACAGTGGTCTGCCATTCTCCCTCAGATATCAACTGTCCCTAGCAGAGTTCAGGTCATCATAAAGTCGAAGGACGGATACACTACGCATTAACAGCCACTAAGAGGTGTGCGTACCTTTCCATCAGAGAGTGTACTTATCATGTTCTGTGTATGCTTCTACTGCAGCCACCACAGTGATACAAACAAGAAACAGACACCTCTATGACCTGAAGAAGAATAAAAAACAGACTTTTTAGAGAATTCTGATGAGTTTTTAGAACTTTAATTTGATCATTTTTGTCAGAATCCGCAAGTAATTTTCCTTGACAGTGAAGGATATAATTGAGTTTTTTCCTCAAACAGGACACGGGTAGCTTGGTTGGAGAGTAAAGATGGGAGATGAATCATCTCTGCTTACATCTGAAGTACTTGAAAGAAACTTCAGTACCAGTGGAGGATGGACATTTGAAACGTTATCTCCCGATTAAGATTTTAGTCTCTTAATCATGCCCCACAGCGCTATATTTCTTCGTACAGGACTGGCCTCCACAGCCGAGTGTCCATGAAGAAAATTACGACGCTTCACTCTACAAGCAGAGGTACCAACCGTGACACATATACCTCAAAGGCGTAACAAAATAGTTTTCAGGAATTTACTGTAAGTTCATTGCAATACAAGTTGGAACTATCGCAACTTCTACTCAATGAGGCCCTGGTTTTTTCTCTGAAAATCTAATGAAGAGGACATGTAAATATCGGTAAACTCTTACAACTATTCTGACCAATGACATCGAATCACCGAAAGAAAATTATTGACAGATGTTTCAAAATTAATACTTCAACAAGTAATCCGAAAAGAAACACTTCTGCAAAATTTAGTGAGCTTCCTTGGTATTTAACATTTCGCCGCTTAGAACGTCACATATGTCTTCCCTGACAAAAGGCAGAGCAAAGCTGCGCTGGGTCGGAATATGGTCTGCCCGTACTGACATATTAGGAAACCTCTCACACCGACCGAAACATTAAATAAATCCCTTTGTCTCGCTGATGACGTGCCAGAGTTTTTAGCGTCTGTTCTTTCTGCTCGCAGTTGGAAGTAGCGATTGACACAAAGCACGTTCGTAGCTTATTCAATTTAATGCTCTTCTGAGTAGCAGTTGTGTTTCTGTGAAACAAATACTTCGTCTGTAATCCTCAAAGCTGGAGCACCGTTTCACTCACATGATTGTAATACCTCTTTATGTATGACACAACTGTGGAGACACTTTTATATTTGAGGATGTATTTTATAAATACTGAAGGATATTCAGTTAGAATTAGGAAACCTCTACCTATGGAAGTTACAATACAACTGCCAAAAAATGACATAGAAGTCGTCTACGAGGGTCATTGCGAAAATAATAGACACAATGGTTCATTAATTTTCACATGTGTTCACAATAGGCTTTAGTTACATGTGAAGATCACAGGACTTCGAATATTCTAACGACATTGCGAAATAATTTAACAAAAATAATACATAGACGCATTAGGAACAAAACTGAAGCCAGTGCAACAGAACACCAGTTTGGGTACCGAGAAGTCAGGAGTGTAAGAGACGCTACCTATAACTTAACATAAGGCTTTAGAGTCAACAGAAAACTATACATAGCTTTCGTAAGCCCAAGGAAATAATTCGACACTTTCAATTGGAAGAAATTAATGGAAACTTTGAAAATGTTCAAACTAGACAACAGAGACAGAAAGAATACACAGCGATAGCAATGATAGTACATACATAAAAAGAAGCTGGAATTCTTAAAAACGTTAGACAAGGATGCAGTTTCTCCCCAACACTATTAAGCATCTGTATAGAACATGCAATGAACAAGTAAAAAGCGCACTGTACATGTATAAAATAAATGAAGAAAGATACAGATGATTAGATTTGCGGATGATATAACTGTGATAGCTCCACATGAAAAAAATTCTCAATGAATCTTAGAAGTTATGGATACAGAAGAGATTAATGCAACACGACAATTAACTCAAAAAAGATCGAAATGCCCGTGTGCAGCAAGGTAGCAGACGAAATAAACGTCAAAATAGGACAAAATAACATAAAAAACAAGAAAATATACATATTTAGGAAACTCAACACGGAAAAACACATGAAACAAAAAGTTAGAGAGCGAAAGCAATGTACATAAACAAAAGTAAAATGCTTTATTGAACAAATATTGAAGCGAGGAAAAATATGTTTAAGAGCTACATTTGCAACTTATCTCCGCATGGCTATGAAATATGGACAAAAGGCAGATGTGAAATAAAATCTCTTGAATCTGAAGTATGACTCTGGGGACGCTTGTTAAAAGTGAAACAACCAACCTGGAAAATCTGCAAAGATGTGGCGAAGTATGTTCATTTAGGAGTATAACAGAACCAAGAAAGAACATGTACATTCCAGAATGAGATTTTCACTCTGCAGCGGAGTGTGCGCTGATATGTAACTTCCTGGAAGATTAAAACTGTATGCCCGACCGAGACTCGAACTCGGGACCTTTGCCTTTCGCGAGCAAGTGCTCTACCATCTGAGCTACCGAAGCACGACTCACTCCCGGTACATTGGTCACGTAATACGAAAAAACCAATACCTTGCTAATATCCTAGAAGGAGTTTAACACGGTAAGGTTTCTCGAGGAAGATCGCGACTGTCATTTTGAAACAAGCTGTAGATCATGTAGGAGTCTCTAATTAGGTAAGAAAAAGTAGCTTCTAATACCTCTAGATAGAGAGCTGCCAGCCAATATACAGATTTATGATGACGAAGAAGCCCTCTTTTCAGTACTTCACTGTAGTATCTCTGCTTCCAACGTCTGGGAAGCTTTATTATTTCATACATCATTTTGTTCATGTCCCTACATAACTGGAATAAAGGAAAGAAAATTTGGTTTTAATGTCCTTTCAACGATGAAGTCACTGGAGAGTGTATGTCGGAAATCGGCCGTGTCTGCTTGAAAAGAACCAACTGCGCATTTGTCTTAAGTGCCTTAAGAGAACTACATAAAACCGTGCGATTACAGTGAACTATGTAGGGTCCATGAGATACCACTTCAAAGCCGATTCCTTACAACTTTTTGGTTATGGCACTTCCTATGTAGCTGCGAGGATTTTATTGTAGACCGATTGATCCAATCTCGAGAACCATGATGAAGTTTCATGTCTATATGTTTCTGTGGGAATTTTTATACAAATTCTCCCACTATGGTACTGATCATGGAACTCTATCATGATAACTTTTAGTGATCAAAACTGAAGATTATGCTATAATAAACTGCATATAACAAACAGTTACAATCTTCGAGAAAGCATCACTACAGAAATACACTACTGTTTGGAAAAAGTCAAACACCAAGGCCGAGACATGTGATCACAATGAAATTTATTCCACCGATTAGGAACATGACACTATACAAATGATCAGCATTACAGAACTGAACGTGCACTGTGACTGTGGAAATTCAGTACGGTGTAGCGCCACCACGTGCTATAACCAGAGTCACTAGACGTCATGGCATGCAATCAGAGAGCACCCGAATATGCTGTTGAGGAATACACCACCATGCGGTTTGTAGGCGCGTCCTCAAGGCATAAACTGTGTGTGTGCAGGAGGGCCTGAATAAACAAGCTGCCGATAAATTGAAGTAGGACTCGTCCGAAAACACTACATTTCGCCACCCAGCACGCCAGTATCAGCGATCACGGGCCCACTGCAGTCTACGGCGTTGTTGCGCCCCGTTGAATGGAAGCCGACGCAGTGACGTTGCATGCCATCAGTCAAGCCCGTAGAAGATTGCTTCGAACCGTCGACGCAGACATGTTCACATCCGTTGCAGAGCTTCAACGTCGCACCAACACTGTAGACGAAGCTGTTCTTTCCGTTACCGCCAAGAGCACAAGATGGCGGTCATCTCGGACTGGAATTGCATTGCGTCATCCAGTACCCTGTTGCTGGTGTGTACGGCCCTCTTCTCTCCACTGGTTCCACTTACGCCTTACTGTTGAAGCAGTGTGCCCTGTACGAGCCGCAGTGTCACGGAACGACAAACCCGTCTAACGGAGACCAATCATTCCGCCCTGTTCGAGCGCACTCACATGCCGATACTCCACTCTGTGACCTCGACGAAATGTAGTGGCACCTGGTTACACGTACTGACTTCACACGACGGCTGTGCGTCGACTGAGCGTTGAGTAACACTGACCCGTCTGGTCACAAAAAGAGGGCGCTGTTGGACCTAAGTGCACGCCACGTCTTCGCCATTTAAATAACTTATCATGGTTTCGTTGTTCTACGGGTGCTATTACCGTCGCGTCTTGCAGAACATTGCTTTTGAGTGTTTCAGTTTTTACAAACAATAGTATATGTAAAACGTCTTTGTTTGAACGTGAAAAAGAAAACTGTATAAATATTTATTGTTGCAATAACTAACTAAAGGAAACGGGTAAAGAAGATTGGGTTTAACATCCCGTCGACATCGAGGTCATTAGAGACGGAGCGCAAACTCGGATTGTGTCAAGGACGGGGAAAAAAATCGGTCGTACGCTTTCAGAGGAACAATCCCGCCGTTTGCCTCGAGCAATTGAGGGAAATGACGGAAAAGCTAAATATGATGTCCAGACATGGGCTTGAACCGTCGCTCTCCCGCATGCGAGTCCAGTGTGCTAATCAGTGCGCTACCTTGCTCAGTAATAACGGACTGCAATGAAGTTATCTTGAAACAACTTTGTGAGAAAACTTGCAGCACGAATCACACAGATCGCCTCCATAGGCTACTAATCGGATCGTCGATTTTCTACTGACTAAACAGTGTTATGAAGCTGTAAAGCTCTCTTAAGGATTCTGTAGCTCAATCGATAAAGACGGAACTTTGCTGTCCATCTGAAATGATCCCTTTTCCTCAGGAAAAGATAGAAGTAATAAGTTGCAACTCATCTCAAGTACTATGGCATACTGTCCCTTGGCTATGTAAAAAATTTAAGCTTCTAAGTCAATGCAATTAAAAGATACTTGGAAACTCACTTATCAAAGTCTATAGATAAACTATCTAAATGTATAATTAACTTTGTGCGGAACTCGCAGAACGCATGTCGTACTCGCGCCTGTCTGGTGTTCTTTTTCATCTGTTTTTGAGACAGTAGAGTGATTTGTGGAACTATCGTTCTAGTACCGAACAGGTGAAATGATTTAATCTGCTGGAAATGATATGGCCAGTGTTTCCTAGGAGGCAAAACAGAATCTTTGTATTGACTACATCATACAGCGTAAAACAGTAACTGGGAAAGTTACACAAGTCTTAGGAAGCGATTGTATTAAAAAGAGATCTGAACTGCAACTGGAAAAAAGAAAGAAAGTAGATATTTCTTCTGAAAATTGAGGAAACTGACGAACTTAAAACACGAATTGTGGGAACATCCCCACGTGACAGCCTCCATTTTCAGCCGGTGGTACGAAGCTACTGTCAGACTTCGGTTTAGTTCCGTTAGCACCTGCACCACCCCACGTCGCTTTGCGAAACATTTGGTTTACTATGTGCGGGACGAGTGCAAGGCTTCCTTTATGGAAGCGCTTAGTATACACAGGGTGGTCAGAAACACGCTGAAAACTTGTAAGTGTGATGCAGGCAGGCTGTGCTGAGAAATAACATTGGAAGCAAATTCGGTACATTGCGCCGTTTCCGAATTATTTAGCATTAAAATCAACTAATCAGGCTGTTGCACGCTCAAATTCAAGCGGCCCGGCAGAAACTGTGTCGCAAAATGTGTTCTTCGTTCTGTTTCCTAAACCAAACAATAGAGCGAAGCAAAAACTGGACATGAGACGGTAGTAAGGCTCAAAGGTTGTACAGTCTCGTGTGCTATCGTCAACGCTATAACATCTGACACAAATTATTGTATCATGGCGAGTCACTTGAATTTCTGCTCTCAACGGCCTGATTAACTTCAATGCTGACTGACTCGGAAACGGCACAGAGGATCGGACGTCTTTCTTAATAATTATTTCTCAGCGAAACCCACCCTGCAACACCGTTACAAACTTCTTGGACTGTTTCTGACCACCTTGTTTACACTGCTCTACAAAAGTCAAGGGCGAGCTAGATGAAGTGATATTACATATTAGCTTCTCAGTGGGAGGAGTGGAAGCGCGGGAGCATGTTGAGCATGTTGCCACAGGTTTCCCAGCCGCGCACAGAAATTTGGACGTAACTTGGTGTGAGAACAGAGTGATTGTGTCACCGTAAGAGGCTGGCTCAGCAACAGGAGGCATCTAAAAGAGCAGGGAAAGACAGGGTGCGTCAATCAGTGAGCAGTTACAGTGCACTATGGTAGTGTTCTTCATTACAACGTGGCCCGGAGGGAGCATTCGGATTTCACAGGGAAAAAAATCATCGGGAAACTGGAAGAAGGACAAAGTGTGACGAGTGTAACCCAGGAGTTTGATATTGTTCACAAAATTGTTTCACATTGTAATCTTACCCTCCCACATCACTATTAAAATTCCCTGTCTCTGCACAAGTTGTGCAAGCTTCGAGAGGCGTAAGATATGCAAAAGAGAAACTTTTTACTCATCTTTATTTTCTCTTGTTGTTGGTTGCAGTTCTTGTGTCTAGGGATACATTATTAAGGGTGAAAACTTGATTTTTGGGTTCCTGTTGAACTGAATAATTGATGAAATTCTTTCTGTTGCTATGATTATCTTTTTATTTTATCCCATTCTTCTATACCACACTGGCTTCACAATCTCTGTTTTTATAAACCCACCAATTACATTGTTATTAAAAATCGCGTCTGTTTCCGTCAGAGGCATGCCGACCACTATATCTACCTTCTGCGGTACTCACAATATGCCAAAGAAATACAAAGCAAAAGCGTTTACAAACATTTTTGACAAAAGAAGAATCATCGCCAGGCTACGACATTATTTTATAAATGAATCCAGAAATAAATTTAATATTTATGGTTAGATTGTGCAATTAATAATATGAATTTTAAGTATGCCAGATATTTCGTAATCTCAAATATTTATAATAGAAAGTTATTTTAACTGTTAGTACATATCGACTTGTAATGTCTCTTGCAGCGGTCTCTCCAAGATATTTTCAGAAATTTTATAAATTATATAACTCAGTACATATCTCGAAATATCTCTTCTTATCTTACCGATTATCAATGCAAAGTAGTTTCAAGCCCAATTATTCCTTGGAGCGTCCATTTACTCCATGGAATAGCTTCTCTGCTATCTATGTTTTCTCTTAGGAAAAAGAATAGGGGACTTCTTGCCGCTTAGTCGTAAAAGAAGGATGTATATGTATGTATTGTTGAGCTAGTCGCCATCTTGATGAGATTCTGTATGAGAAGGAATTTAATACATGAACTAAACTAAAGTAAGTGTGTTCGCGTATTATTTAACGGATTATTATTATTGACAGTGTCTGCTTACTACGCTGTGTTGCACGGGATCAGTGGGGAACGTCTGATTTACACTGCACGAACCTGCCGTTTGTATGCTCAAGATATCCAGTTACTTCAAATAAATAGGCTAACACGGTCTTACCAGCAGATCTCCGGTCTTCCCAATGTGATCACCGAAAGTTAATAATTATTACAAATATTTCCAGGAGATCGACTGACAATTTTCGTCGCACCGAGACTTCGAAATTGCTTCACTGCCTTATGGAATTTAAGTTAAGCTTAATTTAATCAGGATAGAACAGTATTGAACTGTGTGAATGTGATAAGCCTGCTTTGACAATGAAAATTCCCTTAATATACGCATGTTTTTACTATCCTGATCAGTGAAGCTAAATCAGCCCGGTGTGAGAGAGGTTTTTAAATTTTAGATCCCATACAAAAATGTATTAAATTTGGCTTCACTGTGACAGGACACATTTTTGAGCATTACTTAAACATTGTGTGAATTTTATGTTGCATGTGCACGAGAGAAAAGAAGACGAGGCGTGTTCCAGAAGTCACAATTTCGCCACAACCTACGAGAACGTCGTTCAGGCCAGACAATATACAATTAAATTTTTGTAGATAGAAATTTATAATAACTATTTAAATGTCTATCGGTGTGAATCAGATTGATTGGGTTGAGCTTTTGATACGAAGTGTTTATTAGAAGTGAGTATTATGCAAAGTTTAGGTCAGTGACATTATTAACTCAGATGCGAGTGACTTTATATGTTTGTTGTTCTGTGTATTAATGGTTCTTACTAGGGCGGCTTATAAAATGGCAATGCAACAGCAGAGCAAATCACAACAGCCCTCATCTGTTTCTGAGGTTAGTGAAACATTAGACGCTAGCTTAACTGAAGTAGTGCCTAGCGGCAGCATTAGTCAGGCCCCACAACAAAGCTTAAGTGTTTCGATGGCATCTGAGCAGGACGAAATAAACCCATTGACTGTAATCATGCAGCAGTTAACACTGTTAGCCAAAAATGTAACAGACTTAACTAAAGCGCAAATAGAGACTAAAAGGGAAATAAATGAACAATTAGCAGCCAATAAAGTGGAATTAAATAATAAATTAGTAGAGAGTTTCCAGAAACTTGATGATAAATTAAATAAAACTGCGGAAGAATTGAAAATTCAGAATGAAAAGACAGAATTAAAATTAGCTGCTCAAATTGAGCAAGTCACTCAGCAGTGTAATGAAAATGCGAAGAAGTTACGCCTAGAGCTAACTGAGTATGTTGCTACTAAGCTTGATACTACTAAAGAGCAGGTCGAGTCAATCCCACAGATAGTTCAAGCACAACAGATGCAATGTTCTATCGCAGTAATTCCGGTATTAGTTGAAGTTCAAGATGAGTTAAAGCAACAAGTAAACGAGATGTCAGCAGATATGCAGGATTTGAGACAATCACAAGACAAGATCCCGAAGGACATCCAAAATTTGGATAAATCCATAAATAACATAAAGGAGAGACAAGACGAGGTTGATCATAAGGTAAACATTCTCGCGGGAAAATTCTCGTAGTTAAGTTTAGAAAGGAAAATCATTTCTTCAGACAATATTGAACATACGGTCAGAGCAGCTATACGATCTATAACCAAGAGTTCTGAAGAAAATTTATGTAATAAAAGTTTTCGAGAAGACGCGATCTATAACCAAGAGTTCAGAAGAAAATTTATTTAATAAAAGTTTTCGAGAAGACAATGAACAACTAGGCGAACTTAAACAATGGAAAGAAAACATTGAGAGATCTTTAAATCTATCTCGAGAAGATTTGTGTTCCACGCAAGGAAATGAACCCATGAAAAGATCTATCAATGAAGCTACATTATTTACCCGATCAAGTACAGACAGGGACATTAGTGCACCCGTTAGTTTTTGCAATCAACATCAATCACAACACTATGAGGGTAGTCATAATGCCTGTAATTGTAAAAGCAATACTGAGGAGAAAATGCTGAAACAACGTCAATTCCAGATCTACAACCCAGACAAGAAAAATGTTCATCCCGTAGTGTTTATAAGAAGTTTTAGGGGAGTATTGGCAAAAAATTGGAGTGAGTGGCAAAAGGTTAGTTTCGTGAACGGTTATATTCAGGGGTCAGGAGCTATTTGGGCATCTGATATGATATCAACTTGGGACACATATGAAGATTTTGAACGAGCATTTTTATCCAAGTACTGGTCTGAAGGAGTACAAGAACGTTTAAGGCAGGAGGTATTATACCCGGAACCTTTTTCCTTTTCACGTGGGTCTTTAAAGAAATACTTTGAGAAATATATAAACAAATCGCGGTATTGGGATAAGCCTATGACTCTACAAGACGTGATTGGCATATTAAAATCTCGACTTCCGGCCAGCATCAGAAATAGAATGCTGTATATTAATGAGCATGACCTTGACTCTTTCATGACTACGCTTGACACTATAGATATGATCGAGGAAGATGAACATCGGCCAAGACAACCGGTTATGCAGAGGAGAGCGATTGAGGCGCCAAACGCAAACCGGAACGGAAACGGATTTAATAATTATTATACTAGGAATAGTCAGAGATTCAACGGAAACAATTGCAACGGAAATGGAAATTTCAATAACAGCGCTGCGAAGGGCAGATTCAGAGACAATCGAACAGGTCGCAGATATAACCCAATGTTTGGAAATGCAAGAGATTATCAGAACCAGCAGTTTTCAAATAGTAATAATGCGTACAGAAATTCTGACACTCGATTTGAAGCAAATAACACAACCAGTCATCAACAACAACCAGTCATAACAGAAGTAGTAGATGATTCAAGAGGAAATAATAATCGACATTTAAACTGAAGAGGGCCGCTTTATGCTCCGTAAAGTCGGCCGGGGAATACAAAAGGGGCAAACCTGTTTTAAACGAAATTAATTCCGTGGCAATGTTGAGATATAATGAAGGCAAATTAATGACAGATGAATTGACAAGAGACTTAGAGGCCTGTGTAGTCGAAGATAAAAGGGTTCCTGTGTCTGAGATCATCACAGAAGTGGGAGGAATTTTAACCAATGTTGTATTGGACACAGCTTCATCTACAGACGTAGTATCCGGAACTTTGTTTCGCAGAATTAGTAAAATTAAGAAAATCCCTGTCCTACCAGTACAAAATTGCCGAGTTATAGGTGCAGTGGGAGCAAAATCCAGGAAAGTCAAGATACAAACGCTTATAGAGATAAAATTGGGAAATGTAGCTAAACAATGCACATTCCTTGTAGTGGAAAAGTTGTTAGTAGATTGTATTCTTGGCATTGGAACTTTGCAAGCCTGCAATTGCAAGATGGACTTGGTAGAAGGAAAGGTGCATTTTAAAATCGAAGATCAATTTGTTACACTGATCTTACTGAGAAAGGTGGCAGTGTATGAGCGATATTTCCGTGGTGCTGCTGTGTAGTTGATTTGTGCTGAAAATAATATGTGCCGACGACCGATCAAGTCAATTCAAGAAGAGGATTTCAGACAAACAGTCGAACAGAAGATTGCTGAGTCAGATTGCCTAACGGATAGTCAGAGGGAACAATTATTCAATATAATAACAGAATATGAGTCAGTTTTCGATGAAAAGCCCGGAATTATTAGAGGATATGTTTGTACATTACAGATTAAGCCCCATAAGACATTTTGCCGCACACACTATCCCATTCCCCGGCGATTAAAACAACCAGTTCAGGAAGAGATACAAAAAATGTTAAACTGGAATCTTATTGAACCGTCGAACAGCCCATATTGTTCTCCGTTGCTTGTTGTACCAAAGCCAGGAGGAAAAGTTCGATTGGTATTAGATGCAAGGGAAATTAACAAAATTATAGTACCTGTGCGCACACATCCGGAGAACATCGATGAGTTAATACAGAAATTTCAAGATGTATCCTATTTAACCAGTATTGATTTGAGAAGTTCGTTCTGGCAAGACCAGTTAGACAAGGACTCAAGAAAATATACTGCTTTTATATATGGAGGGAGAAGCTATCAGTTCAAGGTCGTTCCGTTTGGTCTCAATATCAGCTCTGGAGTTTTTATTTCTGCGTTGGACTATGCCCTAGGACCAGAACTACGTAGTCGAATAACAATTTTTGTGGACGATCTATTAATTGCCTCTAAAACTTGGGAGGAACATGTACAACTTATTAGGAGGATTTTGCTGTGTTCAAACAAACTGGTATAACTGCAAATCTAAAAAAATCCCAATTTTCTCAACAGAGAATGAAATTCTTAGGACATATGATTAATGCAAAAGGCATTCTTCCAACAGAAGCGAAAATTAGTGCGATAAAAAATTTTCCAACTCCAAGAAACAGAAGACAACTGAAAGGCTTTGTAGGCTTGGCTTCATTTTTTCGTCGATTTATTAAAACTCAAGCAATGAACTCTGAAGCGCTAAACCGGCTCCTAAGGAAAGATGTACCATGGCAATGGTCTAATGATTGTGAAAAGGCTTTTTGTAAAATTAAGGATAAACTGATAAATGCTCTGTTATTGTACCACCCTGATATGAATGTTGGATTCCGTTTAGCCACTGATTCATCAGATGTGGGATTAGGATCTTGTTTATTTCAAATTAGGTACATCGATGGTGTAAAAACCTTTTGTCCAATTGCATTTGCTAGCAGAGTTTTATCCACCTGTGAAAGAGCATATACCACTACGGAATTGGAAGCTTTAGCAGTTATTTGGTCTTTGAAAAGGTTTAATTATTATGTATATGGCTCAAGGATAGCCGTTCATTGTGACCACCAATCACAAACCTTTTTACAAATTTGTAAGTTGCTGCATCCTCGCTTGTCAAGGTGGACGCTGGCGCTGGAAGAATATCAGTTTCAAATTATTCATGTAGCCGGAAAAGAAAATATTATAGCTGACGCGTTGTCAAGATCTCCAGAAGGAATAACACCTGACCTGGATGTAAATAATAAGGCACAATTTCCAGTGCTTCTTCTTCTACATCTACATCTACATTGATACTCCGCAAGCCACCCAACGGTGTGTGGCGGAGGGCACTTTACGTGCCACTGTCATTACCTCCCTTTCCTGTTCCAGTCGCGTATGGTTCGCGGGAAGAACGACTGTCTGAAAGCCTCCGTGCGCGCTCTAATCTCTCTAATTTTACATTCGTGATCTCCTCGGGAGGTATAAGTAGGGGGAAGCAATATATTCGATACCTCATCCAGAAACGCACCCTCTCGAAACCTGGCGAGCAAGCTACACCGCGATGCAGAGCGCCTCTCTTGCAGAGTCTGCCACTTGAGTTTATTAAACATCTCCGTAAAGCTATCACGGTTACCAAATAACCCTGTGACGAAACGCGCCGCTCTTCTTTGGATCTTCTCTATCTCCTCCGTCAGACCGATCTGGTACGGATCCCACACTGATGAGCAATACTCAAGTATAGGTTGAACGAGTGTTTTGTAAGCCACCTCCTTTGTTGATGGACTAGATTTTCTAAGCACTCTCCCAATGAATCTCAACCTGGTACCCACCTTACCAACAATTAATTTTATATGATCATTCCACTTCAAATCGTTCCGCACGCATACTCCCAGATATTTTACAGAAGTAACTGCTACCAGTGTTTGTTCCGCTATCATATAATCATACAATAAAGGATCCTTCTTTCTATGTATTCGCAATACATTACATTTGTCTATGTTAAGGGTCAGTTGCCACTCCCTGCACCAAGTGCCTATCCGCTGCAGATCTTCCTGCATTTCGCTACAATTTTCTAATGCTGCAACTTCTCTGTATACTACAGCATCATCCGCGAAAAGCCGCATGGAACTTCCGACACTATCTACTAGG
This sequence comes from Schistocerca piceifrons, assembly GCF_021461385.2. Lineage (NCBI taxonomy): Eukaryota > Metazoa > Arthropoda > Insecta > Orthoptera > Acrididae > Schistocerca > Schistocerca piceifrons. Next base: position 365,618,199 of record NC_060144.1, on the reverse strand, counting down.
TCATTTATATATATTGTGAAAAGCAATGGTCCCATAACACTCCCCTGTGGCACGCCAGAGGTTACTTTAACGTCTGTAGACGTCTCTCCATTGATAGCAACATGCTGTGTTCTGTTTGCTAAAAACTCTTCAATCCAGCCACACAGCTGGTATGATATTCCGTAGGCTCTTACTTTGTTTATCAGGCGACAGTGCGGAACTGTATCGAACGCCATCCGGAAGTCAAGAAAAATAGCATCTACCTGGGAGCCTGTATCTAATATTTTCTGGGTCTCATGAACAAATAAAGCGAGTTGGGTCTCACACGATCGCTGTTTCCGGAATCCATGTTGATTCCTACATAGTAGATTCTGGGTTTCCAGAAATGACATGATACGCGAGCAAAAAACATGTTCTAAAATTCTACAAGAGATCGACGTCAGAGATATAGGTCTACAGTTTTGCGCATCTGCTCGACGACCCTTCTTGAAGACTGGGACTACCTGTGCTCTTTTCCAATCATTTGGAACCCTCCGTTCCTCTAGAGACTTGCAGTACACGGCTGTTAGAAGGGGGGCAAGTTCTTTCGCGTACTCTGTGTAGAATCGAATTGGTATCCCATCAGATCCAGTGGACTTTCCTCTATTGAGTGATTCCAGTTGCTTTTCTATTCCTTGGACACTTATTTCGATGTCAGCCATTTTTTCGTTTGTGCGAGGATTTAGAGAAGGAACTGCAGTGCGGTCTTCCTCTGTGAAACAGCTTTGGAAAAAGGTGTTTAGTATTTCAGCTTTACGCGTGTCATCCTCTGTTTCAATGCCATCATCATCCCGTAGTGTCTGGATATGCTGTTTCGAGCCACTTACTGATTTGACGTAAGACCAGAACTTCCTAGGATTTTCTGTCAAGTCGGTACATAGAATTTTACTTTCGAATTCAATGAACGCTTCACGCATAGCCCTCCTTACGCTAACTTTGACATCGTTTAGCTTCTGTTTGTCTGAGAGGTTTTGGCTGCGTTTAAACTTGGAGTGGAGCTCTCTTTGCTTTTGCAGTAGTTTCCTAACTTTGTTGTTGTACCACGGTGGGTTTTTCCCGTCCCTCACAGTTTTACTCGGCACATACCTGTCTAAAACGCATTTCTTCAAGAAGATAATTACAAGTTATATTATATTCATTAATGTACGACAATGGCTCAGCTTCAGAAGAAGGATCGACGATGGAATGCTATAATACGACAATTCAATCAACAAAATCCTATGGTCAATTTGGAATAATATTTTATTTTTTAAATCTGGGAAGGCTGAGAATCCAAAGTGGTGTGTCTGCATACCCGAAGAATATGAAGAACGATTAATTTGGTTTACACATTTGACCTGGGGTCATGTTGGTGTTGTAAAGTGTGCTAATAAGATTAGATATTATTGTTACATCCCAAATATAAGGCGAAAAGTGCACAAAGTCATCCAGAAATGTATTCGCTGTCAAAAGGCTAAGCCGGACAACAAGGGAAATAAAATTGCGCTTCACTCAATAATACCTGAAGCACCAAGATCACTTATATCATGTGATATTTGTGGACCACTTCCTAGAGCCAGAGGTGGTGTTAAGTATATTATTGGATTCTGTGATGTGTTTACAAAACATGTTAAACTATATCCTATAAAATCAGCAACTGCAAGAGCTGCCGCAGTAAACTTTGTAAATGACTACATTCCTCATGCAGGGATTCCAAAATCTATAATCTCCGACAATGCGAAGATATTTACTGGATATTTATGGAGAATATTAGTATCACAACTAGGCAAAAACAGATATTTAAATCTTGCTATCATCCACAAGGGAATTTAATTGAACGGGTTTTTCGAGAACTAAACAGATTGATGAGAACGTACTGTCATGATAAACAAACTACCTGGATAAACTATTTGACCGAGTTTGAGCAGATTTATAATAATTTACCCCATAGTTCTACAAACGTTACCCCGAATGAACTGATGTTCAGGGATAACGAAAGAAACTTTTGGGTAGATAACTTGCCTAAACTCGAGGACACCAAAATGTCATGGGAAGAAAAAAATTCGCAATGCTCTCATTAATATTACGGAGAAACCAAGACAGCGAAAGGAAATCCATGACAGAAACATCAAACGGATTCAGACTTTCAATATCGGACAAAAAATTCTTTTAAGAAGACACATCAAGTCATCAAGGTTGAAGAAGACCATCAGAAAATGGAATCTAATTTATACAGGTCCATATATAATAGTTGATATACCGAATCCTGGTGCGTATTTATTAGCATATCCGGATTCTGGAAGAATAAAAGGATTATTTCCCCATGTAGACCTAAAGAGGTACTTTTAAGAAAAGTGTTTCAAATTAAATGAAAAGTCTGTATGAAGTATTTGGGTGTTAAAAATGAAGTGCGAAGGACAGTATGCCTCAGCTGCTGTGATAGGTTAAATGACAGCATGCCAAGCATCTGTGATAGTTCAATGAACAGTAAGCGATTGCTTCTGTGATAGTATAGGAACATTTAGAAAAGCAAGTGGAACTGTAGCTATTGCTGCTGTGAAGACTTACAGTTTATCTGTCTACACGATGATCACCAAAGAAGCTTGTGCGTGTGAAATAATATACATTCAGGGAGTGTTAATCTCCAGTGAGAATAAGTTAACTGAAACTATATGGTTGAATACGGCGCTTGCGTGTGAAGTTAGTGTTTGTAAACTGACAGTTCACAGGAGAACAAATGAACTGCGTTAGGAAATTAGAATCGATTGCTACTGTCCACAGATATAAAGACTCGCTGTTTTTTTTTTTTTTTTTTTTTTTTTTTTTTTTTTTTTTTTTTTTTTTTTTTTTTTTTTTGGCGCGAGCTAAATTCTATTCAAGAGAATTTAATTAACCAGCTTAGTGTGTGTTTATAAAATTAGAGTTAATAAGAAAGTTCTTCATTGAATTTATAATAATGTGTCATTTTCCAGTTGGATTTGTTTATTGTTATATTGCATTCATATATGTTCATGAGAAAATGCAGCATTTGGAGTATAAAAGAAAAAAATTAATTTCAGCTGGAGAGGTCATGCAGCAAGATTTAATCAAACGTTCTCTTTCAGCAAAATTTCATTTTAATCATGTATGAGTAAGATATAATTTTTTTTTGGAAATCGTCTCCAATAATAAAGTTTTTAACATTCTGACATGCTATCCACATTCGTACTTGAAACCAAATTAGGAAAGATTCAGATCTACTTCCACCTGGAAAAACCAACGAAAAAATAAATAAATAAATAAAACCAGGATTAGAACCTTTTGGCTTACTCAAGAAAATGGATGAAATTATCCATGTTTTCAAAATTGTTTTCCGATCTGGAGTTGTGATATGGTGCAACTACAGTATCGATTAAGACACCTAAGTGTGGAAAGTATAAGACGAATGGATTTTCCCATTCCTCAGATGGAAGACTGGATGGATCAGGTCCATATTTGAATTCAAAATGAATCTGGAAAATTTCGACTAACCATTCTCTTCCAGGAATCTTTAATAGTTGACCATTCCTTAGACGAATTTCGATTGTTTCATGCCACAATCCTGAGTACCTGTTCTTGAGGTTCCTTCTGGTCTCTCAAATCCGTTACGTCACCTGTGCGGTACGCCAATGCGACGCCTGTCCTCCGTGCCGTGTCTCATGTTCCTGTTCGATCAGTTTCACCGCAGTTCAGCAAGACATCGATGAAGAAAATTTTTCAGAAGATTGTAAAAAATTTGCATGTGTAAAGATTTTTTTTTGGCTATGAGGCAGATTTTATCTTTCCTATGAATTCTAGATAACTCTCAAATTTCTAAATTATTCTGTCTTTCCTATCATCTGTGGTACCTAGTTGGGGTCTAAGCCTCCAGGTTTTCCGGGGTTTCCCCGTGAAGGCCAGTTCCTGAATAGGTAGACCTAATTAACAACTATATAAGTCCATCTTCCCTGGTTGTGTACGTGGGATGCTGGTATGCCCCAGTACACGTGAAAGCAACAACTAGGTATCTAGGTAACGAAGACACCACATCTCTTTCAATTCTTGTAATCAAAAAAAATTCTTACTAACTTCTTAAAATTTATTGGAACGCGTGTTCCACAAAATTCTAACGAGTTAGCTAAGCCAATAGCTAGCTCGCAAAGTGGATACATATCAACTTTGCTCGCTGCGAGGGGCGATGTAATGTCTCTTGCAGCGGTCTCTCCAAGATATTTTCAGAAATTTTATAAATTATATAACTCAGTACATATCTCGAAATATCTCTTCTTATCTTACCGATTATCAATGCAAAGTAGTTTCAAGCCCAAATATTCCTTAGAGCGTCCGTTTACTCCATGGAATAGCTTCTCTGCTATCTATGATTTCTCTTAGGAAAAAGAATAGGGGACTTCTTGCCGATAAGTCGTAAAAGAAGGATGTATATGTATGTATTGTTGAGCTAGTCGCCATCTTGATGAGATTCTGTATGAGAAGGAATTTAATACATGAACTAAACTAAAGTAAGTGTGTTCGCGTATTATTTAACGGATTATTATTATTGACAGTGTCTGCTTACTACGCTGTGTTACACGGGATCAGTGGGGAACGTCTGATTTACACTGGACGAACCTGCCGTTTTGTATGCTCAAGATATCCAGTTACTTCAAATAAATAGGCTAACACGGTCTTACCAGCAGATCTCCGGTCTTCCTCATGTGATCACCGAAAGTTAATAATTATTACAAATGTTTCCAGGAGATCGACTGACAATTTTCGTCGCACCGAGACTTCGAAATTGCTTCACTGCCTTATGGAATTTAAGTTAAGCTTAATTTAATCAGGATAGAACAGTATTGAACTGTGTGAATGTGATAAGCCTGCTTTGACAATGAAAATTCCCTTAATATACGCATGTTTTTACTATCCTGATCAGTGAAGCTAAATCAGCCCGGTGTGAGAGAGGTTTTTAAATTTTAGATCCCATACAAAAAATATATTAAAGACTGTAACAAATTAATTTTTTATACGTCTTACCCTGAAATATAATACATCGTGTACAAAATCATATGAAAATCATTTAGTTAAAATGTTTAGTTCACGGCTCGTGGATTTAAAATCGCTTCCAAACCCGACAGAAATTGTTACAGACCGTGAATGAACATCCATTCTCAGCTGTTACTAGGAGAACATTGCAATGGGAACTGCATACACTGAACATCTGGAGTCGGTCTCTTCGCAAGAGGGCATTCCTCACACAGGCACGTAAAGCTATGCATCTTCAGTGGTCTAAAACTCATCGAACGTGGACAGTAACTGACTGACGGAACGTAGTGTGGTCTGATGAACCATGGTGTTGGCTTTATTCAAACGACGCACATTAGTCGAATGCAGCGAAGGACAAATGAAGCATTTTTCATCCTGATTGTGTGCAATGGGCCAAACAAATGGAGGTCAGCACATACCTTTGGATACTCTAATTGGTGGGCAAGTGTGTCAGCACTACCAACAGGAACACCCAGTTGTACATCAAGGTATTTGATTGTGATCTGTCGATCACCTCGAATGAAAGAGTGTCCACACGTTCTAACATTGCGGGAGTTACATTTGTGTGCAGTCTGCGAGCACGTAGGAGATCGGACAACTGAGTTCGACATTGTTCCCATGATAACAGTCACCTCGCCCAACGACTCACCGTGCTTTTGTTCATTGTCAGGTCTCCATAGACATCCTGCAAGCATTTAAGTATGTCTGCTATGCACTGGTTTCCCGCCAAAAGAAACAGTGACAGATCCCTGCTTCGAATGCATCTCCGTTACAGGCACAAGTGTATGTATAGCTGCCGTGTCCCGAGAGCAAGTAAGAATGACAAGGACTTCCCTCGGTCGGTGCAGTGGAAGAGCGACTTTAGCTTGCGCAACTTGCAGGTCTCTACCCTATAAAGAACCTAAAGGCTAACTAGGGTTTCAGGGACACAGAATTCGACATAATTCTCAAGGAAACTCAGGAGTAAGTGATACCCCGAAAAACTAAACTTCAGCGGAAGTCTTCTGCTGGCACTATTGAATAAAATTGCTCTAACCCAATGCCTGCTATTACTGTATGTGCCCTGCACAGCTCTACTAATGAGCTGCCTGCGATCCCGAGTCTACTCAACAACGCTTTGCTTCAGACAGTCCTTCAAATTTTCTAAGTCCGCGGCTTGGCGACCGTCGACAAAGGTCCTTCGGACATATATATATCAACTGCAATGTGAGCAATAAAATTTCTGTTTTGGAAGCCTTTGCCCAGTTCTCTTTTTTTTCTTTTTTGTTGTAGCGTTCCTCAAGTTTCTGGAAGATCCTCTCTGACGTACATAGTGAGCATTACCGTATTAGGTCAAAACTCGATGCGTCTACAATGTGTGAGCAAACGAGTACGCCGACACTCCTCTGCCTTTCCAAGACTGAACTTAGCTACAAGGTAGGCAGAACTTAATTTTCCTCAAATATTGCTGAAAAAGAAAAAAAAATAGTATGCTTGTCTGCTCCGACAAAACAAACACAATTAACGCTCCAAATCCTAGAGGCTGAGGGCCTTCGTTCAGCAACTCGTACTTGGTCAGGCTGTAACACCATAGCTTAGACACTACATACTTTTTATTGATTCATTTAGATTTCTGTTTTGTTCAATATCCCATCGTTGAACTTCTGTAATTAGCGAAAGATTAATTCGATACTGTAATGAAGTGTAATCTCTGTAATATGCACAATGTGAGTAAATGATCTTTTGTTTTCCTCATATAATCTCTTAGGTTATCTTTAAAATGAAATAATTTTATTTAATAATTTTGTGTAGAACTACCAATATATGCAAATGTTCTGTTTTATTTAAAATGTTTGTTGGCTGTTATGTAAACTGCTGACCTTCACTTAGGGTTCTTAGTTATTTTGTATGTAAAAGGTGTTGTGGCTCCCCTCGGGAACGGAACTGTGTACGCTCGCCACTTGTGGTTGGCCTAGGTAGAAAAGGTGGAACCAAGAGTCAGTCGGGAACGAGCTACCAAACTGTCAACTGCTCATGTAAACGTTGTGTATTGTGCTGGTGCCGAGAGAGGCTTTCCGGACGCTTTTCAATGCCTCGGATGGATGTTTAAAGAGCTGGAACCATTCTGGAATTGGTATCTATCATCGCCAGCAAGAATGACAGAGACCAGCAATTCTACCTGCAAATCCACCTACCAACATGCAATCGCCACCACATTGCACAATCACTGTGATGGAACACTATAGTAATGTACAGTGATGGATGAGCTCATAGAATGTTATAGTGTACCCAAATATAAGGTAAAATTTGACTGAACTCTTGCACCTACCGTGATTTATCCTCAGTCACATATCCACTTCGGGTCCCTCCCACTGAAGTCATATTAAAATTAATATGGCATTAGAGTGTGCTAAAATTAATACTGTTTCTTGAAAGGATCTTACAAATATCTCAAATTTGTGTTTCACTACAGAAAAAGTTCAGAACTGCAAATGTTGAGAGTTATATGTTCATGCTTGCTAAGTACTTGTTTTTCTAGTGTATTGAAAGTGTGTCTAGTTTTCTCTGCTACAGTGGTCAAGATTAAGGGCCTCCCCTCCATTGAAAGTAGTTCAAATGCACACAGTTACCCAATTACAGAAAGTTTTAATTACTCTTGTTATTCATGTCAAATTCTGTACAATATTGGGTTCCTCTTGTGTATTGAAAGTGCATATTAATAGTGTAATAGGATCCACAGTTTATCCTTTATGCTCACGATAAACAACAATTAGTAGGAAGACCACTATCTTTGAAAACAGTAAATTTTTTTATTGAAAATTCAGTGAGATATTATTTGTTAGTGAAATAGATTTAACTTTAATTATAAATAGAAAAGTACACTCCTGGAAATTGAAATAAGAACACCGTGAATTCATTGTCCCAGGAAGGGGAAACTTTATTGACACATTCCTGTGGTCAGATACATCACATGATCACACTGACAGAACCACAGGCACAGAGACACAGGCAACAGAGCATGCACAATGTCGGCACTAGTACAGTGTATATCCACCTTTCGCAGCAATGCAGGCTGCTATTCTCCCATGGAGACGATTGTAGAGATGCTGGATGTAGTCCTGTGGAACGGCTTGCCATGCCATTTCCACCTGGCGCCTCAGTTGGACCAGCGTTCGTGCTGGACGTGCAGACCGCGTGAGACGACGCTTCATCCAGTCCCAAACATGCTCAATGGGGGACAGATCCGGAGATCTTGCTGGCCAGGGTAGTTGACTTACACCTTCTAGAGCACGTTGGGTGGCACGGGATACATGCGGACGTGCATTGTCCTGTTGGAACAGCAAGTTCCCTTGCCGGTCTAGGAATGGTAGAACGATGGGTTAGATGACGGTTTGGATGTACCGTGCACTATTCAGTGTCCCCTCGACGATCACCAGTTGTGTACGGCCAGTGTAGGAGATCGCTCCCCACATCATGATGCCGGGTGTTGGCCCTGTGTGCCTCGGTCGTATGCAGTCCTGATTGTGGCGCTCACCTGCACGGCGCCAAACACGCATATGACCATCATTGGCACCAAGGCAGAAGCGACTCTCATCGCTGAAGACGACACGTCTCCATTCGTCCCTCCATTCACGCCTGTCGCGACACCACTGGAGGCGGGCTGCACGATGTTGGGGCGTGAGCGGAAGACGGCCTAACGGTGTGCGGGACCGTAGCCCAGCCTCATGGAGACGGTTGCGAATGGTCCTCGCCCATACCCCAGGAGCAATAGTGTCCCTAATTTGCTGGGAAGTGGCGGTGCGGTCCCCTACGGCACTGCGTAGGATCCTACGGTCTTGGCGTGCATCCGTGCGTCGCTGCGGTCCGGTCCCAGGTCGACGGGCACGTGCACCTTCCGCCGACCACTGGCGACAACATCGGTGTACTGTGGAGACCTCACGCCCCACGTGTTGAGCAATTCGGCGGTACGTCCACCCGGCCTCCCGCATGCCCACTATACGCCCTCGCTCAAAGTCCGTCAACTGCACATACGGTTCACGTCCACGCTGTCGCGGCATGCTACCAGTGTTAAAGATTGCGATGGAGCTCCGTATGCCACGGCAGACTGGCTGACACTGACGGCGGTGGTGCACAAATTCTGCGCAGCTAGCGCCATTCGACGGCCAACACCGCGGTTCCTGGTGTGTCCGCTGTGCCGTGCGTGTGATCATTGCTTGTACAGCCCTCTCGCAGTGTCCGGAGCAAGTATGGTGGGTCTGACACACCGGTGTCAATGTGTTCTTTTTTCCATTTCCAGGAGTGTATTTAGCTGAGAGAGACTTAACCTATGACCAGTTCAAAATTTTGCAGTGAACTACATTTACAATTTTTTGTGAGATAGGAATTGTTTGAAAAGTAATACTGAACCTATGTCCAATTTACGATTCTACAGTGAATATTAAGAGTAACGTTATTGAGATCATTCAGTCTGACTAAGTCCTCAAGATAATAGTGTATTTTGTTATCTGTTATATGTATGCAAATAGTTTGTTCTGATCTGATATCTCCAACCTTAACGTGAACGCACCGTATTCAGGTGCCAGAGTTCATTGCACTGTCGAGTGACAAAAGTATAGGCTATGTTTGCCCATTGAAGTTACTTATTTTCAGTTATTGAATAAGAATGTTACTCATTCTCTTGCCTAATTAGGCTGGCGACCGTTTCCTTTATTCTTTGAACAGTGTAAATAGGTAAAACATTGTTTGTTACTGTTTAAATATTTACGTAATTTTGACTTTCACTTCCGATAAGCCACCTCCATTAGGCACAACACCGTCAACATATCAAAATTCCTCTCAGAGGGTAACACTTCTCTGTTGCTTTATACCATAATTGCTTTAACAAGATAGTTTCATTATTCGATCTGCCTCCAACTTTAAGGTTATGGTATAGCAGTAGCGGACAGTAGTTCAAATGGTTCAAATGGCTCTGAGCACTATGGGACTTAACAGCTGAGGTCATCAGTCCCCTAGAACTTAGAAGTACTGAAACCTAACTAACCTAAGGGCATCACACACATCCATGCCCGAGGCAGGATTCGAACCTGCGACCGTAGCGGTCGCGTGGTTCCAGACTGAAGCGCCTAGAACCGCTCGGCTACAACGGCCCGAGAGGACAGTAGTGCTATAAGGTTTTCCGCAAACGAATGTTTACAGAGTTCTACTGCTACACAAGGGAACCAAGTACCACATGAGTTTACTGTTAGTACGTGCACAGTGATGTAGATGCTTGGAGAAACAGATTTCAGTCAATGTTCTACCAGTTTGTGAACCAGGTTACGATATCCAACCATCAGAGCCGCAGAGGCTAGGCGGTGTCCGTCGAGGAGGTAGCTGATCGTCAGCAGGGTGGGCCGTGTTAATGGAGCAGATGTCCGTCTGTAGCTCTGCATCGACTTGAACTGACTCTGCAAGGTGGGACTTGGGCCTAAATACTGCCGCACGCTAGGATGTCGCAGGGACTATTTTAGGTCACGTGAGAATGGATGCATATAGGTCACATCCCCCCCCCCTCCCCCACCTAACTCGCCGGTCCGTGACACCTTGTGGTGCGTTGCCAGGGCCGTCTAATGGAAGTGCTGAAAAACTATTTTCTGGTGCAGAACAGTTGCGCGGCAATTTGGCAACCCGTGACGTTGTTGCGCCAGACGGGTTGCCGACTGTACAGGCAGATTGCTGCAACATATCGCAACGTTAATTTAATGCAATCTTCCGCCTGTAAAATCAGGGCCGAGCGGTTATAGGCGCTCCAGTCTGGAACCCCGCGACCGCTACGGTCGCAGGTTCAAATCCTGCCTCGGGCATGGGTGTGTGTGATGTCCTTAGGTTAGTTAGGTTTAAGTAGTTCTACGTTCTAGGGGACTGATGACCTCAAATGTTAAGTCCCATAGAGCTCAGAGCCATTTGAACCATTTTTTGTAAAATCAGATTACACGACATAGCGCCACCAGCTATGGAGCTTTATGAGGCTGTAGGGGCTGAAGCGCGAATATTCCACGATGTCCCACAATAAATTCCAATTTTTTCGATATAAGCTGTACGAGAAAAAAATGTATAGCGTTACTTATTGAACCACCCTCGTAATACTGAGCAATACCAACACAGAATTTCTCACGCAAGGATAAGTGTTCGAGGGAAGCGTGCTAGAGCTTACTCAACGTCAAAATCTTTACGCAACAACACGAGAGCTATATAGCCCGCTCTCGTGCACCCAGTCTTCCATGCTGGGCGCCATCCGCCAAGTTATTCCACATATTTGGAGACGAGCGAGAAGGTCTGAGACGTCGAAAGACGTTCGCAGATTTGGGAAACATCCCCGTCGAAGATTACACGCAGGAGGGCTGGAGGAATTCCTGGGGCGCTTTGCCACAGCGCGGCAGAGGGCGGTTGGGGGGGGGGGGGGGGGGGGGGGAGGCGCCGTCATAGTGTGCTCTTCATAAGACGCGGCACAGTCCCGGCGCCCACGGCGCTTCGCGGCGTCGTTTAATTATTCTCGGCGATGCAGCGAGCAGGCGAGGAGGCGCCCCAGGGAGGGCGCGCTGCGTGTTTGACTAAAGGAGGGACAAACACGCCGCCTCCCCATTTGCTACCTGTCCCACCTGCAGCACACGCACACACACGCACACACACACACACACACACACACACACACACACACACACACACACACACACTTCAGAGCCGAATTCCAGATTCCAGGTGCAGCAGTCTGCTGCGACTCGTAGCAGCATTCAGGGACCTCACTGTTTCGAGTTGAAACTTGATATCCGGCAGCCACCATTTTACAAGGTCATCTACATAATTACGGGAGACGCTGAAATTAAAAACACTTCTGCACTGTGAGCCGTGGTAAAAATTGCTGTTTTGAAGAGCGGGCCGGCCGGGGTGGCCGAGCGGATCTAGGCGCTACAGTCTGGAACCGCGCGACCGCTACGGCCGCAGGTTCGAATCCTGCCTCGGGCATGGATGTGTGTGATGTCCTTAGGTTAGTTAGGTTTAAGTAGTTCTAGGGGCTGATGACCTCATAAGTTGAGCCCCATAGTGCTCAGAGCCATTTGAACCATTATTTTGAAGAGCGCGCCGCAGCGTGTAGTGTGAAGCAGTCGCACTCCGTTTCTGCCGGTGGCGCCGCTGTGGCAATCACAGCTTTGGTGTCTCCCTCTGGTGGGAAAGGGGAAACGTTGCCTGTTCACGTGCTATGAGCTCGCCAGTGGATCAGTCTGGAGTCAGTCTGAAGGAGTCAGTCTGGGGCCATTCTCGTCCCCAGCTTGCTCGTCTGTCTCTCGTCCGCATTTTTTAGGCAGTTAGTGTCATTCGGAGCTGCCTCTGTCATGTTTGTCATGTTTGTCGGAGACCCACTTGCAATGTCGGGAATATACCGTATACCATGCACATGCGGAAAGGTTTATGTCGGAATGACTGGACGATTAATTAACACCAGGATCAAAGAGCATGAGCGACATTGCGGGCTGGGGCAGTTGGAGAAATCGGCCGTAGCAGAGCACGCACTGAATGAGACCGACCACGTAATAAAATTCGCCTACACGGAAGTTCTGACTGTAGAGAACCACCATCACACGCGCTTGTTCAGAGAATCTGTAGAAATACAAAAACACGCAATCAGTTTCAACAAGAAAGAGGAAAGCCTTAAGGTAAACGGATCCTGGCTTCCCGTACTGCAGCGAACGACCGTCGCAGGTAGCAAAAGGAGAACCGCACCGGAAATGACCGCGGAGAAGCCCTCGGACGTTGGCGCACTAGGTACATGTAGTCTGCGGCCGCGACCTCGGCTCCAGTTCACCACCAGCAATGGAGGATGAAGCTTTGACAATGCCAGCCACTCGTGCTGGCGAACCGTCAGAAAAATCATTACATGAACGTCGGCCGAAGAATCCGAGACAGAAGCCAATAGGCAGTTTGTCAACAAGTGGCCACGAAAGCCTTAACAATTTTGTATTTGTCGGATTAGGTGTGTTAACGAATTTATTGCTTGGAGTGTAACGGCCTAGTATCTGAAATATGTTTTGACCTTGCCTATGATCTTGAGCGGCGGTATTTGTGCACTGTTGAGCATCTGAACTTGTTTGGCCAGCCTTGAAGAATTTTATATAAGATTGCATTTCATGGGCTTTTATTTAAATGATCATTTTAGTGTATAAAGTTGCCACCCTTTCACCGTAAGAGTTTCTTAGAGCTTAAAATCAAGTGGCACCTTCGGTGGCAAAGTTAATGATTTAATTATTAGTGTTTTGTACCATTTCCATCCCTCCTACGGGGGTGCACAGTTTGTGTGCTTGTGTAAATTGTTAAAACTTTTAGTTCAAAGTAATCTGGTGTGTTGCAGATTTGCACCAGTGTTGTCTTTCAGAGGCTGTTGTGAGCGGTCGTAACTACGGCCGTGTCAAAAGGGAGCGGCAAGGTTCTCTGTTCGAAAGCTCATACAGTCAAAACTTGTTTCTTTCGGTCTCTGAATAAATTGTAACCTGATATTTAGAGGGTGCTTTCTGATTATAATTTCAAATCTGTTCTTTTAAAGATGCTTTTAGGCACTAGTGAAGTGAATAAAATTCCCATTTGTTAAAAGCAATTTGGTTATGATTTCATCAGTTACTCCCTGGCAACTACTTCCACGCTTACATAGTGTGATTAAATGTGTTAATGTTCTTGATTAATCGCTAGTAAATAAAATAAATTATTAAGTATATTCTTTGAAAATATACCACGGTCCACACTGCCAGACTATTTTTAGTTCAAGATACTGGACAACCTTAATGCAATTTTGCCAAATAAATACATGGTTGGAGACAGTGTCTTTTATACGAGACAAACTGATGATGGTGTACAATATCCAGCGACAAATTGCACTTTATTAACACTCCTATGCTTTCCAAAAACACCTTACGCGATTCGACCTTCGGTTTTTTTCAAAAGCAGGTTACGTCAGTCTTTTTGCACTTGTCGCGTGATTGGGAATGTTGATAAAGCGTGTCTAATGAACGTTTTTATATGACTGACATAACCTGCCTTTGAAAATGACGGAAAGTCGAAATGCGTAAGGTATTTTTGGTAAGAATAAAAGTGTGGTCGTGACATAAGAAAAGTTATTAAAGTGCATCTAAATGGCCACTTCGTCTCGCAGCATGTTCGTGCAAATTGCAGGGCCACAAATTGGTTTTAGGATACTTCGTTCAGGTAGTAGAGGAGGCTGGGCACATTTAAGCGGATTTCTTTTCAGAGTTTTTTAATTTCTTTTTGGTTAGGTTTATCGTGCCTATGACATGGTGCAAGTTTATGCACCTATGGTGCCTCGTTACGCATGTTATATAACACAATAATGCGTAAACAAAACACATTACCAAAATTTTAATATTATGTTTTATGCGACGAATGGATATGTCTTCGAACACATGATTTTACGGTTTCAACATCCACAGCTTAGATAAATGATACAATATTTTGAAAATTCTTTAAAAACTATTATAATCTTCTAAAAAACTTTCTGGTAGCCACATTATCTGTTAACAGTTCCTTTATTAAAAGCTTAGATAAATGATACAATATTTTAAAAATTCTTTAAAAACTATTATAATCTTCTAAAAAACTTTCTAGTAGCCACATTATCTGTTAACAGTTCCTTTATTAAAAGGCCATAGACAGCCAGTTTCACGACGTCTTCGCATCTTCAGGCGTATACATATAACTATTTTCACATTCGTTGAAATACTTAGTCTCACAGCTTCCGGATGGTGTTGAAACTGCAAGAACTACCTAAACTGGACGGTTTCAAGAAGAAACATCAAAAATTTCAAAGGGTAGCAGGCGCAGGCAGTGCACATGAGCACTGTGAGCCACGGATAAGGACTAGTGATCAAAAATCAACATATGGTGGAGAAATCACTATGAATGAAGTAGGAAGGCCAGGCCACCTAACAACCAAGTTGATCTAGTGTTATTTAAACTACGAGGCGCAGTGTGCTCGAAAGAAGTGGCGAACAAGGACAGTTTGTGTCAGCCAAGCCTTCGCCTACGACGGTAATATGGCTTGGTTATTTTAATATCCCTAAGTAGCGATTATTCCACGATTAGGATGTTTTCAGTATTCTTGCGCGATATGAAACTTAAACTAGTACGTTGGTCTTACTTGACTGTGTGGAAGCTGACTGCACCGTCGTATATTACGTTCTGAACTCGTCGGGACGTAGATTCAAAGTTGTCACCCTTGCCTGAATTATAAAATATTATTTACTTCAAAGTCTTGAACCGGTGCCGTGCCATTCAAATTACTAGTCGTGGATTTGAACTTGGTATCATTGCTTTGAGGACCAACGTGGGCTTGTAAATCATTTACTTCCGTCTCTCTCTTTCTATACACTTTGTTAGAGGTATAAGAGCAGATATTTTTACTGATGACTGAGGACAGTGTGCCGAACAACATTGCATCAG
Organism: Schistocerca piceifrons; assembly: GCF_021461385.2. Classification (NCBI taxonomy): domain Eukaryota; kingdom Metazoa; phylum Arthropoda; class Insecta; order Orthoptera; family Acrididae; genus Schistocerca; species Schistocerca piceifrons. Next base: position 365,602,701 of record NC_060144.1, on the reverse strand, counting down.
TTTTTCCTTGATTTTCAGACCAGTACTGATAACTATTGCGAGTAGTATGTTTTTAGGTTGTTTGGTAGCTCCACGTACACGCGGGAAGAGTTAGCAATTATCGTTATTTCCCCTTGGATAGTAGGTCAGGTGTTGAAATGTGGATGCGTAGATGGGAAACGATTGGGCTACACTGACAGAGGCAGTTTACGTAGTGGTATTGCTATGGCAGCGTAAAAAAACATCAGGTATTAAATTATGAGATGTGTTTGTGGTAACACTGTTAGATACAGAGAAAAACATCCAACACACTAAAATTGTTACATCAGAAGGTACCAATGATGAAAATTTGTGCACTTAAACTTCTGACACCATGTGTGTATGCATATCCGAAATTACTTAGATTTAAACTGCATTAGTCCTTGTTACCGACGCATAACATATTTTTATTCCATTACTTGCGCGATAAATAATTAAACTTTTCCTAAATTTTATTTATTCGTGGATTGCCGCCTTTGAAGGTGTTACCAGCAGGCAGCACACTTAGTGTTTCAGATAGATACGTGATCTGCATCTGGTAGCTGCGCATTCTGTAGCAACCAACGCAGGAACTGACCACTCCCCCTCTGTGAAGGCCATAATGGTATTTTATTCTTCCTCCGGCATCGTATTGCTTCTGGCTACCGAACAACATTTCTGTGTTTTCAAACGAGTGCCATAAGCAAGTACCGACAGTCAACAAATGGATAAAACATATAAGTTTGATTACTTAGTAGCAGTTAATAACAACAATTACATGTATTAGAACATGTAACTGAAATTTTACTGTTGTAACTAAACAGAAAATACCAGTTCTTTGGAAGTTAATCTTGCAAGTCATATTATTTTACTTTGTAGTTTTAGCACTCACATTTTTTCACATGTAACCATAAAGTTGGTCTTCCTTTGGTTTTCAGAAAGGTTCTTTCGTTAGCTACCAAAGTCTACTGTTCTCTAATTTCATTATACACCCTTGTCACCTCTAGAAGTTCATATGAATCCCTCTCCTCTGTGCAGAGATGTTTGACTCTGTGTCGTTATTTCAAAGTGTCCGTTCTTCACTGTTCCATGGAATTCATTTTCACGTAGTTCGTATTTATTGCATCTGGCTAGTGTGTTGCTATCCGTTGATTAATTTGATAACTGTTTGCTATATTCTGCGCTTCTGCGGCGTTCACAGATGGTGCCTACCTCGACTGGCAGCAACATTATACTCCGTATGCGCTGTGGGGAAAAAATTCTTAATTGAGCCTCGAAATACGTTAGTTACTCACTTGCCGGGAAATTGTCAAATTCGAGGCAAGAAATTTTAGGAACGATAATTTTTATTAAGTATTTACTGTCAAAGCAGGACCTGACACTGTCACACTACGTCGTCGCATCGTGATGTGCATCGTGGATCCGCCTCATACAATAACAATATTCTGGCATATCGGAGACGACATATTCAGCTGGAGTCACAAAGCATTAGTAATATGTATCTTTGTTTTGGATGCTATAAAGTTTCAGGGACAGATAAGGTAGTAGAGGGGTGTTATTTGGCCGATGCCACTTGCTAAGTATTGTGCGGAGTCATCTCGCACATTACTATGACGTTAGGTGGAAAGGACGTTCGCGAAATATTTTTTGGTGCTGAGGGTTTGGGTGTTCTTTGTAGTTAAAGTAAGTGATTACGAAACTGAGGAAAGCTCCTCAGTGCACCGCTGGACACAAAAGCAAAAAGCAACCCTAGTTCAGTTTTGGATGACTGTCGTGATGGATATCTGCTATACAAGTTTATCCTTTCAGGTGCGCTGAATTATGAAAGTCCATGCATGAGTGACTATTTCTGTTAAACTCCACGAGCCGGACAGCGTATGCAAATTGTTTTCTGGGGGATAAGATTTATACTTTCTGCATAGTTTGATCTTTCACGGTGAAGAATGATGCCTTCCCCATGAATGGCGGATTGCTTCTGCAATTGGTTGCGAATCTGAGTTCTCGTCACCACCAACTATGTGGTTCGAAAATTACTCGCCACCCTTGGCGTACAATCACGAAAATCAGTACAGTCTAGTGCACTCGAGAAATTATTTTGTGACATCACACGCCGTGAAAATTACATTGAGGTGGTCCCACATTGGGAGCCAGAAATGTAGTAATTAACTCAGGAAATTGATCTGTGACATCAGAAACCGGTCGCTCCATTTTGGGCGCCAAAAACTGTAGTGAATTCGAGAAATTAAATGAAATCACACAGAAAGGGTACAAAATTAAGGGGTTCATGTAGGAATGTAAAAGATCATAATATGTATAAGATCATAATATGAATGAAATGCATTTATTTTCGTGCTTTTCACACAAAACAAAACAAAATTATAAATCTCAGGGCCGATTTCACGGGACATGGACACGACTCAGTTATTAAGTGGAAGGAGGAGGGAACGAATCGTCTCACCATTCTTCGTTATCGTTTGTCGTATACTGCTGTGCGGCGCATCGCATCAGAGCTGTTCTACACAGGTTGGCTGCCCACAGCAATCCCTGATTTGCGGCGGGGTCCAGGTGCGATCTCGGCGTTTTCTGCCCGTTGTCGGTGGCGTGGCCGAAGCTTTGCTATCACGGTGTCGGAAGGCGGATGTAGGAGATGGGTGGAGGAGCGCCCATGTCCTCTCGCTTCCACGGTGACTCCCTTGTCTCTTCTCATCCATCTTCCAGCTCAACTCCTCATCGAAATATTTTTTCTTTCGGCGTTGTCATTGGCGTATGAAATTTTCAATGTAGCCCAGTGACAGATCGCCGTTTCATCGCCACGTCCGTCCGTCCGGGGTGGAAATTTTCTATCTGGCCTGGGCTGGAGTGTGGCTCGTGAATCGGTGTCTTTCTCACGATTTCACATTCTTAAGATCTTTTCCTACATTCTGAGGCTGTTGGGAGAGCAGTTACACAACACTTCTTTATAGCCGCTCTCCCTGCGTGAGCTCTGGACAGACTCATGTTTAGGCTCCGTCTCAAAATCTGCCAGCATCCGTCATTTACAAGGAATGTCCTCACTGTCGAGGAAAGCATCTTCTTAAAAATGCTGGTTTCTTTCACACGCCTCCCTGCGCCGATTCGTCGAGCTTTTTTTTTTGCGCTCCCCCCTGTGCCTGTGAGGTGCTGGAATTGTCGGTACATCCCTGTTCGCTAAGGATGTTGACTGCCGCAAGACCAGAAGAACTCGGATGTTTTCGCACGTGCATTCTTGGCCTTCCGTCCTAATGGCTGCCGATGTCCATCAGTTATCGGTCGTTGTCGTTGTAAGACAGGCCCTTCGTACCGTGTCCCTCCTTGAGCGAGGCGAGGACGTTGGCCCCGCTTCCCGCTGTGTGCTTGCAGAATGACTGTAGTACCCTCTTCTCGGGGAGTCCGGCACCTGCCTCCTCCACGGCCACTCGCGGCGACTTGGCGAAAGTGGCTGCGGTATTACAGCAGCTCCCATTAGTTATGTTTATGTGGAGAACTCACCTGGAAAACACTTTTCTATAGCCCAAATTACCACTAACAATTGATAAAGAATGGGCCGCGAAACGTCAGGAAAGCAAAAGTTCACTCCATCAATAGTGAAAAGTCTATCTTGTTGATTTGCCCCCCCCCCCCCCAGTCCTTGATTCGAGCTCGTCAGTCTCAACTAAAGCTTGGGCTGACTGTTCATCGTGAATATTCACTTGTCCGCCATGAAGCAAGATCCACGATTTTCGAACTGAAGCTTTATTCATCACATTTCTGTCAGCTTCGGTTATATGCCTGTAAATTTCGACAATGTGAACAATTTTGCATTTGGAAACTATGTTTCACTACGAACTTCACAACAGGTGGGACCGTTGATTTTGTCAGAAATTTTAAAATCGCACACATAAGCAAGAAACGACAGTTACTGCTCGTAGACGTTCTTTGATTTAGGAATACCCCTAACAGAATCTGTGTGGCGCTTTACTGCTTAGAGGTCAGTACCGAAGGTAAACGTATGTATTTAACCAATATAACTACAATGTAATGTCCTTGTTTATCTTCAAATCTTTTTTTACTAAGTCAGATTCATCAGCTGTTATAAAATATTTACGAAGAATCAAAACGCAAGGAAAAAAAGCAAGATAAATTTCACTGCACCGAAAGTGAAGTTGGCATGTGTTACCTTAAAATATAATAGAAGGTAAGTAGAGATTATAGATCGAACAATGGGCGATGAGGAACTGGGGAGGTGGGGGTGGGGGGGAAGAGGAGCGATGGAGAGGTTCAAATGGCTCTGAGAACTATGGGACTTAACATCTGTGGTCATCAGTCCCCTAGAACTTAGAACTACTTAAACCTAACTACCCTAAGGACATCACACACATCCATGCCCGAGGCAGGATTCGAACCTGCGACCGTAGCAGTCGCGCGGTTCCGGACTGTGCGCCTAGAACCACTACACCACCGCGGCCGGCAGCGATGGAGAGGATGGACGATGCCAGGTGTAACAGTTGAAGGCTGCATAAGCAAAATTAGTTTTACTGTGTCGTATGGTGCAGTGAAACATACGTATACTATACTGGATGGTCGCGCAGGATTAGCCGAGCGGTCTAGGTCGCTGCAGTCATACACTGTGCGGCTGGTCCCAGCGGAGGTTCGAGTCCTCCCTCGGCATGGGTGTGTGTATTTGTCCTTAGGATAATTTAGGTTAAGTACTGTGTAAGTTTAGCGACTGATGACCTTAGCAGCTAAGTCCCATAAGATTTCACACACATTTTTTTTTATACTGGATGAATCATAATTCGTAATTGCCGACGATCATGCACACTGATTTTCGTCATCTTTACTTAAAAGATTTAACTATTTTACACAAACTGGCGATGCTCTTTTAGCAAAAGAGTTTCATTTCAGACACAATTGAGACCTTCAGTGTTGTTCAGTGCAATGCACAGGTTATGTAATTAGATGCAGTATCTCGTTACTTATTAAAAAACATTAAAACATTTTAATCTGGCTATGACGAAATTAGAGACCACATACATGTTTCCACTCTCATACTGGTAACGCAGTTACCGCCGAAAATTTTATTTTTCACAATCGTGATTCAAATAACAAGGAATGCTTCCGAGCCGGCCGGTGTGGCCGCGTGGTAATAGACGCTTCAGTCTGGAACCACGTGACAGCTACGGTCGCAGGTTCGAATCCTGCCTCGGGCATGGATGTGTGTGATGTCCTTAGGTTAGTTAGGTTCAAGTAGTTCTAAGTTCTAGGCGACTGATGACCTCAGAAGTTAAGTCGCATAGTGCTCAGAGCCATTTGAACCATTTCGAACTGTCAGCATACCGAACTTACGTGTGTGACGTATCTGGCTATTGGGAGGAGGACCGCAGGACAATGTCCGACTACGCCAGCATAGAGGTGGAACAAGGAAAGCCGGCACCTGTGTCTACATTGGTTATGTTTCTGCCTAACCTGAGAAGCATAGATCAACGACGATGAGGCAATCGCCGCCCTAGAAGCTTCGTGGCATTGGCGAAAACACCGAATAAATACCTCCGCCAAATGAGCATGAGGGGGTCCTTTGAGGGGAGAAAGAAGAGACGAAGAAACTTCGCCTGGACGGACGGACCGACGGTTAATCAGCGGACCTCATACCTCACTGTAACAACTTACCCGCAATGCTGCTCGACAGAAGATGTCAGTAAAGCGCAAATAGTTCAACAAGGAAACTACCATCCCAGATGTTACCAGAAATAATTTCGCGTGGTACGTACCTAGTTGGCTGGTGAGGAAGAAGGGACTGCCGTCTCAGCAAATAGGTCGTTGAAAAATATAAGAAAACTAAAATTGCAACCAAGACTGTTTGTCACCAATAAATGGGGCACCTGTGAACCTAGAGGCTGATGAACTCGGCCAGAACATGCCGAACATGAGGGTCGCTGGTTTAATTCCGGGACGGGGCACTCCGCCCCACGCCATAGCCGCTTGTTAATAACGCAACGAGCGGTCACAAGGAGAAGACCGCGCCGCTGCCACAGAGGGTCACGGATACGGTACTGAGGGAAAAATACGCGCCTAGCGCTCCGTTGCAACACGAGCCGTAGCTGCACCAGCGGTCACTGAAACCTGAAAGCTACGACACGGTACAGCTCCGCTGCCTCGACGCAGTGAGCGAGTTGAAACACATTGCATTATCTTTTTCTTTAAAGGGTCTTATGTCTCAATAAATGACAGATGGTGGAGTCACCAATCTTTCACTCACACCCCACCCACTGAGCCAAGGAAAGAACCCTCTCCATCGCCCACAAAGTGTCGGTTTCCATTCATCCATCCCTGAAAAATTATGATCCTTGCTCCCCTCCGTCACTGATGCTCAATATCTAGTGACACTAAATCCCGACCCGCAACAGAGGTCCTGCCCTCGTTGCAACACGACACATCATCGCTAATCTTGTCCTTCGCATGAAGCGACGTGCTTTTTTAGTGGCACACGGGGAAATTTACAGTCTGTGTGTTTACAGAAGCGTAAGACACTTTCTTCTGCTACTTCTTCACTCAAATCTAAGTCAAAAACAGTGTGTAGAGTGTTTTCGAATAGTGTCATCAGTGCAAACCAATACTGTAATGGTCATTCAGGACAGTCTCAACTAATCAGCAATGCTATGTGAGGACAACAAACTTTTTGTGTCTCTCACTACTGTTGAACAATTGGTCCGCTTCCAACTTGACACTGGAGCTTCATTGACTTTGCTCAACCGTGGCACTTACGAATTGCTTTACAAAACGTAAGTTGTGTACACCGCCGCATACGCTGACTGCGTAGAACGGCCAAGACATTCCTGTATTAGGCACTTGTAACCTTCCTGCAGCTTTCCGAAATTTGACCTAGACAGTAACACCAAGAGCGTTTTTCTCTCGAGACAGTGTTAGTATTCTTGGTCTCGACTCTTCTGAGTTGTATGGGTTAAGTATTCAGGACAATGTATTTTTTGTTCCTTCTTTTGGTCCTCGGAACAGTGTTGCTTTGTTATGTGCAGAATTTCAGGATTTGTTTTCTAAGGATTTAGGCAAAGACAATAATTTTGTTGCCCGTGCGACAATGAAGGACAAAGCACAACCACATTTTATTAGAGTTCGTATGGTCTCTCAGGCTATTCGAGAAAAGTTGGCTTACTGCTTTACAAGACACCCATTACTGCCTGTCAGTGGGCGTCCCCTTTTCTTAAAGAAGCCATCCGGCAGACTCAGACTCCAGTTGTGCGCCAATTTTAAGAAAAACTTTGATTCCTCCAATATTCATCGACAGTAATTCCATGCCGCGCCTGGAAGAATTGCAAATCTCTCTGGATGAGCAGTCACAAGAGGTTTTCGCATTAAGACTCATCCGGGTCTCTTCATAAGTTTGAGACTCTCGTATGACAGTGCCACACCCGCTATATCATTGCGCTCCCTGGAGCAGCTGACTGCAAAAGCTTCTTTTCTGCTCATACTATTTAGACGGCACTGCCACCTCAGGTCGCACTCCCGATGAAAACGTTAGCAATCTTCGCATTCTGTTTCAGCTCTTGTCTACAGCTGATCTCAAATGCAGCAGAGGAAAATGTGTGTTTTTGCAGTCTGAACTTAAGTGCTTATTACATGTCATTAATAGCCAGAATGTGCACCCATTGTGATCACGTTTGCTTACTATCCGCGACCTTCCACGCCCACGCAAATTGCGCGAACTGCAGCCTATGTTAGGAGCTAACATATTACATGCAATTTATTCATAACACTGCTCAAATCGCGGCTCAATTGCATCGCTTGCGCAGGAAAAATGTTTTTTGTTTGGCTGCAAGAGAGTCGGTCTACTTTCCAGAAGTTGAGGGATGCTTTGCTTAGTGATCGATGTCTTGCTCACTTCGATCGAACCAAACCTGTGGTCTCGGCTGAGGATGCTTCCTTTTATGCCAGCCATGGAATTTTGTCGCATAAATTTCGTGCTGTTGACAGGCCGACTGCCATTGCTTCCAAGTTGCTGAACAAAGCTTAATGTAATTATTCGCAAATTGAAAGGAAGGCTGTCACTATTGTCTATGGTGTTGCTACGTTTCACCAGCATCCTTTTGGCAGAAAATGTCTGACATAACTCTCAAAAATCTTTGTTTAGTCCTTCTCATTCCCAACTCGCACAGCAACGGTAGGCTCTTTTTTTGTCAAATTAACAATATGAGACTCAGTATCGGCCCACTTCTAAGCATGCCAATGCAGATGCTCTTTCCTGGCTCCCTGTTAGCCCACATACTATATTCGACGAGTCCTCTGCTTCTTGTTGCTACACTGATGCACAAGACACGAATGCTTTGCATATCTTTCCGCTTAATCATCGGAAAATTGCCCAGGCCAGAGCAGCGGACCTTCATTTGCAGATTCTGTTGCACTACATCCGCACTGAGTGGCCGCATTCAGCCAAAGAGATTTGTAGCTCTGTGGTTTACCGACATTTTCATCGACAGCACTTCTTGTAGTTCACCAATGTGTCATTTTGCTTCACACCGATAATGAGCAGTCACATATACTATTTGATCAAAAGTATCTGGACTCCCCCTAAAACATACATTTTTCATATTAGGTTAGTAGAGGGGCTTGGCCGGTGCGAGTGCATTTTGTTAGTGCGGGTTGCCTAGATGTATGAACTCAGGGCCTGCCCCTGATGTAGGCAACCCACTCTAACAAAATGCGCTTGCATTGCGCACTGGCCTACCCCCCCTCCCCCCCCCCATCTACTTAGGTGCATTGTGCTGCCACCTAATGCCACGTACTCCATATCAGCGACCTCAGTAGTCATTGGGCATCGTGAGAAAGCAGAATTGGACGCTCTGCGGAACTCACAGACTTCATATGTGGTCAGGTGATTGGGTGTTACTTGTGTCATACATCTTTACATGTAATTTCCACACTCCTAAACATCCCTAGGCCCACTGCTTCTGATTTGATACTGAAGTGGAAACGTGAAAGGATACATATAGCACAAAAGCGTACAGGCCAACCTTGTCTGTTGACTGACAAAGATCACCGACAGTTGAAGATGGTCATAATGTGTACTAGGCAGACATCTATCAGATTATCACACAGGAATTCCAAACTGCATCAAGATACACTACAAGTACTATGACAGTTAGGTGGGAGGTGAGAAAACTTGGATTTCATGGTCGAGTGGCTGCTCATAGGCCACACATCACGCCAGTAAATGCGAAACGATGCCTCGTCTGGTGTAAGGAGCATAAACATTGGACGATTGAACATTGGAAAAACATTGTGTGGAGTGATGAATCACGATACACAATGTGGCGAACTGTTCACGTGGCGTGAGAAGACACTGCCGTGAAGTCACTGGCTTCACCAGGTAAGGTCTGAACGATATCAGGAATGTGCGGAAGTTGTGCCTCACGCAATTGAAGTCTACTGTGAAAGACTGGGGTTAGACATTCTGTTCAACCACCATACCAAAACTCACCATTAACAAAGTATGGTGCAATTGAAGTGGTCATTGTAACAATTGGGGTAAACTGTCACTGGAGACATGCTGTCAGAAACTTCATATTCCTTAGGGGACGAACCATTAAACTGCAGACAGAATCACTAGGGTTGAAATCGCATGATAGTGCCACTAGTTACTGACCACTAAGGAGATTGACATGTTGGATACACCACGATGTCTCTGTAAGTCCATCTTTGTATGGATGGTTGTGGGACCTCGCTGTTCAGTGTAAAATGTCAAATCAAAACGCCTTCTGCTGTCTGCAATTTCAGTTCTTATTTTATTTGAGTAACCAGTTTCAGCGCTACATTACGCCATCTTCGGGCCGTATTAAATCCTTTTTTCAAAAAATTGTATTCTGTCAGTCTCAATTGAACGAACATGTTCCATACGGTTTTAATACTTGTCAAACATTCTGTCAGCAAACAGAGACTCAATTTCCAGTAGATTTCTTAACTGAAACTTTGAGTACCTTAAAAATAAATTTTGAGTCTCATTTTTCTGATTTTGACGCAATTGCAAACGATATCAAGTTTTTTCAAAACTTTTTTTAACGCAGATGTAGAAAATTTTGCGCCAGAACTTCAAATAGAAAGGTTTGATTTGCAATGTAACACTTTTTATAAAGATAAATATTATATTTCATCACTGCTTGAATTTTATAAAAGACTCTCACTCACACAGTTTGATCAGTTGCATAATTTTGCTCCTGCCCTTTTTCCATTTTGGGCATTACTGATCTCTGTGAAAAAAATCTCTAAAATGAAATATATAAAAGTATTTTTAGATGTGAACTAACTCATGAGCAGTTGAAGTCGTTGCTGATAATTTCCATTTGTAAACTTGCCCGACAACTGCAAACAACTGTAACGGGGAATTTACAGCTGTGTAAATATCACTACTCATAATTACAATGCTTAATTTCGTTATATGAATTGCCTACGTGTGTCACTTAGGTATAGTCAATTTTCAGGAAATCTCATACAATTAATCACAGTGTGTGTCTAAAATGGTCGTATGTATTTGCATGATTTATTTGGATTGTAAATTTTACACTGGATAGTGTTACTTCGCTTAATAAGCATGATTCATCCCTGAATATTACTCGTAATTAACACTCTGTAAGTAAAACGCTTTTTCCATAGGAATCCAAGCAGAATAGGTCAGTGTGTTCCACTCCGAAAAATGGGTACTCAATTATATTTATAATACAGTATTGTAATTTTTTATCTACAGCACAGTTCATCCTATTTTCGAGGAAAGTTGTGCAAAAAAATTTGTTTACGTCTTTGCTCCAAAATCTTCAGAAAAAGGGACATAGCATTGTCGTTAATGAAATTCGTAGCATGAGTAGCTACTTCCTTATGGGCATCTTTAATGAATTCACGTTAGTTAAGGACGACAAAACAGAATTGGAATTCATGAACAGATACTGCGAACCAAAGAGTTACCATGATCCGGCGAAGGAGCAAAATCGTCGTAGAGAACCTGCATCATCGTCAGGGAAGCCCGAGCAGTGGTACGGTTGATAAGAAAGGCTGTTCCAGGCTTATTTCAGCCAGTACAAGCAACTGAATACAACGTTGTCGGAGGTGCTGCTTTAATGAGCGGTAGTTTATAGGAGAACATGTGACTTTTCTTTTTTGAGTCGTCAGTCTTCTGACTGGTTTGATGCGGCGCACTTGCAGTCTACGTCCTCGCTTATTTGCTCGGTGTATTCCAATCTCTGTCTTCGTCTACAGTTTTTAACCTTTGCAGCTCCCTCTAGCACCATGGAAGCTATTCCCAGATGTTTAAACAACTGTCCTATCACCCTGTCCCTTCTTCTTGCCAGTGTGTTCCACATACTCCTATCATGTCCGATTCCGCGCAGAAACTTCTCATTCCTTACCATACCAGTCCACCTAATTTTCAACATTCGTCTGTAGCACCGCATATCAACGGTTTCGACTCCGATTTTTCCATAGTCCATGTTTCACTACAATACAATTCTGTGCTCCAAACTTACGTTCGCAGAAATTTCTTCCTCAAATTAAGACTTCTCTTGGGCAGGAATGCCTTTTTTGTCAGTACTAGTCCTCTTTTGATCTCCTCCTTGCTCCGACTGCCGTGAGCTATTTCGCTCCCTGGGTTGCAAAATGGTTCAAATGGCTCTAAGCACTATGGGAATTAACAAAAAAATGGTTCAAATGGCTCTGAGCACTATGCGACTTAACTTCTGAGGTCATCAGTCGCCTAGAACTTAGAACTAATTAAACCTAACTAACCTAAGGACATCACACACATCCATGCCCGAGGCAGGATTCTAACCTGCGACCGTAGCAGCAGCGTGGTTCCAGACTGAAGCGCCTAGAACCGCTCGGCCACAACGGCCGCCCTGTGTTGCAGAATTCCTTAACTTCGTCTACTGTGTCACCAGTTACGTTAAGTTAGTAGCTGTTCTCATTTCTGCTACTTCTCATTACTTTCGTCTTTCTTCGATTTACTCTCAATCCATATCCCGTATTCATTAGACTGTTCATTCCTGTTAACATACCCTGCAGTTCTTCTGCACTTTTACTCAGAATAGCAATGTCTTCAGCAAATCGTATCATTGATATCGTTTCACCTCTAAATTAAGGTCCTCTCCTGAACCTTTCTTTTATTTGCATAATTTCTTCTTCTATATGTAGATTGAACAGTAGGGACGAAAGACTACATCCCTGTCTTACACCCTTTTTAATCCGAGCACTTCGTTCTTGGTTTTTCCACTCTTACTATTCCTTTGCATATGTTATATACAATCCGCCTTTCCATATAGTTCGCTCCTAGTTAGCATAGAGTTTCGAATATTTTGAACCATTTGTCATTGTCCAACGCTTCTTCCAGGTCGACAGATCTCATGAACGTGGGTTGATTTTACTTCAGTTTCACTTCCATTATCAACCGCAGCCTGAGAATTGCCTTTCTGGTACCTGTACCTTTTCTATTGCAAAAGTGATCGTCGACTAATACATCTTCAGTTTGCTTTCCCAATATTCTGTACTTTATTTTGTCAGCAACTTGGATGCATGAGCTGTTAAACTGATTTTGCGATAATTCTCGCAGTTGTCAGCTTTTGCAGTCTTCAGAATTGTTAGCTGGTATATCGCCAGATTCGTACATTCTACATATCAATCATGAATAGTTTTTTTGTTGTCACTTCCTCCAATGATTTTAGAAATTATGACGGAATTTTACTATCCCTTCTACCTCAGTTGATCTTAAGCCTTCCAAAACTTTGGTTCTCATATTGAATCCAGTTTCTGTTCAAAATCGACTCCTGTTTCTTCTTCTATCACACCATACAGATCTTGTTCCACATGAGGCCTTCAGTGTACTCCTTTCACCTATCCGCTCCACCCTATGGATGAAACAGTGGAATTCCCGTTGCAGTCTTGATGTTACCACCTTTGCGTTTAATTTCACCGAAGGTTGCTTTGACTTTCCTACTGCTGAGTCCGTCCTTCGAACAATTTCTTTTTCTATTTCTTCACATTTTTCATGCAGCCATTTCGTCTTAGCTTCCTTGCACTTCCTATTTCTTTCATCCCTCAACGACTTGTATTTATGTATTCCTGAATTTTCTTGAACATTTCTGGACAGTTTTCTTTCATCGATCAAACTGAAATATTTCTTTTGTTACCCATGGTTTTTCGCAGTTACCTTCCTTGTACCCATGTTTTTCTTTCCAACTTCTGTGATTTTCCTTCTTAGAGAAGGCCATTTCTCTTCAATTTAGTGCCTACTGAGCTATTCCTTATTACAGTATGTATAGGGTTAAATAACTTAATAATTCCGTATCCCAATTCTGTGCGTATTGATTCTTCCTGTCTCATGTCTTAAGCTTCAGCCTACTCTTCATCACTACTATATTGTGATCTGAGTCTATATCTGCTCCTGGGTACATCTTTTAATCCAGTATCTGATTTCGGAATCTCTGTCTGACCCTGTGTAATTTAATTGAAATCTTTCCATATCTCTCGGTCTTTTCCAAGTATACCCTGTCATCTTATGATTCTTGAAGGGAGTATTCGCTATTACTAGAAGACATTTACTACAGAACTCAATTAGTCTTTCTCCTATCTCATTCCCAATACAGACACATATTCTACTGTAACTCTTTCTTCTTCCTCTACAACCGCATTCCAGTCTCCCTCGAAAATTAGATATTCATCTTCTATACCTGAGCTTTAAATGTTGGTGCCGGTTTTCTGCCAGTTCTGATGAAAACAACCCTATCATTGAGTTGTTCACAGTAACACACTCTGTGCTCTACCTTCTACGTGTGACTTAATGATCATTTATTGTGGCCAAAGAACCAATCCTGGCTAGAAGGCGATTTCAGAAATGGTTATTTAAGACTGAAAAACATAACACTAAACAGCCCCTTTATGCGGAATATTGTTCTTTAATTGAGTAAGTTTGCTACTTTTCTTCTAGTCATTGTTCGAATGTCTCATTGTGGGAGGTGCTCGATAAGCAAGGTTCGACTGTAGTAAAAAGTTACGGCAGGCCGGATGTCATTGCATGTCTGAGCCGTTACCACAAGCCAGACGCATGATATTTTAGTTTTGTAATATTGCAGACGAACGTCTCATATATACTGACCACCGACAATTATACGTGACTCATCACGACTCTCCAGTACTCAAAAGCAGGCAGCACTTAGATACATGCTCCACAGACTAAACACTGCACCACTAGATACAGGCAGGTCCCAAAAAGATATACTTTACTTACTCTTTTACTCTCCTGGCCCCAAACCGCAGTCGGTTTTTGACCTCGTCAAGTAGCCTATTCCACAGTATTCTGTCTTCAGCATCTTCTTTTCTTTCTCCCAGTACCAGGAGATTCTTGGTAACTTGGTCTCTCTATCTCATTTTCGACCTGCCTAGAGGCCTTCCTCCTTCCGGTTTATTTTCTGAGACATCTCTCAGTAAAGATCCCCACTCTCTTCTATAGACTTGACCTGCCCGTCTTAGTCTACATCTCTTGGCTTCCGCAGCTGCATATGGTTCATAGTATAGGTCTCTGAGCTCTCTGTTCTTTCTTCTTCGCCATTCTCCTCCTCATAGTTTGGTCCAAAAATCTTTCGCAGAACTTCATTTTCAGAAACCTTTATCTTTCTCTTCGTGTATTTACCTATTCTCCAAATTTCTGCCCCGCATAGTAATACTGTACTGATTATAGTTTTATGTATTCTTACTCTGGTTCTTGTCGAAAAAATTGTAGATGACAGTAGTGAGTATGATGCTCTAGACGCAGCTTTGATCCTCGCCTCTATTTCTTGCTTCTTATCGGTTTTGTTGTTTACTGGTACCCCCTACATTTAAACTCATCTACTTCTCCAAACATGTGGTTATCGATATATAGAGTTTCTCGTCTTTTTTGTTCTGTAATTTCTTTGTACCCTCATGAATTTTGTTTTCACATCATTTACTTCTAATACATGTTCCTTTGCTTTTTCAAAGAGTCTTTTTTCCAGTATTTTAAGGTCATCCGGATTTTCAGCGATTAGTGGCACGTCACCTGCAAAGGCCAGTACATTCATTTATGTTCCTATTTTAATTCCTTCCTCTGCTTCACTTGCTGCGTCCAGCGCTTTCTGTATTACAATGTTGAACACGAGGGGTGATATTCTATCTCCTTGCCTGATTCCTGTTTTTACGTCAAACGCCTTGGAATAGTCTCCCTCTATTTTCACTACCCCTTTCGAGCCTTTCAGTGTCACTTTTATCGATATACAGAGTTTCTCGTCTTTTTTTGTTCTGTAATTTCTTTGTACCCTCATGAATTTTGTTTTCACGTCATTTACTTCTAATACATGTTCCTTTGCTTTTTCAAAGAGTCTTCTTCGGTATTCCGAATCTCTGCATTTTCTCCCACAATTTATCTCTGGATATGCTGTCATAGGCTTTCTTGAACTCAACAAATAATATCGTCATTGTTTTGTTATGCTCCAAATATTTGAATATGGCTTCTTTCAGTATGAATACCTGGTCAGTAGTTGAACAATCCTTCATAAATCCCGCTTGTTTCTCATTTAAATATATTTCTAACTTTTTCTGGAGGCTCTTGGAGAACACCTCATAGGCGCAGCTAATTAATGAGATGGCTCTGTAGTGCTTGCGTTGTTGTTTGTCACCCTTTTTATGAAATTGTATTGTTATCGCTTCTGTCCACTTCTGTGGCATTCTCTCTTCAAACCAGGTGTTAGTAACAAGTTTGTGTACTTGTTTTGCAATTTTTATTCCTACGTTCTTAAACAATTCTGCTGTTATGCCAGCTCTCCATTGAGATTTACTGTTTTTAGAATTTTGATTGAGTCTGTTGTCCGTTTCACTGTTGGCTGTTCCACGAAGGGATCTACACTCTGATAATCATGTTGTTGCTCCATTTCTGCACCTCTACCTACAACATTTAGAAGCTCCTCAGAATATCCCCTCCAAATTTCCATACTTTTGGATCTTTTCAGAACTTAGTGCTACGTTTATCTTTAATGCCATACAGCCATGGTATACATCCTTTTCTGAAAAATTTGACTGATCTGCAAAAATCTCTTGCATTTCCTGCACTTTTATCTTTCTCTGCTCTTTTACTTAAATTATCCACATGTTCTCTCTTTTTCCTTCTGAGAAGATTTTTAGTTTCTCTATTAACATTTTCATACGCTTCGTTATTTTCGTTGGAATCCTGTTGTAGGTTTTTTTTCCTATGCTCCTCTTCTTTCTTTCACTTTTTGCTCACATTCTTCTGAAAACCATGGATTTTTCTTCCTTCTTCTTCTTTTTCTGCACTCTTCTAGTGCCTCTTTTTCCCCATTGTTTTTATCATTTCCCAGTGGTCTTCAGTGTGAAGATTGTCTTCCACTGTTAGAACATCAAATTTGTTTTGCAGCTTGATGACAAACTCCTGTGCTTTGCCGTTATACTTCAGTGTTTCTATGTCTAGGTTACGGTCTTTTATGCTGTTTCCTATCCTTGGCTTTCCTATGGCTATTCTTTGGCGTACCTCTGCCGTGACTAGGTCTGTGCCTACCTCGGCACCCGTTATGGTTTCCACATTCCTTATACTGCTTTTATATCTTTGATCTACCAGGACATGATCTATCTGGTTTTTTGTTCTTCCATCTGGTGATACCCAAGTTGCCTTGTGAGTGTTCTTCCGAGGAAAGTGTGTGTCCATAATCTTTAGGTTGGTTACACTTGCAAAGCTTAGTAGCCTCACTCCATTATCATTACTTTCAACATGTAGGCTTTCAGTCCCCGCTATTCCTTTTCAGATGACCTCTCTTCCAACTTCAGCATTGGCATCTCGTACAATGAGCTTCATATCATAGCCTGGTGTCTTATTAATCACCTATTCGACAGTTTCATACAAACTGTCTTTCTTTTCGTCCTCCGGTTCTTAGGTCGGAGAGTGTAGCGTAACTATTGTTATATTTGTGACACTATCTGTTATTCTCATGGCAGCTATTCAGTCATCAGTTGGTTGGAAATCAATTACTGCCGCTGGCAAAATTTTGCTGATCATAAAACTTACTCCCTTCTGTAACTTTCCATCTTTCGATCCACGGTATTGTACTGGGTGGTCCATTGATCGTGACCGGGCCAAATATCTCACGAAACAAGCGTCTAACGAAAAAACTACAAAGAACGAAAATTGTCCAGCTTGAAGGGGGAAACCAGATGGCGCTATGGTTGGCCCGCTAGATGGCGCTGCCATAGGTCAAACGGATATCAACTGCGTTTTTTTTTTTAAATATGAACCCCCATTTTTATATTACATATTCGTGTAGTACGTAAAGATGTATGAATGTTTTAGTTGGACCACTTTCTTCGTTTTGTGTTAGATGGCGCTCTAATAGTCACGAACGTATAAGTACGTGGTATCACGTAACATTCCGCCAGTGCGGACGGTATTTTCTTCGTGATACATTACCCGTCTTAAAATGGACCGTTTACTAATTGCGAAAAAGGTCGATATCGTGTTGATGTATGGCTATTGTGGTCAAAATGCCCAACGGGCGTGTGCTATATATATGCTGCTTGGTATCCTGGACGACATCATCCAAGTGTTCTGACCGTTCGCCGGATAGTTACGTTATTTAAGGAAACAGGAAATGTTCAACCACATGTGAAACGTTAACCGCGACCTGCAGCAAATGATGATGCCCAAGTAGGTGTTTTAGCTGCTGTCGCGGCTAATCCGCATATCAATAGCAGAAAAATTGCGCGAGAATCGGGAATCACTAAAACGTAGGTGTTGAGAATGGTACATCATCATCGATTGCACCCGTACCATATTTCTATGCACCAGGAATTGCATGGCGACGACTTTGAACGTCGTGTACAGTTCTGCCACTCGACTCAAGAGAAATTACGGGACGGTGACAGATTTTTTCCACGCGTTCTATTTAGCGACGAAGCGTCATTCACTAAGAGCGGTATGCACTATTGGGCAACGGAAAATCCACGATGGCTGCGGCAAGTGGAACATCAGCGACCTTGGCGGGTTAATATATGGTGCGGCATTATGGGAGGAAGTATAATTGGCTCCCATTTTATCGATGGCAATCTAGATGGTGCAATGTATGCTGATCTTCTACGTAATGTTCTACCGATGTTACTGCAAGATGTTTCACCGCATGACAGAATGGCGATGTACTTCCAACATGATGGATGTTCGGCACATAGCTTGCGTGCGTTTGAAGCGGCATTGAATAGCATATTTCATGACAGGTGGACTGGTCGTTGAAGCACCATACCATGGCCCGCACGTTCACCGGATCTGACTTCCAAGGATTTCTTTCTGTGGGGAAACTTGAAGGATATTTGCCATCTTGATCCACCGAAAACGCCTGACAACATGCGTCAGCGCATTGTCAATGCATGTGCGAACGTTACGGAAGACGAACTACTCGCTGTTGAGAGGAATGTCGTTACACGTATTGCCAAATGCATTGAGGTTGACGGACATCATTTTGAGCATTTATTGCATTAATGTGGTATTTACAGGTAATCACGCTGTAACAGCATGCGTTCTCAGAAATGATTAGTTCACAAAGGTACATGTATCACATTGGAATAACCGAAATAAAATGTACAAACGTACCTACGTTCTGTATTTTTATTTAAAAAACCTACCTGTTCCAACTGTTCGTCTAAAATTGTGAGCCATATGTTTGTGACTATTACAGCATCATCTATCATAAAGCGAAAAAAGTGGTCCAACTAAAACATTTATATTTCTTTACGTACTACACGAATATGTAATAAAAAAGGGGGTTCCTATTAAAAAAACGCATTTGATACCCGTTTGACATATGGCAGCGCCATATAGCGGGCCAGCCATAGCGCCATCTTGTTTCGCCATTCAAGCTAGACAAGTTTCGTTCTTTGTAGTTTTTTCGTTTGACGCTTATTTCGTGTGAATGTGCCTGTCCGTTTCCAGTTTTCCTGTTCCTGGAGATCTAGTTTCTTGTAGTGCTACAAGGTCCATTTCACATCTGTCGGGTTCTTCCGACAGAATTTTGAGAGCTCCAGGAGTTGCCAAAGTCCTAATGTTCCAAATTCCAAATCGTAAGTCCTTGTTCGTAAGCCGTTTTTTATATTCCTTATTTCTATTTTCCTCCGATGCATTTTCTTGACGTTTCGTAACAAGTTCTTTTTTGTGGGACTTGTTGTTAGCCAATTCCTCATCCCCCAAGCTGGAGGACCAGTCCAGTTACTTTTTCACGGTGATTATTTTATTTTCTTACCACTTCCCGACTCTGCTGGTGGCAGAGCCAACGAGCTTTCTCCAATTGCAATGGCGACGCGCCCGGTGGAGGTAACAGGCAAATCCCCATACCAAAACGAAATGAATACGATAATAGAAATAGGCACAAACATTGGGTACAAAGAGAACATAGTACCAAATATGAACAATAAAATCAAGAAAAAAAAGATGAATCAACGAGCTCTCATCATCACAAGAACAGAATCCAACACAAACAAACAAAATTCTGGAACACAAACAACACAAAGGAAAAGCTAAACGGGAAACAAAAATGGTACACAGTGACATACAAACATAAATAGACACACAGAATATCCAATATTTTTCAAGAAACATGCCGTACAAGTAGCCCACCAAACCAACCAATCAATTCAGAAATACTTCCCAAAAACAATAGGAAAAACTGATCTATATCAGAAGTTGGGGATATGTTAACCGAAATGCAATACATATGATGGAAGATACAAAGGTCAGACCAGGAGGACATTTCACACCAGGTACAAAGAACATGTAGGAGTGTAGAAGTGGAGAACAAATCATACAACTTAGACAAGTACCAACATAAAATTACCACCAGGGACACAGATATGGAAATCTTAAGGGTGAATAACAAAATACCCCACGCACTTACAAGAAAATAACTCATAAATGATCAGACCAACCTGGCACACCACATACTCTTTAAACTCACTACATAATGGCATCCGTCCATCCTTGAGGGATGATGGTGTAGCATGCTTGGTTCAGAGTCTGCAGCGTCTGCTGTGGCTAAAAAGTCCCACTCGAGAGTGGCAGTCCCTACTGCAGTTTGGACATGTGAAATTTGAGGGACTTCGAACAGAAGCCGCTCTGTCTCTTCGCTTTGTCCTCTTCCTGATTTGTTCCTGTGTGCGTTCGTCCTCTGACAGCTTGACGCCGTTGCGCACAGTTACTCGCCACTTGACACGGTCATCTGCAATGCTTTCCCAGCGGCTTGGATTGATTCTGGTATTGGTCAGGTCTCTCTTGCAGACATCCTTGAAACGAAGATGCGGTCGTCCCACTGGCCTCATACCTTCCTGAAGTTCGCCGTACAGCAGCTGTTTCGGTATCCGCTCAGGATCCATGCGCCTGACATGTCCCAACCATCTTAGACGTCGATGACTCAGGAGTGCAAAGATGCTGGTTGTGCTTGCACGATGAAAGACTTCGGTGTTGGGTACTCTATCTCTCCAAGAGGATCTTCCGGAGACAGCGGAGATGGAAGCTGTTGAGTCGAGATTCATGCCTAGAAAGAGTTGTCCATGTCTCACAGCTATAGAGAAGGGTGCTTATAACACAAGCGTTGTAGACTTTCAATTTAGTTTTTGTGGTAAGCAGTCCGTTGTTCCATACTCTGTTTTTCTGTCTAGCCATGACAGATGATGCCTTTGCGATTCTGTTAGTAAGTTCAGTGTCCATGGACAAGTTGCTACATATTGTGGATCCCAAGTAGGTAAAGTCATCAACTATCTGGAGAGGATTGCCATCAATGCTAATGGATGGAAGGTTGGTAGTGCTCTGCGCCATGATCTTAGTCTTTTGAAGGCTGATGAGTAGACCAAACTTTTCACAGGCATTTGATAATTTGTTGATTATATACTGCAGCTCATCTTCTGTGTTCGCTACTAGAGCTGCATCGTCCGCATATAACAACTCACTGATAACGACTGTATTTACTTTGGTCTTGGCCTTGAGGCGGGCAATTTTGAAAAGATTTCCATCAGACCTCGTATGTAGATACACTCCCTCCTCACAGTCTTCAAAGGCAAATCTGAGCAGAAGGGAAAAGAAAATCCCAAACAATGTAGGAGCTAACACACACCCCTGTTTCACACCGCTATTAACAGGGAATGCTTCTGATGTTTTACCGTTGAAGCAAATTGTTGCTTGTGTTTTCTCATGGAAAGAGACAATTATCTGCAGTAGTTTAGGTGGGCATCCAATCTTCCGCAACAGTTTGAAAAGCCCATTACCTGTCATGCAGGGCTGCCTGTACACCAGGGGCTGAAAAAAGATTTCTGAGTCTACAGATACAGAAATAATGAATGGCTCAGTTGGCAGAACAGTTGAAGAGGAATGGATATCTCTAAATAGGGCAATCATAGAAGTTGGAAAGGAAACCGTAGGAACAAGGAAAGCAACTGTGAAGAAGCTATGGATAACAGATGAAATACTTCATATGATAGACGAAGGAAGGCAGTACAAAAATGTTCAGGGAAATTCAGGAATTAAGAAATGCAAATCACTTAGGAACAGAATGAACGGTAAGTGGAGGGAAGCTAAGGCAAAATTGCTGCAAGAAGAGTGTGAAGAAATCGAAAATGAAATGATTGTTGGAAGGACGGACTAAGCGTGCAGAACAGTCAAAACAACCTTCAGTGAAATTAAAAGCAAGGGAATGACATAAAGAGTTCAGTGGGAATATCACTATTAAATACAGAGAAGAGAGCGGACAGATGGAGAGAGTACACTGAAGGTCTCTGTCAGGGGGAAGAATCGACTGATCACGTTATAGAAGAAGAAATTGAAGCTAACAATTTAGTATATTATTATTAGTTATTTAATTAAAAATACTCTTTATTTATTATTATAAATAATTATTCTTTATGTGTGGTTTTATTTTAATTCTTGGTTTAGTTATTGGTTTTACTTGGTTTAGCTTAATTCATTATATACTTTTATCTGTACTTGGAAATATAAATATTTTTTTAAATACCACAGGAGGGCAAGAGTTGTACTCCTCAGCGGCAATCCCGCGGAAATTCCTCGTCGTTATCTGCTCCACCTGAAATCTCTAAGACCTTTACTCGGTACGGGCATCGTTCGGCACAACTGTGTGCTATGTTGTTTGTTGAGTCTGGATGATAGGTCCAACAACTTAGCAAGTAGGAGTCTATTAATTCGGAGACGATCTCTCGACGAATCCTGACCGTGGAAATTGAAGGTTCGCACTATCATTCCAAACTTCACCTCTGAGCGATCTACTTCTCGTAACATCTGTACTGTGATAATTAACTAATTTCGGTATGGAGATATACACACCTTTAATACTTGATGTTAGTTATTGGATTTTATATTGCGCAGAAAACTATTCGAACATTTATTATATACCGTAATGGCGTCTCACAACAATGCAATCTCTCTCCTCCTCTCACACGTCCTTTCTTTCAGAAAGAGTTTACATAACAAATCATCCGTTCGTTAAGACAGAGAGATCCGTTCGTAGCACGGAACTTCCGAGTCTCGCAATCGGTATATGTCGTTCACCACAATATCAATTCGTCGCATCCAAATTATTGTTTTGCATACAATATAACATCATAGCAGTGAAGAGCTAGGGGACAGAGTAATAGAATCAGAACCGAAAAGAGTATTGTAAGTCTTAATATCAGATAACTCGGAAGAATTAGATACCATTCCATCGGAATATCATAAATCACCGGGGAAGAGCAGCCTATATGACAGGGGCTGGAAAAAACATGTTTTGCATTCTCTCCACTTCCATTGGAGCTAGAAGTTTATAAACACTACAGTGCTGATACTTGTGAGGACATCCCAGATACACACACACACACTCACACACACACACACACACACACACACACACACAACCATTTTGTTTTAAACGTCATTACTCTACTAACTGGTTTGATGCAGCTCACCATGAATTCCTCTCCTGTGCCCACCTCTTCATTTCAGAGTAGCCCTTGCAGTATACAGCCTCAATTGTTTGCTGGATGTATTCCAATCTGTTTTTCCCTCTACAGTTTTTATTCTTTCAGCTCCCTCTAGTATTGCGGAAGTTATTCCATGAACTCTCAACAGATGACCTACCACCCTGTCGCTTCCTCGCGTCAGTGTTTTCCATATGTTCCTTTCCTTGCCGATTGTGTGGAAAGACCTCCTCTTTCCTTACCTTATTTTCGACATTGTTCTGTAGCACCACATCTCAAATGTTTAGATTCTTTTCATTTCTGATTTTCACACAGCCCATGTTTCGCTACCACGTGATACTTTGCTCCATAAGTATATTCTCATAAATTTCTTTTTTAAATCAAAGCCCATATTTAATATTAGTAGACTTCTTTTTACCAGAAATGTCCTTTCCTTTTTGCCAATTATAGTCTGCTTTTTATGCCCTCCTTGCTCTTTCTGTCATAGGTTATTTTGCTGCCTAGGTAGGGTAGTTCCTTAATTGCATCCGGATATTGTGATGAATGGTGCGTTAATATGTACCAACTTCTGTGAGTTGGTTTTTTTTCTCTGTGTCTAACAGTCCTCCCACAAGGACTCACATAATTTACTACCTTATGTTTTGTACATGGTCATAACTGCACCACTAAGTGCACTACAGCTGTAAGCAAAGACTTACCATTTTACATCCATGCATCAACAATTCAACACCTGACCTGGTATCCAGAGGAAAATAATCATTAATGTCTGGCTCTTGCCAAATGTACTTGGACGTATTAACCAACATAAAAAACATGTTACTAATAATAGCTATAACTTTGTCTGCAGATGAAGTAAATACTGATGTGATGTTGTTCAGTATACTGTGTTCGGTCACCATTAAAAATATCTGCACTTCACTTACATATTAATAAAACCGATAAACTGCCAGGACGAATTCCTGGCTGGAAATGAAGGGAAACAGGTTCTATGAACACGTGTGTGGATATGAATGGTTGCCATGGTAGGTGGCGCTGACTAATGATAGTTTTCTAACCACATGCCATGTGTTCATTGTGTATTGCAGACTGTATGATTGACGATGCGTTCTGTCAACAGCAGAATGGTGCGGTATTCAAGTCGAGAACAAACCAAGATAGTGTTTGTGTACGGCGAAGCAGATGGAAATGCTCGAGAGGCAGCATGGCTATACCAGAACAAGTATCCTCATAGACATCAGCCAGTTTACCCAATATCTCAAGCCCTTTCTATGCTTGGAATATGGCCATGGCTCCTTTCCGGCCGACGAACATGCAGGGAGCCGGCGGACTGTGCATACATCAGATTTGGAGGACAGGCTTCTCCAGGATATAGACATTAAGGCTAGTACAAGCTTAAGGCAAGTTGCCCACCAACACAGTGTGAGACAAAATACGATTATGTGTATCCTGCATGACAACCGCTACTATCATTATCACAAGAAATTGCATGGAGGTCTGTTTGAATATCTTTTGGGACGTGGATGCACTGCAGCTCCGTATTGTATTTCGGGCTGATTTGTTGTCGTTTCACGCACGCCATCCATCTCCGGACTCATGCTCATATACTCTATTTCCCTCCATTTCCAGTCAGGAATCCATGCGTGCAATTTGTCGGTTTTATTAATGTTCACCCTGATATATACTGCAAGCCGTAAAAATTGCAATGCCAGGTAAGATAACGAGTTTTAATTATTGGGCATAAACAGAGTATAGTAGGAAAAATACATGATTAAATTTGTTGGTGATTTGATGTGTGTAGTGCAAAACATTTAGGACACAGGAATTCCAGGCCTTCCAAATGCAATGACTTCAATCTGATGGGCACCATGCTGTTCCAACTACATGTCATAGTTCACGAACTGAAGTGGATGGGAATTGATGGTGTGCCAGTTTTCATGACCTGATATTTTCAATGGATGAATGATATGGAGAACATACTGGAATGGGGGACAGTCGAACTCGCTGTGTTAGGACAGCGTGAACAATATGCGTTTTTGTATTATCTTATTGAAAGATGATGTCATACGGAGCTAGAATCAAGAGGATAGGAGTATGCCTTAACACGTCACAGATGTAACGGCTGTGGTCCATGTTACTGGCCATGCGAACCAGAGGTAATCCAACTATGTATGTGCCCATTGGCGGCTTATACACTAAGTGATCAAAAGTATCCGGACATCCCCAAAACCATACGTTTTTCGCATTAGGTGCATTGTGCTGCCACCTACTGCCAGGTACTCCATGTCACCGACCTCGATAGTCATTAGACATCGTGAGAGAGCAGAAGGGGGCGCTCTGCGGAACTCACGGACTTCGAACGTGGTCAGGTGATTAGGTGTCACTTGTGTCATACGTCTGCACGCGAGATTTCCACACTCCTTAACATCCCTTGGTCCATTGTTTCCGATGTGACAGTGAACTGGAAACGTGAAGGGACACGTACAGCACGAAAGGGTACAGGCCGACATCGTCTATTACCTGACAGAGACAGCCGACAGTTGAAGAGGGTCGTAATGTGTAATAGGGCACCACATAGGAAATCCAAATTGCATCAGGATCCACTGCAAGTACTATGACAGTTAGGCGGGAGGTGAGAAAACTTGGATTTCATGGTTTAGCGGCTGCTCATAAGCCACAATAATGCCAGTTAATGGGAAACCATGTCTCGCTTGGTGTAAGGAGCGTAAACATTGGACGATGGGACAGTGGAAAAAAGATGGTGTGGAGTGATTAATCATGGCACACAATGTGACGATCCGATGGCAGGGTGTGGGTATGGCGAATGCGTGGTGAACGTTATCTGACAGTATGTGTAGTGCCAACAGTAAAATTCGGAGGCGGTGGTATTATAGTGTGGTCGTGTTTTTCATGAAGTGGCTTGCATCCCTTGTTGTTTTGCGTGGCAGTAGCACAGCACAGGCCTACATTGATGTTTTAAGCACCTTTTTCCACTGCTGAAGAGCAATTAGGGGGTGGAGATTGCACCTTTCAACACGATCGAGAACTAATTCATAATGCACGGCCTGTGGCGAAGTGTGAGCAGTGGTAAAAATGGCTGTTTTGATGAGTGCGCCACAGCGCGTTGTGTGAAGCAGTCGCCCTCCGTTTCTGGCGGTGGCGCCGCTGTGGCAGTCGCAGCTTTGGTGTCTCCTTCTGGTAGGAAAGGGGAAAGGTTGCCTGTTTATGTGCATTTAACAGGCGCTATGAGCTCGCCAGGGGTCAGTCGGAGTCAGTCTGGGTGCCCATGTAGTAAGTCTGGCGTCAGTCTCTCTTCCTCAGCTTGCTAGTCTGTCTCTCGTCCGAATTTGTAGTGCAGTGAGAGAATTCAACGAGTGGTCGCCCGGTCGGGGGCTTAGTTCCTGCATCTGAGTCTGTGCGTTAGACTGCCAGTCTGCTCGAGTTGCTCAGGCAACGGTCATTGGCGGTTGGATCGATCGGTTGGTCGGTCGCGCACTGAGACACAAGATGACTTGCCCGCCTTGAGGGTCGGCGCATGTGAGGTCGCCACGTGAGTCCAGTGGGCAGCGCCGTATAGAAAGGGGTAGTGGCTTCGCGGCCGACACGAGAGCAACAGGAGCCAACCCACGACATCGGTCTGCGGTGCGAGCTGCGACGCCGTGGGACGGGAGATCGGCGCATCTTCCTGCGTCCGTTGAAGCGGCTGGCAGCGGACGGTTCTGGAGAGCGTTATGGGGGTGCTGCGCCAGGTCTTCGCCAGAAATCGCAGTTTATTAGAAGTTAAGTGATTGGTGATATGTTGTTTCATTTACTTGTTAAATTCTACTTGTTTTCTTGGTGAGGTCACCAGCCGCTTTGTTTTGGGGTCGTCCCACCGTTCTTCTCG
Organism: Schistocerca piceifrons; assembly: GCF_021461385.2. NCBI lineage: Eukaryota > Metazoa > Arthropoda > Insecta > Orthoptera > Acrididae > Schistocerca > Schistocerca piceifrons. The sequence goes on along the minus strand of NC_060144.1, from coordinate 365,575,814 downwards.
GTTTGCCCACCCGCGGGAAGGTGGTTATTTATGAATTGGGTGGTCCGTTTTTCCCTTGTCGAGTAGGGGCGAGGTAGAGCAACCTGCGGTTCGGGTTGTTCGGTAATCTCCCTATCAATCTGCCGTACGTTAATAGCTGCCTCTGTCATGTTTGTCGGATTCGTTGTGTTAAAGAATTTATTGCTTGAAGTGTAACGGCCTAATTCCTGAAATATGTTTTTATCTGGCCCATCATCTTGAGAGGCGGTATATGTGTACTGTAGAGCATGTTTGGCCAACCTTGTATAATTTTATGTAAGATTGCGTTTCATGGGCTTTTATTTAAATGGTCATTTTAGTTTCTTAGAAGTTAAAATCAAGTTGCACCTTCGGTGGCAAGTTAATCCTTTAATTTTAATGTTTTGTACCATTTCCATCCCTCCTACGGGGTGCATAGTTTGTGTGCCTGTGTGAATTGTTAAAACTTTTACTTTAAGGTAATCTGGTGTGTTGCAGACTACGGCCGTGTCAAAAGGGAGCGGCAAGGTTCTCAGCCCGAAAGCTCATACACTCAAAAAGTTTTTCTTTCTGCCTCTGAATAAATTGTAACATGATATTTAGAGTGTGATTTCTGCTTATAATTTTAAATATGTTTCTTAAAAAAAAGCTTTAGGAATAAAATTCACATTTGTTAAAAGCAATTTCATTTTGATTTCATCAGTTACTCCCTGGCAACTACTTCCACGCTCACATAGTGGGATTAAATATGTTAATGTTCTTAATGAATCGCTAGTAAATAAAGTAAATTCCTAAGAAAAGGTTCTGAAAGTAAATTCATGGTTCATTACTGGTAGGAGAGCGCTGTTAGCGTTCTTGCTACTACTCTTTGAGTAACTGATGGAATTATAGTTCTACTTTTTTTATAATTTAGTAATATTTCGCTTTGGCCAAGTGACTGTTTAGCTGCATGTTTCAGGTTGTCATGGTCACCAGAGAATGTCCAGGATTCGGCCTGTTGTGCAAAAATCAAATCTTATATGAGTTGCGCATTCGTAATATAAACAAACAAGGCACTGTTACTGAGTTGCTTGCGGATTTAAAAGATGCCTTGCTCAATCTGGTCCAAATTTCGCCGGAAGTTATTGGTTCCTTTCCGACATCCATGGCAGTGGCGGCAGGAGAGGTCGATGAGTTCCTTCAACATTTAGACTGGTTTTGTGTTGATCAACCGAGTCGCAAGCAATTAGCTAGACTAGGCGCGCATTTGGTGCACCTGTTTAACCGGGTCTCTGATTTAGAACAACTTGCTGTAAACTAGGCTGATCGTAAGGAAGTTGTTGAGTTGCGGCGAAAGGTGGCTGCGTTGCAGATTAGGTTAACTGGGTTAGAGTCTAGCTCCTAAGAATCTAGTGGACAGGTCCAAGTCGATCCGGTACGAACAGGAAGCACCGCGGAATTGAACCTAACTCGGAGTTTTTCGCAAAGCTACCTAACCCGATTGCACTTCTGTTAAAGGATGTAGGACAATTAAGTGTAGGAAGGTTGGCAAAGATACAGGAAATCCTGTGCTTACTGGTTTATTTTGAGCAGCATTCCTTTGCTTTTCCAATATCGCACTCCACCTTGTTAGCTCCGCTGTACCCGTTAGCAAAGGGGAAGTGTAACGAATTAATTTCTAGAACTCTTTCGGAGGGATTCTCGTTACTTCAACTTAGACAACTAATAATCGCTGAGAGACTCAGAGAGGGTTTTAGGAAACATCTAGAATGTCAGTATATTTGGAAGGTGCAGGCCGCTAGTGAAGATTTGTCGATGTATGTGGAAAGGGTAAGGGTAGTTTCACAGGCCTTGCTAAGTGATTTGTCAGAAGAACAATTAATTGCAGTCGTTTTGGAAGGGATGGCGGTTGATGACAAAATAAATTTTATTTTCAACTCCCCCCCCCCCCCCCCCCCACGAAGACCTGAGAAGAACTCTCTGTTGTTCTTCCTTCTGCATCTGCCCTAAAGTTAAGCGAGGACTCTAGGAATGTTAGTGTACTGAGACAAGCGAAGGAAAATTTTGGAGTGGAGAGGGATCGGCAAAGTAGTAATTATCAAGGCGTACACAGGAAATGTTTCCGATGTGGGCTAGTACCCATTTAGTTAGGAGTTGTCCGGCTTCACGAGGGGCAGGAAGTACTAAGTGACATAAGGGCAGGCAGCACGTTTCCAGCGGTAACATATTGTTTAGTGAGGGGCGTGCCGTAGTTGCTGATTCCCGGTTATGTCGACCGTATGTTTGTCTGAGTAGCACTTATTTCTTGCTTAATAAGGCTTGGGTTCTGGAATTTGGCAGTCTTACCAGGCTCAGACCTGAAAAGATCCCGCTTCGGAGATGTCGTATGGCCAATGGTCAGGTGTTGCCTGTGGCAGGGTGGGTTAAGGGTAGTGTCTCGGTAGGACGGTTCTCCTGGCCCATGACCTTTGCTATCGTTGCTAACCTGCCGGTAAATATGGTGCTGGGTTGTGACTTCATTTGCGTGTATTAGTACTAAATGAATTTTGAAACCTAACATTCGGTTTGTTATAAGGAACTGAGTCAAGGAATTCCACAAAAATTATTCAATGGCTATAAATTTACAGAACTGGCGTAAACTGTTTGATAACCTGCATCGAAAAATTATATTTCTCTTTACTGATGCAACTGAATTTAGATTCAATGAAAGGAGTGGTGCTGGGTCGACTTACAATATTTAAGAACTTCAATCCAGCAACGATAACAACATGTTGACGTGATTAGCTAAATTTTTATTGCCACCCTAAACGGACCTTCATACAAAAATTATGACACTTTCAGTAGCTCATTCTGTGGAAATTTTACAGTCATGTTGGGTACTATTGCCTCAGCGTTCCTGAAACTACGGTCCAGTAGAGGTACCCTCGCACTCATGGCATCCTCCTTCACACAAAGGAAGCTATGTTAGTGAAAATAGCCACAAGGTACACGTATATTAAAATCATGCAAACATTTTCTATGCCTAAAGAATTAAGTACTCACTAATTAAAGCGTATTCACTGAACAAAATATAACACTTAGATTTAATTAACAGTCGTTAATTTTGGCCATACGCTAACGTTGTCTGCTCCGAAGCTGAGTGGTCATTGTAGCTGACTGCCATGTGGACGACTCAGATTCGATTCCCAATGGTGCCAAGGATTTTTCCACTGAGTGAGGACTGTTACAGGATGCAGTAAGCCTCATGATGCCAACTGAGAAGCTTCTTGACGGAAAAGTAACGGTTTCAAAGTCTGGAAAGTCAGCAAACTGTCAGGGAGAGCGATATGCTAACCACATGCCCCTCCCAACCCCACCGACATGGAGGCGTATGGCAGAGGATGACAAGGCAGCCGGTAGACAACCAATGGGCCCCACGAGTTGACGAAGAGCTCGTTCACACAAAAATGTTACGAATTTTTACTCCTTTAAGTGTCGCATTACTCCCAATTTGGAGTCCCAGTACAGCTATTAAAAGTTTAAGATTTCATGACTTCTCTAAATCACTTAATGCGAAAACCGGAATGGTTCCTTCACAAAATAACACGACTCATTTGCTCTCGCAGCCGTATTCCATTCGAGCTTGTGTTCTGTCTGTCTAATTAAATCGCCAGTTCTGTGAATTTAGAATTTGAGCTTTCTTTTAACACACTGGACTTGCATTCGGGAGAGCGACGTTTCAGATCCACGTCGGTCATCCTGACACACATTTTTCGAGATTTCCCTAAATAGATGCAAGAAAATTTCGGGATGATTCCCCTGAAACGGCACTGTCGATGTCTTTCTTTATCCTTCATTTATCCGGTTTAGTGTTCCGTCTCTAATGATCTGGTTGTCGACGAGACGTCAAGCACTAGTTTTCCGTCCTTGCCTCTGACCTTTATCCTTCTTTTTTTTAATAGGTCAGCAAGACACTGCATCTGCGTAACATAGCTCCAGAACGTTAATGGAAGGGTACTGCTCGATCCTGTCACAACACCTAAATGCAACTGATAACCTTAGAAACAATGAGGTGGTGGATTTGTACTCTTTATGGCATCCTGCGATCGATCAACAGGGTTAGTGGGTGGTTGTCGATATACCATGGATAAATTTGGTTCCACTGTGCTGTTGTTGACTTACCGAGATCAAGAAACAAAACATCAGCGACGTCATCACGACACTAGTGTGGGTGTCCCTCATACCGGTGGCGTAAGGCGCGGTGGTGCAGTGGGTAACGTACGTTAATTTAGCAGGAGCGTCCGGAAAGTGAGATCAGTTTCACCTGGTATCCTTAAATGGCTCAAATGGTTCAAATGGCTCTGAGCACTATGCGACTTAACTTCTGAGGTCAACAGTCGCCTAGAACTTAGAACTAATTAAACCTAACTAACCTAGGGACATCACACACATCCATGCCCGAGGCAGGATTCGAACCTGCGACCGTAGCGGTCGCTCGGTTCCAGACTGTAGCGCCCAGAACCGCACGGCCACTCCGGCCGGCTATCCTTAAATCACCTGGGGCGAACACAGGAAGGTTCCTTCATAAAAGCCAAGTGGAGGATGAGACTGCGGTCCGCCATTAACGATATCTTTATGAATAGGATGACAATTCCTGTTAAGAATTTATATATTCATGTGGCTGCATAGCTATATACACTACTGGCCATTAAAATTGCTACACCAAGAAGAAATGCAGATGATAAACGGGTATTCATTGGACAAATATATTATACTAGAACTGACATGTGATTAAATTTTCACGCAATTTGGGTGCCTAGATCCTGAGAAATCAGTACACAGAACGACCACCTCTGGCCATAATAATGGCCTTGATACGCCTGGGCATTGAGTCAAACAGAGCTTGGATGGCGTGTACAGGTACAGTTGCCCAAGCATCTTCAACACGATACCACAGTTCATCAAGAGTAGTGACTGGCGTATTGTGACGAGCTAGTTACTCGGCCACCATTGACCAGACGTTTTCGATTGGTGAGAAATCTGGAGAATGTGCTGGCCAGGGCAGCAGTCGAACATTTTCTGTATCCAGAAAGGCCCGTACAGGACCTGCAACATGCGGTCGTGCATTATCCTGCCGAAATGTAGGGTTTCGCAGGGATCGAATGAAGGGTAGAGCCACGGGTCGTAACACATCTCAAATGTAACGTCCACTGTTAAAAGTGCCGTCAATGCGAACAAGAGGTGACCGAGACGTGTAAGCAATGGCACCCCATACCTTCACGCCGGGTGATACGCCAGTATGGCGAAGACGAATACACGCTTCCAATGTGCGTCCACCGGTATGTCGCCAAACACGGATGCGACCATCATGATGCTGTAAACAGAACCTGGATTCATCCGTAAAAATGACGTTTTGCCACTCGTGCACCCAGGTTCGTCGCTGAGTACACCATCCCATGCACTCCTGTCTGTGATGCAGCGTCAAGGGTAACCGCAGTCATGGTCTCCGAGGTAATAGTCCATGCTGCTGCAAACGTCACCGAACTGTTCGTGCAGATGGTTGTTGTCTTGCAAGCGTCCCCATCTGTTGACTCAGGGATCGAGACGTGGCTGCACGATCCGTGACAGCCATGCGGATAAGATGCCTTTCATCTCGACTGCTAGTGATACGCGGCCGTTGGGATCCAGCACGGCGTTCCGTATTACCCTCCTGAACCCACCGATTCCATATTCTGCTAACAGTCATTGGATCTCGACCAACGCGAGCAGCATTGTCGCGATCGATAAACTGCAATCGCGATAGGCTACAATCCGATCTTTATCAAAGTCGGAAACGTGATGGCACGCATTTATCCTTCTTACACGAGGCACCACAACAACATTTCACCAGGCAACTCTGGTCAACTGCTGTTTGTGTTTGAGAAATCGGTTGGATACGTTCCTCATGCCAGCACGTTGTAGATGTCGCCACCGGCGCCAACCTTGTGTGAATGCTGTGAAAAGCTATTTATTTGCATATCACAGCATCTTCTTCCTGTCGGTAAATTTCGCGTCTGTGGTACGTCATCTTCGTGGTTTAGCAATTTTAATGGCCAGTAGGGCATTATAAGCTGGTCAGAATTGAACAGTCTAAAGCACTTGCAGTAGATCAAGGAACTGAGCGATACAAACAAAAGCGGGTTATTACGTTAGAAGTAACGAAGAGAATGCCCAACGTAATTGAAAAAAGGAAGTAATCTGTTTTCTGGACGCACTAGGAAAGTAATTTCAACAGTGCTCTTCACCAGAGCAATAAAAAATTGCAATGATGAATCGCAACTCGCAGAATCTACACTCACACCTTGTACGACTAGAAGTAGGACGTCCGTGTTCGCAGGACATGTACATTAGTTCTGCAGACATGATTAGCATTTCAGTCACCTAGGTTCAACATGTGTCCTGTTGTTTAGTAGCACAGGATCCGCCGTGGGGCTGATAACGTGTGTCATGCGCGATGGCATCCACGCGTATAAGGCGCGAATGGCGTCCTGTGGTATGCCATGCATGCTGCAGTCACCTGGTTCCAAAGTTCATTTGTGATGGTTGGCATTCGGTCACAGCGCTGCACCTATCGCTTCACAATAGCTGACACATTTTCTGTTGGTGACTTGGCGGACCAGGGCAAAGGGCTGACTTTCTGTGACACCAAGGAGGTACGTGCTCATACAGTAACGTGTGAACGTGCATTGTCTTGCTAAAAAATGGCGTCTGGGTTGTTGCACAGAAAGGGTCGCAGGATGTTATTCACACAGGTCACACTGATCACAGTCCCTGGACACGCACCAGCTGTGATCTGTGGTTTACCCCAAAGCACCCCACACCATAAGGTCTTGAACTGGTGCTATATATCCAGTGCGAATGCAGTCATTGTGATGCCGCCCCCTCTGTCTGCAGCAAACTGAAATGCGGCCATCATTTTCAAACAAACAGAACCTAGATTCGTCCGGAAACACTATCTGAAGTTATTCCTGTCGGCAGTGACGTCGTTACATACAGCACCGCCGTCTAGCATGTTTCTACACACTCGTCAAAGGTTACCGGAGAAGTGGACCATGTGCCCCTAACCTGCCGTAATAAATAGCGGCGAACTGTCACCCCTGATACGGTACGATGTGTTCCACTGTTGCGCCAGAGCCGAGGAGGATGCAAATCTGTCCTGCAATGTTATTCGGATGAGGTGTCGATCTTCTCGTGAGGGAGATGGTCTGGGTGGTGCGGCCTGACTCATCTCGTAGTGTTCTACGGTCATCCGTGAACCATTCTACACAAAACCGTTGCGCTACCGAAACACTTCGTCGCAGAAGAGCAGGAATTTTTCGGTTAGATGCATCACATTCTCTCATGCTAACAATGCGCCTTATTTCAAACTCAGCGATTTGACTGTTCTGCTGCTCAAGTCACAGTGACCCATTACCTTATGTTTATAGCGACACCGAGAGCCGCAGGCACATTTTGTTGCGCCTCGGTATCGCCCGAGGACCGACATGGTTCAAATGCTAATCGTTTGTGCAGAACATACTTATCTAGTCGTTCAAGGTCTTCTGTTTCTTTTCGGAACATGAGTGTATTTAATAACAAAATATTTTTGGACGAACATCGAGGTGAAAACAAAAGAAATCAGGTGTGGTAAGTTCCTAAGGGACCAAATTGTTGAGGTCATCGGTCCCTCGGCTTACACACTACTTAATCTGACTCAAATGAACTTACGCTAAGGGCAACACACACTCATGCCCGAGGGAGGACTCGAACTTCCGACGGGGAGAGCCGCGCGAACCGTGGCAAAGCGCCTGTGACCACGCGGCTACCCCGCTCGGCAAGAAATCTGGAAGGAAAGAGATGAAGGGTAGGTAAAGGCTAAACGAGAATAGATTGAGTTGGGCAAGTAGAGTCAATACAAATAGCAAAATTAGCTAGTGGATCCTGTTACTCAAAATTTGATACATTTCCCTGACGCCACTGTATGTTTGTGGAAGATAAGTCACAATACAAGAGAAAATACAGAAAAATTCGTTGTTGTAATGGCGGCAATTGCCTCAGAAATAAGGGGGTAATTATTTTGTGATAGATGAAAGATAATTTCGTGATAGGTGTAAGACGATTAGTAGAGTGCAACTAGGCGATCGAGAATGACCCAAGAGGTGACGACCTTAAGTCCCGTGTTCCCCTCCAACAGGTGTGGTCGCTGAAAATTCCGTGAAGCGTGAATACACCTTCCTTAACATAACTGTTTGAATCATTCTATAAATGAAAACAAAAATGGAACACTTAGGTGCTGTTTAGGATATTTTTAGTACTTGGAACAGACATTTACAAGTATAACAGGTATGTGAAGACATTACAAACGCAAAAATACTTTTCTTCCACTGGTGCATGGTGTGTTATCACAATTGTCAATTAGGAATCGCGCGTGAAACCCGTTAGTTGCTTGATATCTGGTGCAAACTGATAATGCTGTTGAGTCAGCGCTCCCTCTCTTTTGTATTGCTAAGACAGGAAGTGAAAAACGGTGCTTCATTATTTCTTTGCAGCAAAACGTTGTCTGCACGGCGACTGCTAAGTTAGAGCAGATTACGGCCCAATCCGTTATCCGCTAATTGAAACACTGTGCCTGTCAGAGAATGTATAACCGATTTCTGGCTATGACAGACGGTCTGAAGAGAAATTCTCGCTCATTTCGGGTCCGGAACAGCATTTTAATATTCCTCTGGGTCGGTTGTATTCATTGTAGCTCGTACTCCGAAAGTAATCCTGATTTACACGGACACAAGTGTAGCTTGTTTCATTTGGCAGTGAACAATGGTAATCGCTGGGTCGTTAGTGTGATTCGAGAACCAAGACTCGGTAGAGCTTTTGACATTTTCATCAGCAAATTGCATGCTGTTTTTTTCCACGACTGTCATTGTTTTTATTCTCTCAGTTAATTAGTTCGTCAAATACGAACCACTTTTTTATAAGTCTCCTACTAGGTGTAGTAGTGCGTCATCTTTTAAAATACTTAGAACAGTAAAACACTGAAATAATAGACATTTCGGTTGCAGAGACTTTCCTCACAGCCTTAGCAAGAGGGTTTTTGCTTTAATATACTTCGTGTCTAATGGTGTCATAAGTCTACCGACGCCATATTCCTTCCACATTCTTGACATTGTAACGACAATGATCCTTCTCAGGACTGAGAATGAAGATATGTGGCAATCATTCCGTGTATTACCCTGCTTTCAGATAACTGGTAGCCAGCCAGAAACCGCCACCATATTTAGGGGGGCGAATTTTCATGGACTTAGTCACAAAATAGCGACTGTGGTTCTCAATGCACTATTTGTTTAGCCGGTCGCGGTAGTGTTCGAAGAATTCGCTGTCTTGCAGTCACGATCTATGCGTGTCGCACAGGGACCACTGGCGTCCAGGATATTTTGGACTATATTTATCTAGCCGAGCTGTCTTAGGCGCTGCAGTCATGGACTGTGCGGCTGGTCCCGGCGGAGGTTCGAGTCCTCCCTCGGGCATGGGTGTGTGTGTGTTTGTCCTTAAGATAATTTATGTTACGTAGTGTGTAAGCTTAGGGACTGATGACATTAGGAGTTAAGTCCCATAAGATTTCACACACATTTGAACTATATTTATCCTATGTGACAAGACTTAAGTGCTGATACTAGAATATGAAATAAATTACCAAACTTATTTTTAAATTACGAGAATATCACATGCGAGACATTGATACTGTAATGGTTTCCAAAAGCTACTACTGATTGCTCTCAACATAAACAGCAACAAAGGCGCAACAAGATAACTTCTAAGAGAGGTCTGCCGGAACCGGCTAGTTTTAAATGTAATGAACATATGAAATAAAATTATTTTCCTGAGTGGGTCACTTATAAAAACAATTAAAATAGGTTTGTTTATTATAAATACTAAACAAAAGGCCATCGGTCAAATGAGTGGCCTAGACTACATAGAACATTAGACACTTCAGCATTGTCAGCTCTGAATGGTATGTGCTCGACAGCGCCAAAAATTGTTTGTAAATTGAAGTTTCTGGTGGCGATAGAATTGATGTGAGGATATTCAGCGCAAAAATATTTTGAAGAAGTCCGGTTTTGTCCATGTTGAGTTGTAATTTATTTTATGTCAAGTAAGTTGGACGAAGGGAATTACTGAAAATAATGGTAAATCGTGGATTTGTTTGAAGGGCAAAAGGAGAGTTACTGCTGCTGTATTCAGTGGTGAAAATATGCTTTATCGCTTGGCTGTGAAGGTTATTCCTCAAGAAAAGCCTTGTTCTTCTGCTGAAAATGCTGACAACTTGTAAATTTGCCATGAAAGAATTGGCTATCAAAGTAAACTGCAGTTTTAGAAAGACCCTGGTATAGAAACAAAAGTTAATAGCAGCTTCTGTGAAGAAAGCGTCTGCCCAACATCTTTTCACAGGTAATTTAGAACTGCTGGAATAAAGTGATTTGGAGAGACATCAGTGGTCTGCTACTTCCATTTCAACGTAACAGACCTTTTGCGACACAAAGTCGAAGTTAGAAAACAAATACAATGGTTTATTAAAAAGATAAAAGTGGAAATCACTGCAAAATAAATACGTACAGATGCGGCAAAGAGTTCAGTGGAAAAGGTTTGCGTAGGTCTGCGGACTCTCTCAAAGTAAAACTTGCAATTACTGCAACTTATTCTCACTAGCACAAAGGAGCTGGCGAGCGCGACAACAAAATCCCATGTGAGATGCCACGTTTTACGGGTTGAAAATGCCAAGGTGTGCATGAAACATATTTCAGCTCCCTGCGATTTTTTTACGACTAGTTTGAAATTTCACCAGTACCTCCCCTTGAGACTTCGCAAGGTCTTCCGGAGGCTGTTTATTCTCCTTGGTAAATTTAGTTGTGCCCTTCGTCACTCGTATCCGCCGCCTCATTTCCTTCCCTTACGAGAGTATGATTCGCCAGCATGAGATGTTCGAGGGAGAGTTTAGTGTTTGACATGCATGTTTGCTACTGGCGGATACTTTTGAAGGTGTCTAATGATGTACAAGCTTTAAGGTGTCGTACTACAGGACGTTATAAATACGTACATAGTTGTCAGTATGTGTAGTACTGCAATGTATTGTTTCCTTGTTTCATAACACTTGATAATGGGATAACGTAGCGCCGAAATATGCTGTGATACATGTATCACGCAATTGACAACCGCTCAGTTACATTTTCAATACTGATTCATGTGACAGTTATACGATTGTTTCACAACTGTGTTGTAATATTACATAATGTGCTGTAGTGTTACAAGTCCAAGAAGATTTGCCAATTGTGTGCAGGTGAATATAGTTTTTTCTGTGTTGCGAACTGTTACACCAGTTTGTACGCCACTTCCTACCTCCAATGGCTGATCTGATTTCTTTCTTCGCCTGGTTCTTTGCCTTGTATCTAGATTTAGCTTCTTCTTTTGACTTTATTGTCTTTAGGTGCATGTTTTTATTTTTCTTTACTGCTTTTTTGACCCCTTCCCTACATAACCTCGAACGTCTCCTGCTTCTAACACTTTTCTGTTTATTATGATCTCCGACGCTGTTTGTTCGATGCTTTCGCTTACTCTCCGTCCAAACAGGCCTTGAAAGGCCCTACGCCGCCGACCGACCATCATGTCGTCGGCAGCCGAAAGGCGCCACTGAATGCGGATATGGAGGAGCATGTGGTCAGCATACCGATCTCCTGGTCGTCTGTTTCCGTGACCGGAGCGGCTACTTCTCGAACAAGTAAGTCCTTAATTGAGCTCACAAGGGCTGAGTGCACGCTGCTTGCCAATGGCGTTCATCAGATTCGGAAGGTCACCCATCCAACTGCTCAAAATGGTTCAAATGGCTCTGAGCACTGTGGGACTCAACATCTTAGGTCATAAGTCCCCTAGAACTTAGAACTACTTAAACCTAACCAACCTAAGGACATCACACACACGCATGCCCGAGGCAGGATTCGAACCTGCGACCGTAGCATCCAACTGCTAGCCTATCCCTACAGCATTTAACTTCGGTGATCTGATGGGAACCGATGTTTCCGCTGTGACGAAGCCGCTGGCATGCCTTCTGTTATGCTGTCATACTTCTTGTTGATGTCATCTCTTGCCGCTCGGTTATTAGGTAGTTGTCTTTGACAAACGTGCTTCATCCTTCAATCGTGTAACAAGTTCGATTTATTTGTATTAACCTGTGCAAGTCCTTCATCTCTGAGTAACCACTGCAACATTCATCATTCTATATCCATCTCCTGGTCTCCCTCTAAAATTTCTAGCTCCCACGCTTCCCTCCGCACGGAATTGGTGGTCCTTTCATGCGTCAGTGTGTGTCCTACCAACCGATCCCTTCTTCTAGTCAAGTTGTGCTTCTGTTCTCTTCTTGTCTAAACTGTTTATCGTCCACACATGGCCGTACGTCATACAAATACTTTCAGAAAAGACTTCCTGACTATTAAATCTATACTAGATGTTAATAATTTTCTTTTCTTCAGAAACGATTTTTTTGCCGTTGCCAGTCTACATTTTATATCCTCTCCACTTCGGCCATCACAGTCATTTTGGTGCTAAAATAGCAAAACTCATCTGTTATTTTAATTTTTTCGTTTCGTAATATAATTCCCTCAGTGTCACCTGATTAAGTTCGATTATATTCCATTATCCTCATTTTGCTTTTGTTGATATTCATCTCAGATCCTCCTTTAAAGACTCTGTCCATCCTGTTAAACTGCTGTTCCAAGCCTTTTGCTGTCTCTGACAGAATTAGAATGACATCGGCACACTTAAAAGTTTTTATCTTTTGTCCCTGGACTTTAATTCCTGCTCCAAATTTTTCTTTTATTTACTTTACTTCTCGGTCACTAAATAGACTGAATATCATCGGGGATGACCTACACCTCTGTCTCACTTCCTTCTCAACCTCTGCTTTCCTTTCATGCCCCTCGACTCGCATAACTGCCATCTGGTTTCTGTAAAAATTGTAAATAGCCTTTCGCCGCCTGTATTTTATCCCCACCGCCTTTAGAGTTTGAAAGAGTATTCCAGTTAACATTGTCAAAAGCTTTCTCTACTTCTACAAATGCTATAAACGTAGGTTTGTCTATCCTTAACCTATCTTCTATGAGAAGTCGTAGGGTCAGTATTGCCTCGCGTGTTCCTACATTTCTCCGAAATCCAGACTGATCTTCTACCAGTTATTCCATTCTTCTGTAAATAATTCGTGTTAGTATGTTGTTCGTATTTATTAAGGGAGAACGGCAAGGTGGTGGTAGAAAAAACTCGATTTTTTTATTACTGAATTCGAATGTATATAAATTTCTGTGGGCGTTTGAATCCGAGCATGCACAGCACGCCTCGGCGTTAGAGAACCGGATCCGTGCTCACGCTCCCTATTTATACCGATCTGAGTAAACCTGATTTGTTGGAGCGTTGTTTTGCGCTGTTTTATTCAAAAAGTAACCGAAAGTTTCAATAGTCTCATTTGGGTGTTCGCTCTAAAAATAACATCAGACAGAAGCGAAATTGTCAACATTGCTTCAGATTTGGCTGTATGTCTGTTCGATGTAGGCGATACTGCATTAACGCGCGTGGCAAATGCCCTTCGAATCAAAATCGGCGATGAAATGCGCCTATTCTGTGAAGAGAGAGACTTCAGCGGCGATGATCGCAGCGACGAAAAAGAGGGATTATCAGGTCATAGCCGCCATCCACCAGCCGGGGCGATAGTTATTATGGACCAGGCATCGATGACATCCCGTAAATTTCAAGCTTTTCCCCTTACTTGTATGATAAATACTTGTCAAACTTTAAACGCGTTTTTCTCAAAACCATGTTTTCCGGCATGTTTGTCGTCACCAACGCCACAATTTTCATCCAATTTTAAAGATTTTTGTTCTCCCTTGAAGCAAAAAGTTGAAGCAAACAGAATTCTCTTCAGCTCAGCATAGCCATTTTTTAGTGTCTATATTTAGTATTTTTTTTCGGCCAAAAATGAGGGCCCCGAAAATGGCCATTTTTTCCAAATGTCCGTAATTTCGCCAAAATGTATATTTTTTGCCAATCCCTACCATGAAATGAAATTACATCCTTAATAATCAGGGTGGTACATTAATTTCATGTTTCAGATAACCACAACCTGAATTATACCAACAACCGTCGATGTACTGCTTTCACAGCTGTCTCGGTAAAATCCCAATTACACAGTGAAGATACTAATATTTTTGAACACAAAAATACCAATAAACAGTTAAATGTATGCTTTATTCACTGCTGCAAACCCCATTTGACTACTACATTCCACTATGGCGAAAAAAAAATCCTGAATTTGAGCAGTATTTTCGTCCGTAACATTGTCGTTCCCCATTAATGTCTGCAAAACCTGCAAGACGAAGACAGATACTGGGATTTGTTTAACAGTCTAGGACGCTGGGTATAAGTGCGTCGCGGCTCACATCAAACCATTGAAAAAACAAAACAGATGTGACTCCTTAACTTTAAGGTGAACCAACTGACGCTCACAACAAATATGAGCGTGCCGATGAAATGGTTCAAAAAATGGTTCAAATGGCTTTGAGCACTATGGGACTTAACATCTATGGTCATCAGTCCCTTAGAACTTAGAACTACTTAAACCTAACTAACCTAAGGACAGCACACAACACCCAGTCATCACGAGGCAGATGAAATGAGGCTCCTCGTCTGGTACGCACGGAAATGGCGTTTAGCGTTATGTTCTGGTTATGCACAGTTACTTGCTGGTTGCTTGCATGAAAGGGCAGAAAACTGGTGGCCGCCACTGTCGACTTACGGGGTGGCCACATCGACGTAATTACGGGAAACAATAGAGGCGTGCCGTCTGGGGGGAGCGCGCAGCCCGCTGCAGCGTTTGGAGTTATTGTGGCAATTCTGGGGCCTCTTTCCGTATGCAAACGACGGTGCGGAACGGCTCCAGTGCGTGGAGGGGCTAATGGAGTAGGCGTACAACTGCTGGCTGGAGGCGGCTACACACGCACGTAACGCTACAGTCTTTAGCGCTACCCAAGTCGAGCGATTTTACCCTCGGACCTCGATCGGCCAATATTTTTTCAGCATAATGCTCTCACGTCTTCCATTCTTTGTTTTTGTAGATTCAAATGAAACCAGTTCTGGGAAGAAGAATAGGTTTATTTTTTAATTATAATTCTAAGAATTGGAGAGCCTTCCCACCAACACATGACGACCATCACAGAAAGATCAACTGTTATCTCTGTGAAAGTGTTAGTTGATACTGAAGAATCACAGGAAGCGCGTCTGTGATGTCCGTACGTCTGGTTGTGGACATCGATTAACATGCTGCCATCGAGGTAACACTGGATAGAAAATTTCAGGATGTTGGCTGTTTGAAGCTGAGTACAGTGGTAAAACCTTTCTACTACAGTCAGGACGGGACTTAGAGCTACTGGCAGTGACAGTTCCTGCGTGAGTAGTAGGGAAATTAATGTCGCTTTTAAGCGCTGTAGATATCTTGTGGCGCAACCGCAAAGATCTCGTTCCTGTAGCATGCCAAAATCAACGTTACGGATTACAGTTTGGTAACAAAACGGGCTAGTTACTGTAGATTGTCGTTTGGGTTATGCCTATGATTTATACGTTTCTGCTGTCTGTTCTGCTCTGTTGAGCTGGTTGCCAGGCTGCGTAAGCATAGCTGGCAGAGCCAGTCAGATTTTCTGTTACGCATTAGCTCGCCAGCATCATGTTGTTAGCGTTACTGGACTGGTTCTTGCCGTAGTCGGTCAAGTTTCGCTACTACGAAGTATTTTTGGCCGATTAGTACCTGATTCTCCAGTCAGAATTAAGTGCTTGTCAGAATGTCTGGAGTTGCTTTGAAATGGTGTAGAGAGGTTCTTGGATAACACCACAGATTGTAAAATATAAATTTCCATTGCCGGAAATGTCACACTTATTAAAATATTCCGAGAATTTCTTATTGAAATTTTACGTTTAGTTTTCATCTATAGAGGTTCAAAATGGTTCAAATGGCTCTGACTCTGAGCAATATGGGACTTAACAGCTGAGGTCATCAGCCCCCTAGACTTAGAGCTACTTAAACCTAACTAACCTAAGGACATCACACACATCCATGCCCGGGACAGGATCCGAACCTGCGACCGTAGCAGCAGCGCTGTTCCGAACTGGAGCGCCTAGAACCGCTTGGCTACAGCGGCCGTTATCTATGGAGGACAACTTCAAGAAACGTGCACTGGAGCTGCTAGACGCGGAATTGAAATATCACATCAATGCATTGCTCAAGAACGGATATTCGTCCACTAAGGGAAAAAGAGTGTTAAGACAACCACGAAAAGATCATACCGATGCACAGGCGTCTGTCAAATCCGAATTTTTCCTACCATTCATTAAGGACGTTACTGATCACATAGGAAAAGTCTGGAAGATAAAGAATATCGCTGTCACCTATGAATCCAAAAGTACAGGAAAATCGAAATTCGGCCAAGGAAGGTTCCAAACAGCTAGATTCCGTAGCGGGGAAGTGTACGTAGCTGCTACTGAAAGAACGGTCTAAAATAGCTAGAAGAACTGACGGGAAACTGTAGAAGCGGAGAAACAGACGGATAAGCTGGGGTAAGCAGTTGCGGAACTTGCTTAACAGCCAGGAGACAACCGGATTCGATTTGATAGGACTTTGTGCTGGCAGCCACAAGCGGATTACCTTGAAAGGCCCTACAGAGAGGCCTGGGAGATTGTTAAACGCCCCGATAATTTCAGTCGGATGGAGGAGGATGCGAAACTGAATGGCATATCAGTTACGGTGCTGAGGGACATCTATAGGTACCAATATCCATCATGGCCTGATAGAATAGCGGACGACAGAAAATGAAAACGATCAATTGCGCTCGAGTATTCAAAACATTTGCGTCGCGCTCCGGCCGGGAGCACGCAGTAACAGAATTTTGCTTCTGACGGTAGCGAGCCAGGGTGTGCATCGGAACTTCAAAAAAAAAAGAAAAAAGGTACAACCTCCAATGACGACGTCCTACGCAGATAGGATCCGAGGCGGAATTCACTGAGCATTGCAGCATTGCTTATGATTCGTAGAAACTTAACCAACTTTGATTCCATAAGAAATCGTTGTGTACTGAAGATGGCTATTTATAGCTGAAATCAGGATACGCAAGTATAAAAAAAATCTGTGGAATTATGACTTACTGCTGTGTTCCTATCCTTCCTCGTACAAACTTGTTCTATACGTTATGCAAGCGGTGTAGAAGTGTTGGAGCAGCATAGTGCTAGACTGGAGCGACGTGTGTGATCAGCGGTCCAGTACGAGTCGAGTAATGGACCTCGAAACTCTTCTGTTTGATGCCCTGTACCTGTGAAGTATCGGCTAAAGTTGCTTGAGCTTCGCGTGTGGTCGATTGGCGATGTGTTTTATGTGTTAGCCCAAAGCCAGTTTCCGGTAAAGTCAAACACCTGACACTCACTAGCCGGCCGTGGTGGCCATGCGGTTCTAGGCGCTTCAGTCCGGAACCGCGTAACTGCTACGGTCGCAGGTTCGAATCCTACCTCGGTTAGTTAGGTTTAAGTAGTTCTAAGTTCTAGGGGACTGATGACCTCAGCAGTTAAGTCCCATAGTGCTCAGAGCCATTTGAACCATTTTTTAAAGAGTTTACTGCTCTCTGTTTGACTAACGTATTACATTGTTAAAGATTTCTGTCTGTGTCACAGCTGTTCCTGTCCAATGGATTTGAGCCTAATTTGTAATACATGAATATTATTTGCGCCTTGCGCCGCCTGTGTGTAGTGTTTTCTTTCTTTCCTTTTTTTCGTTTTTCTTTTTTTTTTGTTTTCTGTTTCCGTTGAAGCCTAGATGGCGTTGTTGCTTGACATACTCTTTTGTAGAACTAACCCAAGTAGCATCCTACTTAATGCGTTCTAGTAATATTTCTCTGATTTAGGTAAAGAGGTAAAGCTTATATTTCTTATTGCTTCGTAAGTGGCGATTGGTTGTTTTGATTTTCCTGGCATAAAGGTGTCAATTGATGTGCAGATTACATGTTCTATACTATCGGAACACGTTAAGTAAGTTATATTCTTGTAGGCTCTAAATGAGTTAGATGGACAACATGTTCACTATTGTATCTCCGCTCTGCAGCCCGCGTTTTGATCAACAGTATTCCGTGTTGACAAAGATTCATTAGTGTAGCATTTGTGGCTGGAATTTTATGCTTTAGGATTCTATATGCGATGAGCTTATCAATCAGCGTGGACGGTTTGCGTAACGGACTAGGTAGCGGGAAGCCATGTATTTGGTCTGTGCGCGACCCGCTAATGCTGTGCAAACACGTCGGGCGCGGCTGTGTTTCACTGATGAAAAAGTGAAATATTTTCGCTGTTGAATCAGTTAACAGGAATTTACTAAAGCCGAGTTAACCAGATGGGTGTGACAATAGGGGTGAGCTAACCACCGGCTATGACGAACCTTGCTTCCGTTTGTGACGCAGCGTCACCGTTGGCAGCGCCGCCTGTTGGCGCTTTGAAATTTAATGACAGGAAGGAGCAGTACTGAAGACTACTGAAAGGAAAACGGCTACAACAGTCGATAAATTACGCAAGCCATTTCACCGAAGACGTCTAAACACAACGCGCCGAGAAGGACATAAAGTCTGCGTTCTTGCTGTTCTGTGGCTCCTGAAGAGGTATAAAATCGATCTAGTCTTCAGACTTCAAGCAAAAATTCCACAACTCGGGTAATCTATAAAAGATGATGCAGGCCACCAAACTCCTGGGATATAAAAAATGCTGTGTGGGAGTAGACAGGTTTATTTCGGTCAGGCTTTCCGCACTACTTCACAACACCTTACTGTACGCGAGAGGTACGACGGTATCCCGAGGCATCAGTGTGAGGCGTGGAGCGTTATATCGCTCCTGTCTAGAGCCTGTGTACTGGGAGAATGACTCATGGGTGCACAGTGTCAGATGGTCTGAAGCGGGTTCAGTCGAGTACGTAGTTCTATTTTGCATCTGCTGGAGGACAGTAGTGCTCAGAGACATTCAAGAAACAGGTCAAGAGAATGTTTTTGTAAACTTTTATGTTTATTGATTGAAATATTTTTTGTTTATTAATGTTTGTACGGTTTTATATGCTTTTACAAGTGTGAATGATGCGTAAATGTGGTATAAAGTAAATATGTAGATCATTGTTCTACTGAAGAACGTTGTACGACGGGGAATTTTGTACCATAATAAGTTATGTAAGTTTATGGTAAAAGGAAAACTAATTCGAGTCCAAATGAAAATAGTTAATAACGTAAAGTATAAACAAAGTATTAATATGTTAAATGTTTATTTCGTGAGAAAGTGCAGTTCGAAAGTGTGTTATTTGTTGATTGGCTAGTCATGAAAAGCGCGGACTAAAGCGGGAGAATAATGTTGACCTTAAAGAAAACTGACTAATCAGAACGAAGTATTCTTCGCGCGTCTTTTCTCCTGGAGAGATAGAATGCTTACAGCAGTTTAAAGGAGTTGTAGCCCAGCATTTTAATGGTACGGTCGTGTGTAGTATGAGCTCCGAAGGAAGTCATAATTTGCCGGTTTTAGTTGTGCTACATGTTTCAAAAGTGTTTTAAAGTGAAGGAATACTTATTCCTGTGTGTTTTTTAGAAAGTATGGATTTTAAAGTAATTATGTGCATGTGAAAAGACAATAATTCCGCGTGGCATGTTGAGCAGATTGGTGTACACAACTGAGTGCATTAAACGCCGATAAACTTAATAGTGTGGCGGCCATTTTCATTTAAGAACAATTAGTGCTTAGCAGATGTTCAGATTTCGGGAAATACGTTACGATAAACTTCCTAACGTGAATGTAAGGGTTTGTGCATGGCTGTGTTAGGATTATCACGGCCTTGTGTACAAATCAAGGTTAGGTTTATACCGAAGTTTTGCCGGTAGGTCCACCTTTCATTCAAAATTCAGATCTTTTCCCGATTCTTGGAATAGTTACGTTGTATGCAGCGTGGTGCGAGCTGCAGTACGGTAGGTTTTTGCTCGGCTTTCCTACCGGCGATCTGCTGCAACGAGTTCACAGGTGGGTGCATGTAAATGGACGAAGTAACCGCTCCGTCGCAAGTGGTAGGAACACGAGCTTTGTAAATCAGACATCCTGTTGCGTTCGACGAAACATTTATTACTAAGCGGACAAATGTTTTATCGGGTAGCGCAACAAAATAAGCAAATAGATATAAAAAAATACGACAGATTTTTATTTCACTTATTCCCATGTGTCTATCATGATTACATACATCTTAGCTCTCATTAAAGTCATAAATGATATCTTGCAGGCAATAGCTATACACTTCGTTACTTGTCAAAAATGTAAATATTGCATCATACACATCTCGCATTATCGTGTAATCATAAAGATTATAATCACTCAATATATTTAGACACTTTTTAGTGTACTTGTTACAAGCTTCCCAGTTTACGTAAGAGGCCCTCATTCTCATTATGCCATTACACAGAAATTTCTAACAATGGAACTGTGCGACATTCAGAAGTACGTAGGAACTTAAGAACGTAAGTTACCCGTTTCGTCGTACACTATGGCCACTGATAAACAAGAGCGGAACTTTGTCAGAAGATAGAACATGCTCCGAGTTTCCTGGAGACAACTGTTCTGCTGCAGTACTGATCAACAGGTGCATCACAATGAGTGACTGAAAGGGCACGGCAATTGGAAGCGAGCTCCAAAAATGAAGCACGAGGGACAGTACCAGATTTCTGGGAAAAACGTCTAAATTTCACAGAGATTCACCGTGTAGCTCTGGCGGTGTATAGACAAATACAATGTCGCACGCAGCCAAAGTGAAACGATACCAACAATTTGGCCAAGGCCGCACATGTATGAGTAACACTGATTAGGAAGTCCAGATCTTGCATCATGAGATTTCCACCTTTTCCGCAAGCTGAAGGAACATCTAGGTGTGAAGAGATTTTCCGCCAATGAGAACGTCCACACAGCATTTCTATGGCTCTCTGACAAAGACACGGATTTTTATCTTCGAAGAATTGAACAATTGATGGAACGCTACAACTATTGCTTACAGAGGTGTGACTCTGTCAAAAAATAGCGCCATTTTTCTGTGAACTTTGAAGGTTAGTGCAGCATTCAATAAAAGTTACTTGGCTTGCCATAACAATGTGTAAAATTACTTTTTGAAATGCTCTTGTAGTTCAGTCGGTTGCTAATGTTGTTAAATGTAGTACATAAATAATTCTTCTTGACTCCGTGCCACAATAATACATGAAATGTACATAAACGTCTTAATCAGATTTGGTGTGGAAAAATGTAACTACATAACAGCAATACTGTGCAACTGAGGATAGTGAAGCATTTCAGCGACAGAACGCAGCACATTTACTGCACTTGATTTGCAGTAAGTGCGTTAATATCTCTATGCCTTCTGCTATATCAATCTGCTAGCTCTGTGATTAATTCAATTCATTATTAACAGTGCAAGTCGCAACCTAAATTCTCTGCTGCCTCCCATTCTCCCGCAAGATATTGACAACGCTTACCTCTAAAAACAGCTATATAATATGGGATTCCCAGCTGATGATTATGGTTAATCATATATATGTGTAGCTGATGAAATAAAACATCGTGACTGACGAAGAAATGGGTATTTATTTCACTTTTATTAGCAGTCGCAGTGCTCACATCGTAGTCCATAATGGATGCAATTGGTACCTAGCAACATCTTCAGTAAACTGTATGAGACATATTGGGACCCTGTCGTTGGATGCAAGAAGCGGGCGAGGCGGCTGCGCAGCGAAAAGACTATCTGTATGGCGCCGGAGTGGGCACCAGTGACTTTAAAGATGGTAGCATGGCTTAGTAAGGACGTCAGAGCAAGCATAAGGTAGTCACCACTCATTAATGACCGAGGAGCACTTCTCCGAAAGTTAATGGATATTTAACCTCTCAGCGCCACTGGAAGCTCAAGTTAACTTTGTCAGTTTATATCGGCGTGAGACCAAGCATTTGTATAATACAATGATGTTTATATAACTGTCGAAAGTTTGTATTTATAAAAAATGGAAAATCTTGTTTCACATACATAGGGGACTGAAATTGAGTTATAGAAATAAGTGTGTAATTTACAATCTATACAAACACAAACGATGACAGTGGAGATACCAGAGAAGCACCTACTAGAAGCAAAGCTATGAGGTGCTGTGTCTAATGACTCCGTCTGAGCCGCGCACGGCGCTCGTTTGTCCCATTTATTGTTTGTTATCTTTAATTACAGTACTGCAGCCTCGTTTTCTTATTACATCTACTGGCGTCACTAACTTCATGCCTTACTTGCCTCTGAGCGGCAGCAGCAGCGCGTACCGATAAGTGCATCTCTGGAGCGACCGATAGTATTTCTGGGTCATCGTGTGTCTGACAGTCAGTTGGAGGCGGACCGGCAGTGCAGTCGGGATGCAGCAGCAGTGAAGTCGGGACGGAGCGGCGGTGAGGCGCCAACAACCAGTGCTCGCCGACTCCTGGCGACGTCCAACGGAGGGAGATTGGAGCGGAACGACCGTTGGTTTGTCGTTCGGTTGGTCGTCTTATTGGCCGACGTATATTTGGTCCTGTCACCGTTTCCGGGCCTGAGCAGTTGGTCGGTTGCGCGAGGAAATCTCCGCGGCGCTTTTTTGGCCGGGTCCACTGGCGGTCTCTATGCAGTGTCGGAGTGTGTGGTGTTGTTCCCATTGTTACGAGGTTCGTGGCTCACCGATAGTGAACTTGAAGGTTGAGTTTTTACTTAATCTACCAGCAAGTCACGACTGTTCACATTGTGTTGTTTGGAGTTCGTGGTCGGCGGTTGGGACATTCCCGCGAGCAACAAAGTGTGTTTTCAAGTTGGCAAATTTTAGTCACTGTCTAGTAGAGTTTAACTGTACATGGTTATTTGATTTGAAGTGCACCACCGGAATCATCTGCCTTGTGGCTGTTAGCATTCCTGTTTCCTGTCCTGGCCGTTGACGTAAATTCAGGCAGTGTATTTCCTAATCATGTTGTTTCTGTCCAGCATGGTGTGTAGTTTGACAGCTCAATGTATAATTCGTTGTTGGCGCCGATACCTTCTACATTGTTCCATTGAACTCCCTGTTGTGTGCTGGTGGGGTGAAGCGGAGGTTAGCTTGTCGGTGGGTCCGTTGTCTGTATGTCAGTTGGGTTGTTGTCGGATCGACAATGGTTGGGCTGACAGCCTGTCTCACCTAAGTGAGCGTTAGTGTTTGAAATCCAGGCCGACCATCGGAACTTATGAGCGCCCTTGGGTGTACTGCCTTTTCTTGTTTGTTCTTCTTTTATGTACTTGTATGGCTTCTAGTCGATTTTTAAATTAAGGTTGTTTTGCCCTTAAGGCGTCAGATGGTTTGGGCCTTCAACCTGATTTAAGAAATGATTTGCGTAAAGCCTTTGGCCTTTTTAAAATTAATGTTATTGAGTCTTAAGTGTTGGGCCTTCAGCCGATTTTGAATGTAAGTTATTTGCTCTTAAAGTGTCAGATTCTTTAGGCCGTCAGCCTAGTTAAGGAACTGCTTTAAGGTAAGGATTTGCCTTTTAAATTTCTGATTTTGGTTGACCTTTAAGTAATTGGCTTTCAGCCGTTTTTAAATTAAAGTGGTCCTGCTGTTAAGGCATGAGATTGTACGGCGCATTCAACTGCTAATTAAGTTCCAAAACTAAAGCTGTGTTTGTTTTTAATTCCTTTGGCTCTTGTAATGTTTGATAAAATGAAAGGTTGTATGTTCGAGTGTAACTGAGAGCCACTTATTTTGGCCCCTTTCTACAACTTAAACTACCTGTCATGTCTTGCGGGTTTAGCAGGGCCTCTCACCGTCTTTTAACGTGATGTTGAGGCAGCGTAGTCGAAAAACGAATTTGGAGTTAGGACTACTTGATTTTAACCATCCGTCGACGACGAAATCATCAGATACGGAGGAAGCTCGGAATAGAACTAGGCTAAGCAAGGAACGTGGTGTCTAATTAAAATGTGCCATCCCGACATTTGCCTTAAGCGATTTAAGGTAATCACGGAAAATCCGAATCACAGTGGGTCTGTACCTTACCACGGCACTGCGGCACTTCTTTTGATTGGCCTGAGTTGACGATACTGTGTATAAGGATTCATTAGCGCCATTATTAGGTCACTGTGAGACTAATGGCGTTAACGAACTTAGGCTTAGCTACACACCCAATCACACAGAACGGAATTCTTTCGAGTGTCTGTCTTCAGTACACCTCTCACTTACAATAAAAAGGTAAAGGAAAACAGTGAGACAGCAATATGTGAGACGGTGACCAGTTAAATGTGTTCTCAAATTGCCAGATCTATTTGTTCTTGTGGTGTCACCGCCAGACACCACACTTGCTAGGTGGTAGTTTAAATCGGCCGCGGTCCATGTAGTACATGTCGGACCCGCGTGTCGCCACTGAGATCGCAGACCTAGCGCCACCACCAAGGCAGGTCTCGTGATACGAGAGTGGACTCGACCCCAGTTGTACGAGAACCAAGCTACCGCCCAGTTGTACGCGAACCTAGCTATCGCCCAGTTGTACGAAGCCTTTCTCTCTCATTAGCCGAGAGACAGAATAGCCATCTAAGTTAATGGCTACGAACTAGCAAGGAGCCATTTGTATCAGTGCCTATAGCTTCGAGTATTCAAGAGAGATGTATTCCAAGGAATCAATAAAAGTTAAGTAAAAAGCATCTACATACTTTTCTTCTTATTCATTCATAAGTTCTCATGTTCCAGACTTCACGCCCGTCTGCATTAGTCTAGCGTGCCTTTCTTTTGGCTACTACCGTGTGGCGTAACAGTCTTGTTACGTCACTACAGATTGGCGACGAGAAAAAGAGTTTGTATTAATTCATTTGCCACGTTGGCGCCGCTTTAAAGTGTTCTGATTGCTTACATTTCATTGTGTCATGGCTTCGCCACATTCTCCAGATGTACTGTCCGAATTTTATCGCTTGCAGAATCAGCAGACGCAGGCGTTACTGGATGCCCTTGGACAGCTCGTCCAGGGTCAACGTGCGCTGCACACCGATGCGGCCGCCGCCGCTTCTTCGCTACCGCTGCCACTGAACGCTGTTGCACCTCCCTTTCGACCATACGTGGCAGCCGATGAGACCTGGCAAGAGTGGTCTCGTCAGTTCGCCTTTCACATGGCTGCCTACAGAATTCAAGGTAATGAGCGGCAGCCGTTTTTGCTTTCTTGTGTCGGTGTGTCCACATACCGTGTGATAGTGAAATTGTTTCCCCGACGCGACGTAGCAACTTTGTCATACGAGGAAATTTTGTCTGCATTAGATGCCTATTTCAAAGAAACAGTTAATGTGGTTGCAAAACGGTATACGTTCTTTCGTACAAAACGTACGGCCGGTCAAACTAATAGGGAGTGGGTAGCAACATTGCAAGGACTTACTAGGGACTGTGCCTTTGAATGTGACTGTGGTCTTTCTTATTCAGATACAATGGTGCGTGATGCAATTGCACAGAACGTTTCTGATGTTCGCATACGGGAGCAAATTTTGAAACTAGTTAATCCCTCCCTTCAACAAGTGATAGACATATTGGATAGACAGGACACACTGGACTGTGCTCAGGAATCTTTTGAAACTTCGCCAGCCGTGTGTAACATTAACCGGCCCGCTGGACGCGCTGCGCGGCCCGGTAACCGGGCCTCGCGCACGGACACACAGCGACCGCCGCGTGCTAAGCCAGGTGTGCCGCGCCAGCCCGCAAATGCAGTGAAATCATGCCCGCGGTGTGCTACTAGACATTCGCGTGAACATTGCCCGTCCCGCCAAGCTATTTGCTTTTTCTGCAATAAGAAAGGACATGTTCAAAGTGTTTGCCAGAAAAAGCTCAGATCAGACAATCACAATCGTTCCAGGCCCTTTGCTTCGCGCCGGAATCGAACCAAGGACACTCAGGCTCGTGGACCTTCGCCTATGGACATTCATGTCGTTAATTCCGCTTCGTCCGGTGACACTTTCTCTAACAGTAACTGTGTTCATCCCACAACAACTGTGCGTCGACGTCGCCGGAAATCACGTCAATTAGCCAGTGATTCTGTACCAGTGTCTGTTCCAATTGCACAAAACAGTCGCTCTTGTCGTCAGCAGGACAATAAACTTTTTGTGGACTTAGACTTTGACGGCCAAGTGATACCATTCCAGCTCGATACCGGAGCTGCAGTTTCATTGCTCAATCACGACACGTACAAACAACTGGGCAAACCTCCGTTGCGTTCCGCAAATGTTAAGCTAACTACATATTCCGGACAGAAAATTCCTGTGTTAGGACAGTGCAGCCTTCTTGCAACATTCAAGGGACAAACAAAACTTGTGTCATTTTACGTTCTTCGTTCTTCTTCTGCAGTGAACTTATTTGGTCTAGATTTATTTAAGTTGTTTAACATGTCTATTGTAAATCAGGTCCTATCAGTGAATCAGACTGTGCCTACAGACAGTGTTTCTCGGCTGTGTGACGAATTTGCAGACATTTTTGCACCGGGCTTAGGTTGCGCTAAAAACTATGAAGCACATTTAGAACTGAAGGTAAACGCGCAACCGAAATTTTTCAGGGCGCGCAATGTTCCCCACGCATTGCGTGATGAGGTCGCCAGAACATTACACGATCTCGAATCACAGGGTGTAATTGAACG
The DNA here is from genome assembly GCF_021461385.2 of Schistocerca piceifrons. Taxonomy (NCBI): domain Eukaryota; kingdom Metazoa; phylum Arthropoda; class Insecta; order Orthoptera; family Acrididae; genus Schistocerca; species Schistocerca piceifrons. Next base: position 365,549,090 of record NC_060144.1, on the reverse strand, counting down.
TGTGCAAGCTTCTCTCTGGGCCTCACCCTTAGTAATTTTGCCAAAACCTTCCGGAAAATTGAGACTTTGCGTGGACTTCAAGGCCACAGTGAATCCACAGCTAGTGACTGCTACTTTTCCTTTGCCCCGCCCGGAAGATCTTTTTGCTAAACTGTGCCCGGGAAAATATTTTTCAAAGTTGGACCTAGCCGATGCGTACTTGCAAATACCGGTGGACGACGAATCCCAGCGCGTATTGGTGGTTAACACGCATCTTGGATTGTACCGCTTCCAAAGACTGCCATTCGGGTGTGCATCCGCCCCTGCCTTGTTTCAGCAATATTTACAAACTATTTGTGCGTCGGTCCCTACTGCAGCAAACTATCTGGACGATATAGTGATCTCCGGACAGACAGAAGAAGATCATCTTGCGAACTTACGAACATTATTTTAGGTCTTGCGGCAAAATGGTCTTCGCTTGAGGAAGGACAAATGTGTGTTTTTTGCTCGTGACTTACCATACCTGGGACATGTCATTAATGCCCAAGGCATACATCCGAGTCCAGAGCACCTCCGTGCCATACAAGACTTGCCGTCCCCTAAAAATCTGAAACAGCTACAGAGTGTGTTGGGTAAAATTAACTATTATCATAAATATGTGCGCAATGCCTCTTCCATTTCAGCTCCGCTTCATCGCTTACGCCGTAAAGGTGTTCCGTTCGTCTGGACGACGGAATGCGAACGCGCCTTTCGCCAGTTGAAATCGGCGTTGCTTTCTAATACTTGCCTTACGCCATTCGATCCCCAGAAACCCCTTTTGTTGATGGTAGATGCATCGGATTTCGGGATCGGTGCTGTGCTTGCGCACAAAGTTGGCTCCCATGATCGCCCTATTGCCTTTGCGTCCAAATTGCTCTCGTCTGCGCAAAGAAATTATTCACAGATAGAGAAAGAAGCTTTGGCTCTCGTGTTTGGTGTTACTAAGTTCCATGATTTCTTGTATGGTCGTCACTTTACCATCATCACAGACCACAAACCTTTGACGTCGCTTTTTCATCCGAACAAGCCTGTACCTCCACGTACAGCGCAGAAATTCATTCGCTGGTCTATTTTCCTCTCGCAGTACCGCTACGATATCTTGTATCGGTCCACTGCTAAGCACGGAAACGCCGATGCGTTGTCCCGTTTGCCTGTTGCTGAGGATAAAGCATTCGATTCTTCCGAACTTGCTTGCATGTTCATTGATTCGGAAACCGATGAAGTGGTCGAATCGTTTCCGATTGATTTTCGTCGTGTCGCTACAGCCACAGCTGCTGACCCTGTCCTTGCTACTGTTTTACGTTTTGTTGCTACGCAATGGCCTTTGTCAAAGTCTCGGATCGAGGATCCGTTGGTTCGCCGATTTTTTGCTCACAAGGAGAGACTTTTTGTTCGACGTGGTGTTTTGTTGTTGCGTTCTGATAATGATCAGTCCAGAGTCGTGGTCCCACGTTCGTTACAGTCCTCTGTTTTACGGCTTATTCACCAAGGACATTGGGGTATAGTGCGGACGAAACAACTTGCTCGTCAGCACTGTACTTGGTTCGGAATCGATGCTGCGATTACGAATATGTGTTCTTCGTGCCCGGCGTGTGCCGAACAACAGTCCGCACCGCCGCGGAAAGTCTTTGCGTGGCCAAAAGCCACTTCCCCTTGGCAACGCTTGCACATTGATTTTGCTGGTCCATTCTGGAATGCTCGATGGTTGGTTCTGGTCGACGCCTTCAGTAAATTTCCTTTTGTTGTCCGGATGTCTTCCACGACGTCCTCCGCCACCATCCAAGCGTTGTCTGCTATCTTTTGCATTGAAGGTCTTCCGCAGACTATTGTTTCCGACAATGGCCCACAATTCATGTTCGCAGAATTCCAGTCTTTCTGCCAGGCCAATGGTATTCAACATCTGACATCCGCGCCGTTTTCGCCTCAGTCCAACGGTGCCGCTGAACGATTGGTCCGGACTTTCAAGTCACAGATGTTGAAATTGAAAGAGTCGCATTCTCGGGAGGACGCATTGTTGCTCTTTTTGTCTTCGTATCGCTCTCAGCCCCGAGATGGTCGCTCGCCGGCTGAGTTGCTCCACGGTCGTCCTCATCGCACCTTGATGTCTTTGCTGCATCCGCCGCATCAGGTTCCTGCGCAGCGGCAGACTCCTGCTTTTGCTCCAGGCGACGTTGTATTTTATCGCAACTATCGAGGTTCACGGCGTTGGCTCGCAGGGCGCATTCTTCGCTGCCTCGGCCGCGCGATGTATTTGGTTTTGGGGGCCTCTGGTGAGGTGCGTCGGCATCTCAATCAGCTGCGCCTCTGTCGTCGCTCGGGTTCTGCCGCTCCCCGTCTGCTTTCAGCGACGGTGCCGTCCGGTCAGCGCCCTGGGGACCCATCTACTGGCTCGCCTCATCCCCAGGTGTTACCGACGATGCCTTCCATTTTGCCCCATGGCGGCGCGCCGCCGCCGCCGCAGCAGCAGCAGCAGCAGCAGCAGCCGCCGCCGCCGCCGCCGACCGCATTCGACGCTTCGTTGCAGCCGCCAAGCGCCTCCCAGGGTCACGCGCCGCCGATCGCTTCCCGTGACCAGCTGTCCTCCGCCATGGAACGCCCGCCCGCTCCGGACCACATGACGTCATCGCGCGTCGGCTACCCCGACGCCATGGACATCGACCTTTCGGTCCCTCATGTCTTATTACGGGCGCATACACCACATGTTGACGTGCACCCTGGACTAGTTTTGCAGGCGTTTCCTAGCTCCCCTCGGACCGGATGGCCGGGTGCGGGTGGCACAGCCTCGCCTGTTGTTAGGCTCCCCACCTCATCGCATACGTCAACATGTGGTCCTCCCCACGGCGGGCGGAAGCCTTATCTCACGACCGTTCGCCGATTTGCGGGGGAGGAATGTGGTGTCACCGCCAGACACCACACTTGCTAGGTGGTAGTTTAAATCGGCCGCGGTCCATGTAGTACATGTCGGACCCGCGTGTCGCCACTGAGATCGCAGACCTAGCGCCACCACCAAGGCAGGTCTCGTGATACGAGAGTGGACTCGACCCCAGTTGTACGAGAACCAAGCTACCGCCCAGTTGTACGCGAACCTAGCTATCGCCCAGTTGTACGAAGCCTTTCTCTCTCATTAGCCGAGAGACAGAATAGCCATCTAAGTTAATGGCTACGAACTAGCAAGGAGCCATTTGTATCAGTGCCTATAGCTTCGAGTATTCAAGAGAGATGTATTCCAAGGAATCAATAAAAGTTAAGTAAAAAGCATCTACATACTTTTCTTCTTATTCATTCATAAGTTCTCATGTTCCAGACTTCACGCCCGTCTGCATTAGTCTAGCGTGCCTTTCTTTTGGCTACTACCGTGTGGCGTAACAGTCTTGTTACGTCACTACAGTTCTTGCTGTGGATAATTTTTCAGACTGTTTACATATCGAGTCAGGAACGAAATAAAAAATGTGTGAATCCTCTTGGCAAGGGTCTTGCCGCAGTGGAGGTCTTGTCGCAGTGGTATCACAGGTTCCCGTCAGATCGCTGGAGTTAAGCGTTGTCAGGCTCGGCTAGGAAGTGGATGGGTGACCGTTGGGTCTGTCGAGCACTGCTGGCACGCGGGAAGCACTCAGTCCTTGGGGGACCAACAGAGGAGCTACGTGACTGAGAAGTAGCGACACCGGCCACGATAACTTACAACGGCCGGGAGAGTTCGCTGCTAACCACACGACCCTCCACATTTGCATCCAGTGACTCCTATGAGCTGAAGATGACACGGCTGTCGGTTGGTATCCTTGGGTCATCAAGGACTCCTAGGAGGGAGAAAGAGAACCCTCTATATTATGTAAGTAAGGTCTAGCTATTGCCTCAACTGAAGTTTTTATAATTCACTTAAACAGGGTGGTCCATTGATCGTGACCGGGCCAAATATCTCACGAAATAAGCGTCAAACAAAAAAAACTACAAAGAACGAAACTTGTCTACCTTGAAGGGGGAAACCAGCTGGCGCTATGGCTGCCCCGCTAGATGGAGCTGCCATAGGTCAAACGGATATCAACTGCGTTTTTAAAATAGGAACCCCCATTTTTTGTTACATATTCATGTAGTACGTAAAGAAATATGAATGTTTTAATTGGTCCACTTTTTTCGCTTTGTGATAGAGGACGCTGTAATAGTCACAAACATATGACTCAGAATTGGTAACAAGTAGGTTTTTTAAATTAAAATACAGAACGTAGGTACGTTTGAACATTTTATTTCGGTTGTTCCAGTGTGATACATGTACCTTTGTAAACTTATCATTTCTGAGACCGCATGCTGTTACAGCGTGATTACCTGTAAATACCACATTAATGCAGTAAAAGCTCAAAATGATGTCCGTCAACCTCAATGCATTTGGCAATACGTGTAACGACATTCCTCTCAACAGCGAGTAGTTCGCCTTCCGTAATGTTCGCACATGCATTGACAACGCGCTGACACATGTAGTCAGGCGTTGTCGGTGGATCATGGTAACAAATATCCTTCAACTTTCCCCACAGAAAGAAATCCGGGGACGTCAGATCCGGTGAACGTGCGGGTCATGGTATGGTGCTTCGACGACCAATCCACCTGTCATGAAATATGCTATTCAATACCGCTTCAACCGCACGTGAGCTATGTGCCGGACACCCATCATGTTGGAAGTACATCGCCATTCTGTCATGCAGTGAAATATCTTGTAGTAACATCGGTAGAACATTACATAGGAAATCAGCATACATTGCATCATTTAGATTACCATCGATAAAATGGGGGGCAATTATCCTTCCTCCCATAATGCCGCGCAATACATTAACCCGCCAAGGTCGCTGATGTTCCACTTCTCGCAGCCATCATGGATTTTCCGTTGGCCAATAGTGCATATTATGCCGGTTTACGTTACCGCTGTTGGTGAATGACGCTTCGCCGCTAAATAGAACGCGTGCAAAAAATCTGCATCGTCCCGTAATTTCTGTTGTGCCCAGAGGCAGAACTGTACATTACGCTCAAAGTCGTCGCCTTGCAATTCCTGGTGCACAGAAATATAGTACGGGTGCAATCGATGTTGATGTAGCATTCTCAACACCGACGGTTTTGAGATTCCCGATTCTCGCTCAATTTGTCTGCTACTGATGTGCGGATTAGCCGTGACAGCAGCTAAAACACCTACTTGGGCATCACCATTTGCTTGACGTTTCACATGTGGCTGAACATTTCCTGTTTCCTTAAATAACGTAACTGTCCGGCGAATGGTCCGGACACTTGGATGATGTCGTCCAGGATACCGAGCAGCATACATAGCACACGCCCGTTGGCCATTTTGATCACAATAGCCATACATCTACACGATATCGACCTTTTCCGCAATTGGTAAACGGTCCATTTTAACACGGGTAATGTATCACGATGAAAATACCGTCCGCACTGGCGGAATGTTACGTGATACCACGTACTTATACGTTTGTGACTATTACAGCGCCAACCATAGCGCCATCTGGTTTCCCGCTTCAAGCTAGACGAGTTTCGTTCTTTGTAGTTTTTTCGTTTGACGCTTATTTCGTGAGATATTTGGCCCTGTCACTATCAATGGACCACCCTGTATATATTTTCCTGTATCTATATCCATACTCAGAAAAACGCCCTGCATTGTGTACTTCAGATACTAGCGTCACTTCTCCCCTGCCTTTTCCATTTGGGAACGTTACATGGCAAGGAGGACTACGAGTCAGACAATACAATGGCAAGAAGTAATGTTGCTTGACCCCTCTTGGTACATAAATTTTCAAGACTTCAAGAATAGAGCTCTTCATGATGCAGAATGACTCTCTGGTAGCATCTGTCACTGAAATTTGATGATCACGTTTGTGATGCTTTCAGTCTTGGTTCTTCGCAGAATTACTGCATCATTCTATTAATCTTATCTGATAACGCCCCGCGACTGGGGAACAATGCTCAAGATTCTGTCGAACGAGATTTTCCAGTTTTGCAAGCAACCTCCTTTGGGGATGGATTATACTCGTACTAAAAAATCACAGCTTGACATCTAAGCTCACCGTACAAGTTATTGGTCATCCTCTCAAATGAACATACTCGTCACTGGGGCGCTGCGTATGGTGAATCCAGCGGTCATTGATCTTACATCACTGACTTCAACCGTAGGAGTGAAGTGTGTATGTGCTGGTCGGTTGTATGCATTTGGTGAAACAAGATGAGTCAACATGCAGATATGACAGAACTGCGGAAAGACGACACCATGAGACTTTCAGTCCCTAATTTTTGGAGGGTATAGTTCAAGCTGTAGATAGTTTTACGGCCATTAGGAGGTTTTTTATCGTTCCATGACAGACTCGCTCATTTCAGTTTCCATGAATTTGAACCACGATTTTAAAGATTCACGTGCGCACACACACGCTTCCTCTTCAGTGCTTGCGCCTCTTCCCTGGATTCTGTGGAGTTTAAGCAGTTTTTATATTCCTCCTCTATTTTCTTTGGTTGTATGGTTTTCTTCACGTTTGATGTTGTCGATACGTTGCGGTTCTCAGTTTTAATTGTCTGTTCTTAACCAGCAATGTCGATAAGATGCTACCTTGTCTTCACTGCTTCCACGTGCAGCTGTAAGAATACACTCTTTTTAACAAGTGCCACAGCAACTGTTGAATAATCCTTTATTAGTGTAAAAGGTTTCGCAGCCTAAGTTTGCCTCACCAGATGCATATTCAAATTGTATGGAAATGTCCTTAAAACTAACAGTAGACGTTTTAATACAACTTGACTTAGAATGAAGGGGCCGTCCAGTAATTTCTGTGCTTCGCAGTAAATGTTTTGAACTTTAGGTTGCGAAACTGGTTGTGCAATTAGACGATTTCTCAACGTCTGTTGCGGTATTGCTTAATAACAACGTATTATTTGAGCTGTGCAGCCCTTGACGCACGAGGCAGCGTGCATCATGAAGCCAAGGTCTGTAGTTCTTCTGTAAGGAACTCTGGCGTTGCCGAACGCGGGAACCTATTGATGACTGCCTTAATCAGCCGTTCCGGTAGGGTGGCGTGCTTGTAGAAGGGCATCGACAAAGCCGACAAGTTGTTCGTCACCCGCCGAAAAGCTGTACGGTTGGAGAGCTGTATCCTCACAGTGCATAGCCCTGCCATCTTCACAGAGTTATATGGCGACATCCACTGCTTGAGACTAGCCATGACGCCTCGGTAATCGTCTTTCATTTCAAGTATGGTTGGCGATGGTTTCAGCTCAGTTCACCTCGTTATAGGTGGTAGCTGTCCACTTTTCGTTTGATAATGTTTCGTGTTGCTTTTGCAGCAGTTCCAGCGCGGGATCGTGGTCTGTCAAGCGGTTGGTAATTGTCTTCTGCTGAGCATCATTTTTCTTGGGTGGGTGAAACGAGCTGCACGCTTCTTCTTCTCTTTGCTCTGGACCTCTTTTTCGCCTGCATCAGCTGCGACGAACTCGTGGGAGGAGGCGTGCTTGGCCGCCACAGAAATCCACGCTCTCGCTTCCCCCGCCACCCTCGCCCACCACCGTCACGCTCGTGTCGGTTTTGGTGTTCGCAATTGATCGCAGTTTCTTACTCGCGGGGTGCGCTTGCGACTTAGAGGGACCTTGTAGTTCTTGATCTAGGCAGAAGAGTACCACTGCTGCCTCGCTTCTTCTCCACAACTCCCCTGAGAGCCTGGAGTTGCAATAAGGCGCCGGAGGAGCGTCCCCTGCGTCGCTGTTCTTCTCTGAAGAGGAGGCGAGCTGATACGTTCCTCTTGGTTAGATGGTTTATTTGGCGAGGGGACCAAACAGCGAGGTTATCGGTCCCTCCGAATTAGGGAAGGATGGGGAAGGAAGTCGGCCGTGCTCTTTCAAAGGAACCATCCCGGCATTTGCCTGAAGCGATTTACGGATACCACTGAAAACCAAAATCAGGATGGCTGTCCTCCCAAATGCGAGTCCAGTGCGCTAACCACTGCGCCACCCCGCTCGGTCCCAGTGCTGTCCAAAGAGGAAGTACACGTACAAGCGAACCTAGGCCGAGTTGTGCCATCTGCATGTGTTTTCCTCCTGGTTTCACTCTGATAAAGTCGCGTGGCCGTCTGTTTGTAATTCGAGTCAGATCTTACAGTCAAACAGTCAACAATTGCAACGTACTCGAGGCAACATTACACCGATATCATACTGGTCTTTGGGGAGACGCACAGCAATGCAGGTGAGGCCCGAAGACTGTATTCACAATGTTTTCAAACGCGACGTTGACTTTCTGCGGATATTTTTAGACGTACAACGCTGCGTTAAAAATCCGAGGGAGCTTTCCAAGTACATCGTGTCGCGAAAAGACCACTCCATGACGCACCCAATGTTGCCCGGAACCCTATAGCATTCTGGAGCACATCCCACGCACGGTAAACAGAGCTTAAATGAAAATAACACGTACGTACAATGTAGTATAAACGAAAGTGTTATCTTGCTATTGCAAAAAAATGTTCAAATTTGTGTGAAATCTTATGGGACTTAACTGCTAAGGTCATCAGTCCCTAACCTTACACACACTACTTAAGCTAAATTATCCTAAGGACAAACACACACACCCATGCCCGAGGGAGGACTCGGACCTCCTCCGGGACCAGCCGCACAGTCCATGACTGCAGCGCCTTAGACCGCTCGGCTAACGTGCTATTGCATTTAGATTGCGGTGTTATTTATACCTTTAGTAATAACAATAACAATAACAGTAATAATACTATTATGGTCATTATTATTAATATTATGAAAACCATTTAGCCGGCCGATGTTGCCGTGCGGCTCTAGGCGCTTCAGTCTAGAACCGCGCGACCGCTATGGTCGTAGGTTCGAATCCTTCCTCGGGCATGGATGTGTGTGATGTCCTTAGGTTAGTTAGGTTTAAGTAGTTCTAAGTTCCAGAGGACTGATGACCTCAGATGTTAAGCCCCATAGTGCTCAGAGCCATTTGAACCATTTGAAAATCATTTGATCTCGCCAAGTAATGCCTATTTCTCATCGTAATTAGGACAAAGAAGAGCTGCAGCGGACTTGAGGACATCGATGTCTTCGGTAGAAAAGATTCTGGAGCAACGAAAATGGCATCCCTTTAAGCCGCACCTACACCAACAGCTGTACGGAAACGATTTATAAAATCGGGTGTCGTTCTGTAGAAGTCTCTTAAACACAGTAGCCGTAAATCCGAATTTCATCAGGCATATTTTATGGAGAAGTGAATGCTATTTCGCCAATGTCGCCAGTGTCAATAGATACAAACTGAGTTACTGGGCGCCTGCAAATCGTCATTGGTTACGATCTCATCACATGCAAGCGCATTCTAGGAGACCACATCATTGTACCATTTTATTTGGCTCTCAGACTAACTGGTCGGCTGTTTTTGCAATTCCTATAGAATGAGCTGAATTTTGGGCATCCCCTAGAAAACCTCTCACTTCAGTCAACTGTGGGGTACTGATTTCAGAGCGACGGTGCTCCATCCCATTATTGTAGAGCGGTTGGGGAATATCTCAACAGTGGATAGGTCGTGGTGGCTGCATTCATTGGCCAGCGAGGAAGCCCTGTTTAACCCCCTTTGAATTTTTCTTGTCAAAGCCAGGGTTTACGAAACGGAGCCGAAAAATCCAGATGCGTTAAAAGAACGAATACGTCAAGCTTGCGCATCTGTATCTGCAGAAATGTTAAGAGGCATCCTTTCTAGTACCGAGAGGCACTAACATCAGTGCATCCAGCAAATCGGACATGCATTTGAACTTTTGAGTTATGAATAATGCAAATGAAAAGATCTGTCAGTCTATAACATAGGTATAATGGAACATCATTTATGATATTCATTATATTCATTGTTGTTTATTGCAATCAAAGATATTATAGCATTTATGTAATAGTGCCAGTTGTGAAGCACAAATGGGTGTGTTATGTGTTGTTAATAAATTAGCATATGTTGATATGCCTTGAAACTGATAATTAATATGCTTTGGCCCTTGTACGCATTATTTTGGTCAGGGAAAATCATTTTTCTACACAGACACCCTTATCAAACCCATATGTGTTCATTTCTCATTGATGCCATTTTTCTAGCAAATTCTCATTGTTAAAATATGTACCTATGCCAGGGCATCCATGTCTTCTTGATTATACAGGGTTATGTCTATTGCGGAAAGCAACAATTCAGAACTTCTATTATTTTCACACTCAAACCTAAGGCAACGATCTTGGAAGTAAGATTTATTCTGCACAATGGGTGGATCCACTTTAGAAATTTGTAGAGAGATTTTCGTTTGAAACCCAGCTCACTCTACTCGTCCACGAGACTCAGAAGGCAGTAAATAACTCTTGATGTTGTGCTCTTTGGTTTCCAGAAGACATTTGACATCGTTCCGCAGCTTACGGAGCATGAGGCCATTATTTTGACTGGAATAGAGAGTTCCTAGCATACAGAAGACAGCAAGCCAGCCTTCAGAGGTAAAAGTAGCTTCGGATGTACACCACGGGAGTGTAATAGAGTGACACTTTTCACAATACGTAATGTGACCTCCATGAGGCTGCTAATGAATTGTAGATATGTCGCAAAGGCAGAAAACTGTAGCGAAATTCAAGAACAGCTACAGAGAATCGACGTTTGTCCCAGGCATTAGCAGCTGACACTGAATTTAAACAAATGTGAAATATTGAGTATAATAAGCAAGAAGGCCCATTATTGAATCATTACACGATTGCACAACAATCTCTAGCTTCGATAGCGACCATTTAATAGCAGAGAGTATGCGTGCAGGGGACCCAAAGTTGAACCACAACGTAAGAACAACTCCAGGAAACGTAAAAAAAGAAAAAAAATACTGGAAGAATCCTTAGGGACTGTAAACCACTCGCCAAGAAGCTAATTAGAAAACTCTCATTCGACCGAAACTTGAGTCTGTTACACTTACGAGACATAATTAGTAGACGAAATATTTAAGATCCAAAGAAGTGCGGCAGGTTCGCGTAGTAAAAGGCGAAAGTGTCTCGCAGATGCTCACCCAACTCTAGTAGCAGACGCTAAGGTCCTTCTGCATCAAGGAGTAATTTACTCTTGAAATTCCGAGAGCGTACGTTAACAGAAGAGTCAATCAATACATTGATTCCCCCTACCAATATCGTGTGAAAAGGTCACGAAGGTAAAATTAGAGAGATTCGAACTCACACGGTGGCTTAACAACAAGCGTTCTTTCGGGGCACTATCCATGACTGGAGCACGAGAGGTGAGATTGTGGTACTCGAAGTACCCTTCGCCATGCACCTTAATATGGCTTGCTGAGTGTAGATGTACATCTACGTGCAGACGTAGAAGAGAGGTCGTTTCGTATTGAAAGTGCGTGAGTGTCATATAAATTGCATTTGGTGGAACTTCATAAAGATGCAGTACGTGGTTTTGCAAGAAATCGCGGATATGTACAACGAAAAAAGAAATGGTTCAAATGGCTCTGAGCACTATGGGACTTAACAACTGAGGTCATCACTCCCCTAGAACTTAGAACTACCTAAACCTAACTAACCTAAGGACATCAGACACATCCATGCCCGAGGCAGGATTCCAACCTGCGACCGTAGTGGTCGCGCGGTTCCGGATTGAAGCGCCTAGAACCTCTCGGCCACACCTGCCGGCCCTGTACAACGAACAACAGTCATGTAACTGCTGGGAATTCGGTATGGCAGGACGCAAAAGTTAGTCCACTAAACTGCTGAAATGCTACAATGTACGAATGGACTTTTCTTTAAAACTGTTTTAGCCCCGCGGATCACTTCCGTGTTGGTCTCGGAAAGGGTTCCGGAAGATACATACAAGTGAAGGATAGGGCGTGAGTTTTCTAAGCTCTGCACTGACTCTAATAACTCCCCTTTAAGCTATCTCTTGTCTTTTCCTCTGCTTAATCCAACGTCAGCACAGATCCGCCGAGGCTTTTCGTGAGATTCTACATATAAAATTCTCTCAACAAAATATACAAAGTATGTCATACAAGGCGTTAAACCCCGATTACCGTTTCAACAGAATTTATGATGATTCCGTTTGCATATGCAAACTTACAGAGTTAGAGCACGGATGGAGAAGGGTGAAGGAGGGGGGGAGGAGGGGGCAAAGTCTTGTCGTTACATCTGCTGTCGTAATTCGTTGATTTTAGAAAAATTGTGTTTTCATGATTTTCGTCATCGATGTGGCAGGGCATCGTATGCAACTAGCACACGGGGCTGCCAAACAGCAAGTGTCAGGAAGCGTTCACAGACCGTTATCCACCAAAAAGCAGGGTGCGTGCGCAACGCGAGTGACGTCCCTGAGTGACGTAACTGTGTATTGTGAGCACCGAATCCTGCATGTTCCATTAATAAAACATAGGAGTTGCTAATCTGGTAAATTTATTATTACTTAACTTAGTGGTCGGAAGCTCCTCTTGTCGCCACTGTCGTGGGTTAACCTAAATAGGCAAGTCGTATGCACTATCTGCCTGCGAATAATATAGATTTTGATCTCCGTGTCGTCATATTTTTTAACAGTTTATCTGTTGCGTGCAATGAAGTTTAAGCCGCCTATAGATGTGACGCACTGTATCCCAGACACGCAAGATAAAGCAGTACATGTGACAAATACGATCGGTCGTGTTGTGTGGTTGTGAGACATGGGCAGGTACATAGACCTTGGAAGAGCGCATCCGTGCATCTGGGAGGAAGATTTTTAAGGAAAATTTGTAGTCCGGCATACAATACAGAAACTCGAAGATGGAAAAGAAGGCAGAGTGAAGATCTGTGTTAGGGTTAGGTAAGCTGATGTTGGGAGAGAGATTTCAAGAAGAAGATCACAGTGGGCAGGACATGTTCTCCGAGCAGTGGTTACTCTCCATCACAAACTATCAGAACATCAGCCACCTGGTAGACATACAAGAAGTCGTCCGCTAAAGTGGTCAAAGGACAGAACTTTAGTGACCTACGAAGAAGCAGACCCAGCGGCCAGCGTTCAGGATACAAGAGACAGAAGTAAATGGACAAACGTATGTAATCAATTTTAGCAATGTTATAATTATATTTAGTCATGATTTGTCGACTAGATGTATTGAGCATTTCGTTATGTTTGTGTAAATGCTTAGAACCTCTATCAGGCTCGTATGTAAGCCGGATGAAAGGACGTTAGCCAGTTACAATCATCTATAACGATAATATGATGAGTCTGTTTGTACAGGGAAAAAACGAATTTGGCATCTAGGTCCAACATGAATAGCCGGCCGCAGTGGTCTCGCGGTTCTAGGCGCGCAGTCCGGAACCGCGCAACTGCTACGGTCGCAGGTTCGAATCCTGCCTCGGGCATGGATGTGTGTGATGTCCTTAGGTTAGTTAGGTTTAAGTAGTTCTAAGTTCTAGGGGACTGATGACCACAGCTGTTAAGTCCCATAGTGCTCAGAGCCATTTGAACCATTTTGAACCAACATGAATACATTTCTACAAAATAAAATAGTTACCGGAAAAAGACTTCTGCAACGTAGCTAACTACATCTGTTAATCCCTGAACAAGCCAGACTTAGTTACGAGGGTATAAGACGTGATAGCTAGTGTAGGCAGTGTACAGCTTGAGTCTTTTTCTTGACTTGCTGAAGTAGTCTGTAGGGGGTGACCGTGCACCGTTACTTTCGTGCCCATATCCGAAGGCAGCTGAGGCTTCTTAAACGCTTTCCTAATACCGATGCACTGACTAAAAGAAAGTGCCCAAATGCGAGTAGAGCTTGCGCTCTGACGGTTTGGTGGAAATTAAATTAAGCACGTAGATAATAATAATAATGATTTCGTGTGGCCTAATGGCCTGGTGTAAGCCTTTCTATTGGACGCCACTTCGCGACTTGCATGTCTCTAATCTAACAGTCATCCAACTGGGGAAAGAGAATCTACAATTTAACGCGGAATCCGATCATGTGTTTTTTCTGGCGATTCCTCACATCGCTGAAAGATGAAAGTATGGTTTAATCGCACACTGGAAAATTTGTGGAACGATCGAGAACCGTTCCTCCCTCTCTGCGTTTCCAGGTTCCCGCTTTATTGCTAGCCCACCATGACTTAGTAATACATAAGCATTTCATCTATAGATTTTGATGAGTAAGTTTGAGAGCATCGAAGTATGTGACATAAATGGCCGTATCTTCTGTTTACATTGCTTTAGAAGCTTATATTTTTCACACCGTCGAGGTATCATAGTCCTTAGTATATTACGTAAATTTCAGCTTGCTACCTTTTCCCTCTGTAACGGTGACACCAACCATTTTAAACGGCAGTCGAAGCTAACGTTAAACACCTGTGAGGAATTTTTGAGAAAGTTGTGACCGTAAGATAACCTAATGGGAACATAACAATGAAACTGGGACTCGTTTGCGAAACACTCCAGCAGAGTATAGCCAACAGTAAACAGTTGGGTCAGCAACAGACGTTCTCCCAGCACGAAAGCAAGTTGTAACATTACGTATTAATATCGGCCTCCAGCCTAATTAGGCATTCTTGTGTCAAGCAATATAATAAAGCAGAAGGCAGTGCTAAGGATAACCTAACCTTGCTTGCCACACACACTACATTCCTTCTTTATATCTGTTCACACTACAGCACAGTAACCTAACCTTGCAGATAAATTTACTACTAACTTGGAAATCAGACAAACAAATGGCCAATGAGATAACAAACAGCAACATATGCCTCTCAACAAAACGTGCCTTAAATGAACTAGATGCAGCAGTTTATAGAACCAATCACTAACACACATAAAACTTCAAATGGTCCAAATGTCTCTACGCACTATGGGACTTAACATCTGAGGCCATCAGTCCCCTAGAACTTAGAACTACTTAAACCTAACTAACCTAAGGACATCACACACATCCATGCCCGAGGCACGATTGGAGCCTGCGACCGTGGCGGTCGCGAGGTTCCAGACTGAAGACACATAAAACTAGTAGCAATACTAAACAGGGAAGAGCATGAAATGATTCTGATTTAAATCAGGGGGTCTGTTAATGATCATACTGTGTAACACCATTGCTTAGTACAGAGTCTCTATGCCTGTGCATTATAAGAGCTAACACAGTAAATATTTCTTCCTTAAGCTCGGTTTGAAGCAATTAAACAGAATGCAAATCTAACTACAGTAGCTCTGAAGAAGCCTTTGCTTTGCTTCATTAACTAACTAGACTAGTACATGAGGACCCTTAAACTTTCATGGTTAGAAGAATCACGATTTTTAATAGAACTACAAAAGTATGTATGAGAAATGCATGAGAAATGATATGTATTTACATCAATAATTATTAATTAAGAAAAGCACAGTAGACTATAGCTCTTTAAATAACAAATGTGCTTTGATAAGCAGTCCTTTAACCTACTCAAAATATAGTTGGCTGTGCAAATACCAAGACAACATTAAATTCAAGTTCAAATACTTTCTCATGAAATGAATGCCAATAAAACTTTGTAATTCTGATCTAATTGCATAAATGCAACAATTAATAATACTTTTTACGTCAGATAAACTTTACTCTTTTCAGGCAGCTTTTCAAGTAAGGCAAATTATTTAAGAAAGTGACTGCAGATTGATTTATTTGCACTGAAAGTGGAGTATTTCTCAAACTATAAAACTGAACTTTAATCACTATAACTCCACAAAATAGATAGCAATCACAACTATTGTGACAACTGCCGAATAAGTATTTCCATAATAAATTAGGACACTCGGAATTAAATTCACTAGGATAGGATACCTGTCCAGGTTTGTGATTTGGGATGATCACGGGTCTAAGATAGAGTTTTTATTAACACCACAATTATTATTAAAATCAACCAAATTTTACAAATACGAATACTTGATCCATTTACAAAGTGCCGAATATAAACAAATTTACTGGAAGGCTGGTGGCACTGGTGGGGCAATTTGCAGTGGCTATTAACCTGGCGGCTATGCAGTCATGGCAGTACTGCTGACCTCGCCCTGTTACATAGCCTCCTGGCGTCAGATTTATATTTATAGGGCCAAAAACCATGCCATGATAATAGTATCACCAAATACAGCATCCGAGCCCCATAAACACTGCCCTTAAGCTCTTCTGGCCTCGAAACTCCAAGAATGTGAGCCACAATGACCTGCTGCTGCTAGTGAAATGTTAACCACAGCGGTGCTCCTTAGCCGTCACAAAGGAAGAGTTGCCACTTGCGCGCCAACCACACTTGTTCCACTCTTCAGACTACTTCCGCAGATGCAGGGCTTCCCCACATCTTTTACATTTAACCTTGCGTTACCTAACTATGGACCAAGTCATTTGCATTGCATTATATAGCAATTACTCCAGTAGCTATTTAAATCCACAAGCGCATTTTAAACAACATCGTTCAAAATTTCACATAATTGAAAGATGTATGCATAGTCACAGAATTTCCATGACAGATACAACACTCTATATAAGAAACACTTCAAACTGATAGAATATGTCGAAAACAGATGCAACACATTCTCTGAGAAGATGAGGTCGTAACAGTCAGACAGATATACAGAGACAGACAAACCACAAAATGATCCTATAAGTGTTCCGGGCTTACCGACTAAGGTACGGAACTCTAAGAAAAAAATATGTATAATAAATACATAAGTAATTGAAAATGGAAAAGAATCATGCAGAATAAAGCTGTTGCGAAAACCAGATTTTTTAGAATTCAAAACAACTTTGTATTTCAAGTAAGTACATAAACATTTGTGAATGGTGTCTTGAAGTAAAATAAAGAAATAAACTGAACAATACTCAAAGTTATTTTGAGGAGGCGATGATGTACAGCATCCAGAAACTGTTCTGACATCAAGGCTTGCACAGAGCTGTATTCCCTACTAAGCCACAAATTTTGGTCATGCATTTGATTATGATCCGAGGATCAAACCAAGATTTTTCAAATATATTCAAAGCGGTAGCACAAATGTACTTCTGTACACAGAGCGTTTACAGCCATTCACAGTGAAATATAAAGCTGATTATCCATCAACGGTATTACCAGGAACTCATAACAAATTCACGGCAGAATCTAAAACAAATAACCTGTAGCAAATATTAAATTTCATAACCACCTAAAAACGGTTAAACAACGATGAAGTCCATGTAATTGCATAATAAATAATGACAGCGATTAGAAAATCTTAAATCCCGACTGAATGTACAGCTTATTCTCATGAAATTAGTCCCTTATGAAGTATTTCGTTCAAACAATTTTCTAAGTCCGACGAATGCTGGCTTCGACCCTGCGGCGATCTGGCCCCCCAAACATACTCTGCCGAACTATGACCAAAAGGCCACCACTAAAATTTTTAACATTAAATTTTACGTAAAATGACGGCAAAAAAAGACGCAACCCCAGGAAGGAGTTGTGCGGCATAAATGAAAGTTGGTAGACGTGTTTCAAAATTCAAAATATGATGTCCGTTGAGATTCCACGGGAATCGCATAAGAGTGGCGCTAGTAGCGCCACTGTGTGGGTGCAAACCAGCTTTGCTTTAAGTAAATGCCGCAGTGGTCATGAGCATTAGTTACCTTTGAGATTGGACATAGAGAGTTGATGTTAGTCAAGAATGGCTTTAAGGCAAGACAGACTCCATTATCAACTCCTCACTGAATTTGAAGAAGCTCATGTATTAAGGCTACGATGAGCTGTATGTTCCTTCCGCGATACTGTAGAAAGACTTGGCAGGAATGTAGCCACCGTACAGTACTCCTGGCAGCGGTGGCCACAGGTATGTACGGTCGCAGAAGACTTTACTCCAGGACATATGGCACATCCATGCCCATGCCCCTATTCGGCGTATGGCTCTATCGCACTGTACTGCCCGTGAGCAACATTTGGCATCACAGTGACTCTCTGCACTGTTACAAATTGGTTACTTCAAGGACACGTCCGAGCCAAACGCCTTGTAGTGTGTTTCCTGATGAAAGTTGGTTCTGCCTCGGTGCCAGTGATGGCCTTGTGTTGCTTATAAGGGGCCAGTAGCGGGCCTGCAACCGACCTGTTTGCGTGCTATACACATTGTACCTCAAGCTGGAGCTATGCTCTGGGGAACGCAGTCTAGTAGTTATCCCACACTTCCTGACTGCAAATTTGTACGTCAAGCGGGTGATTCGGCCTGCTGTGCTACAATTCATAAACAGAACTCCAGGGGTGTTTTCCGACAGGATAACGCTCTCCCACATACCGCTGTTGTAAACCAACGTTCTCTTAGAGACTAAATCCCGCTATACCACACAACCAGGAATTTTCTAAGTCGTTTCACTTTCTAGCTGCCAAATGACCGACTGTCCGCTTTCACGTCTCATTCCGAACTGAACCCTTTGGTGTCTCCAGCTGAACTGTACTCTTGGGTTTCTAAACCAGAACTGCCCTCTGCCCATATCCGACCGCGTTTTCCGCGCGCCGAGCATCTTCGACAACTGACGAGCGCAGTTCCCTGATTGGTTACAGCCTATTCTACATTAATTTACATTTTAACATGCATAGATAATCAAAACTTGACCACTTTCACGTTCTAAATAAAGTATCAATAATATCCATTACATAATAAACGTTAAATTCTCTAACATAAAAGCAATACAATTTCCTTCTTAACTTGGAATGTCACGGCCAGTAGCCTTGCACCATTGTGCTTTCTGATAAATAAATAAAGAACAAAAGTAACTATTATGCACTAAAATTTACAACAAATATTCTGTTACCTAATGATTCAATAAGGTGTCATGCTGTCAACGTTCAATGTGTTTTGTGTGGAGGAAATGATGATCTGATACTTAACTGAAAATACTGATCATTTAAATTTACTATATCTTTTAAACTAATAAAGTTACAGAGTTGATGTTTACAACGTTTGTCATCTTAATAATGCTCTTCTATATGAAATAACGATCGTTAAGATCGACCAAAGCATTCAGCTCTTTGTTAAAAAACTTGTTCATTTCACTTTAATAGTAAATCCTAAACTATTATAGATATGATCAATATTCAAGTTTCATTGGGATCAGCATGAAAATTTATCAAGTATGGTAGATTAAAATAACTGTGGCTTCATTCCCTGCGTTACTAAAGAATTAAATAGTTTCCATAAATGTTTCCCCTTATAGCCGATCATAGGTCCGCCATATTTAATAATGCTATGTCTCCTCGGCCACAAAGGTCTCCTGCATCTACATGGTTACCCTGCAATTCACTCTTAAGTGCCTGGTAGAGGGTTTGTCGAACCATTTTCATGCTACTTCTCTACCATTCCACTCTCGAATGGCGCGTGGGAAAAAGGAACACCTAAATCTTTCCGTTGGAGCTCTGATTTATTTTATTCTGATGATCATTTCTCCCTACGTAGGTGGGTGTCAACAAAATATTTTCGCTTTCGGAAGAGAAAGTTGGTGATTGAAATTTCGTAAATAGATCTCGCAGCAAAGAAAACCGCCTTTGTTTCAGTGACTGACACCCCAACTCACGTATCATATCAGTGACACTCTCACACCTATTGCGCTATAACACGAAACGAGCTGCCCTTCTCTGCACTTTTTCGATGTCCTCCGTCAATCCTATCTGGTAAGGATTCCACACCATGCAGCAATACTCCAGCAGAGGACGGACAAGTGTAATGTAGGCTGTCTCCTTAGTGGGTTTGTCGCATCTTCTAAGTGATCTGCCAACAAAGCGCAGTCTTTGTTTCGCCTTCCCCAGAATATTACCTATGTGGTCTGTCCAACTTAAGTTGCTGTTAATTGTAAATCCTAGGTATTTAGTCGAATTGACAGCCCTTAGATTTGTGCGATGTATCGTATACACAAAATTTATCGGGTTTCTTTTAGTACCCATGTGGATGACCTCGACTTTTCTTCTACTGGGTTTCCTTATGACGTAGATTCTCGTCTGTCTCACTCGCACACTACAGCGCTTAGGTCTCATTCAGCACAATAGACGGTTTCCCCATCTCGTGGTGAAGATGTTCGTTTTAAAATTCCTGAAGGCCGACACTTTCGGCCATATGCCGGTACTTAAATGTGAGGGGAATGCTCGTTAACTCACAGTAGGATAGGTGTGTCAAGGAGAGCGAGGATGAGGAATGAAAATGTAAGGGAAATAGTTAAACAGGAACAAATGCAGAGTGGGATAGAAACATGAAGGCTAAGATGGTGTGGGCATTTAAAGAGAACGGACAACAAGAGGATTCCCAGGAAGATGCACGAAATGGAGGTGTGAGAGAAACGACAAAGAGGAAGACCAAGGGATAGATGACTGAAAGATGTGGAGAAGTGTGATGGAAAATGAGGCGGGACGTTTACCGGAGTGAACACAGAAGGATGGCGGGAGAACAGGAGTAGATGAGGAGGCTTGTGCTAGAAACAGATCTAGCATGAGGCGTGGAAACTGTTCAAGATGGGGATGTTGATTTGGTTCTAGCTACATGATCATATCGTATCTTATAACATTTTTCTTATTTGGAAAACCCTTACTCTAGACCTGAACTATGCTGTCATGTCAGAATGGAATCAGAAAATATATTTAACTTCTATTATATGGTTAGCTAAAGGAGATGGTCCTAAAAGTGATCCAAGGTGCAATAATTTTGTAGACAAAGAACTACTGTTAACTAAATACGGGAAGCAGTTGGATTATGAACTTGGATACTCATTCTGATCTCGTAACGAATGTTTGTGGGAGGTTAAAATAAAAAGGAAGGTCAGCGTTGGCCGTAATATTGATGTTTTATTGATAGCAGAATCGATTTTCGATCACATAGTGATCATCTTCAGTGCTGTACAAACTAAACTCAGACACTGGTATCAAGTTATCAATAACCAAACCTGAGAGGCGATCTCAATAACTCAACTCCATGTAGTCGCCAATCAATAAATTTTAGGGAGGTATTCGTATTTAGAGCACTATTTGCTTATAAATAGTTAAACTATCTATAATTCTTAGAAAATTTGTTTGATAGAGAAAAGTAACTGGTTACCATGGTTGCTAGTATCGTTGCCTTTTAGATGACGTATCGTAATTGTAAGCTATGTATATAGGGTGAAAAGTATTTAAACCGACAAACTCTCGGAGGTTGTAGGGGACATCAAAACAAATATTTTTCCCAAATGTCATTTTCACCTAAGAGGAGTATTTAAACCGATAGAGGAAGATTTCTCTGGCGGCAATTTAATTAAACCAACAAACACTTTTCCATTTTTTATGACCAATAGACATCACATTAACACAATCAAATTTCAATTACAGTAGATTTTCAAAAATGCCTCCATCGATACATAAACAAAGGTTACACCGTCGGATCATGTTCTGTCTGACACGGGCAAAAATCCCAGGAGTGTCCTGAATTGTTCCTGCTGCTGCTACTATCCGGGCAACCAGGTCCTCTTCTGATGCAACAGGAGTTGCGTAAACAAGGTTGTGCATCTCTCCCCACACAAAAAGTCAAGAGGGGACATATCTGGGGATCGACAGGCCATGGTACAGGACCACCTCTGCCAGTCCACGTTTCTGGGAACCGTCGGTTCAGGAATCACGCACACGACGACTGAAATGTGCCGGCGCCCCATCATGTTGGAACCACATGCGCTGTCTTGTAGGGAGCGGTACGTCTTCCAACAATTCTGGCAATGCCCTGGCGAGAAAACTGTAACAGTGCCTGCCATTTAATGGCCTAGATAGCACATACGGCCCAATTAAACAGTCCACAACAACACCGACCCACACATTAACGAAGAATCGTACTTGATGAGCGCTAGCAACTGTGGCATGTGGGTTATCCTCACTCCAAACATGCGAATGGTGGATGTTGAAGACCTCATCACTCCCGAACGTTGCTTCATCGGTAAACAACACAGAGGATGGAAATGTAGGACCCATTTCACACTGTTACAGGTACCACTGCGAAAACTGTGGTCTGGGTGGATAACCAACTAGTTCCAGGTTGTGGACACGCTGTAAGTGAAATGGACGTAACAATTGCTCTCGAAGGACTGTTATTACATTCATCTGATCCGTCCCCATGTCACGTGCAATTGCACGAATGCTGGTTAAAGGATCCTGCTCCACATGCTGCAAGACAGCTTCCTCAAATTGCAGCGTTCTTATCGTGTGACGGCGTCTCTGTCCAGGTAATCTGCTAAATGATCCCGTCTCACGCAGACGTTGGTACACAGCAGTAAAGGTCGTATGATGCGGGATACGACGATTATGATATTATTGTTGATAAACCCGCTGTGTAGCTCGTCCGTTGTGGTGCGCTACGTAGTACGCACCAACCATATCAGTGTACTTACTCCAGGTGTATCGCTCCATTAGTAAACAGAGACAATGCACTACTACACTGGTGAATAGCAGTTACCTACAACTGAAGAGCGTAATACGCCCTCTAACAACTGAAGATCGTAATACGGCCTCTAACAACTGAAGAGCACAATACGGCCTCCACCGGTTTAAATAATCTTCATAGGAAAAAATGACTTTAGGGAAAAATATTTGTTTTGATGTCCCTTACAACCTCCCAGAGTTTGTCGGTTTAAATACTTTTCACCCTGCATGTTTGTTACAAATAATTGTAAAAACTGTTCAATATGTTCAAATGTGTGTGAAATCTTATGGGACTTAACTGCTAAGGTCATCAGTCCCTAAGCTTACACACTACTTAACCTAAATTATCCTAAGGACAAACACACACACCAATGCCCGAAGGAGGACTCGAACCTCCACCGGGATCAGCCTCACAGTCCATGACTGCAGCGCCTCAGACCGTGTAAAAACTGTAATAGATATAAATGTTAATAACATTTTGAATAATTTGTCAGCAAACAAAGTTCAGTTTGTAATCAGGTCGTCCCATCGCTGCGATTGTATGATGTATTTAGCTTTGTTGTGGCATGTTCGCGTATTTTTCGTAAACATTACCCTTTGGTTTCACATTCTATATCACTGGTAGCATTATCGTTCCGCGCTCGGTAAGTACGCAGCCACTTTCGGACGCCAGGTGTCTTCCCAATGACCGCTCGCTTCTACTTGCGCTAGATGCCATCCGTGGTCTGTGCTACTCCACCCGGCCGCTCTGAACCGTTTCCTACCACTTCCACTCGCTGTACCGCGGCAACCAACCATTCAAACATAATTATTGCGAGGCACTCTGTCGTAAGGTTACAAGTACAAACTTGACAAATTTTCAATATTAAAAGGAAGGAAGGGCTGTGCAGGGTACAATCTTAAACATATTTTCCCTTCTTCATTCTCCATATAGCCAATGGCTTTGCCGCAATGGCAACACCGGTTCCCGTCAGTTCGCCGACGTTCAGGCTGTCGGGCTTGGCTAGCACTTGCATGGATCACCGTCTGGGTCTGCCAGGCGCTGTTGGCAAGCGGGATGCACTCAGCCCTTGCGAGGCCAATTGAGGAGCTACTTGACCGAAGGGTGGCGGCATCGTCACTAAAACTAACAACAGCCAGGAATGCGGTGTTCTGACAATATGCTCCTCCGTATCCACATACAGTGACGCCGAACGGCTGAGTACGACACGGCGGCGGATCTATACCTCTGGGCCATCAAGGACTATTCGGACGGTGTGTGTTTAATTCTTCATATGACAGAGATATAGGATCACCTTTCTTGTGACGTACAGAGAAAGATCAGTATACCGATGACTGATGCACAGTTGCAACTCGTAACATTGTACAAGCATGTTTATGTGTGTCTGTTTACATGTGTTTAAGAAAACGCTATTTTGCACAGATTAACTAGACTTTTCAGATATGTAAATGTCTTCGAATCTAAGCAAGAAGTTCCTGTGGAATCAATTGTTTTATTATTCTGCAGTCCTTCACTGAAACCTGTTCTTAGTCATACAAGGAAAACGAGACACGTTAATCTGTTTCATTAAATTGACCAGTTACTCGATAAAGACAGCTGTTTCACAAAGACAAGATGATCATTATCTGCAAAGATTTACTCATATTTGATACATACTTTTAAACTTTCTCCGATAAGCCATTCAGTTGATTTAAAAACTGAAGTTCATGCAAAATAATGTAAAGCCGATGCACGTTAAATCTTTTATCCAGCCTATAGCGCTAAAATAGGAGCAACGTCTCTGTCACATTTATAATTTGAGCAACTCAAGCAGTGTAATGCCTTATGTGATTACCCTTCAGATGTAAGTTTTTCCATCGTTTTATTGGGCATAATCTTCATCTCCTTCAGGAGACACGTTTGTAGATAAGATTGTTCGGTTACATTAAACAGAATACATCCAGAGAAATACTGTTTCCTTGCTAAATGAAGAAACACTTGCTGAGAGCACTAAATTCTATTTTCCACTATTTCTCCCCCGAACAAGATCACAATGTCATTCCTAAAAACGTTCGAACTTAGAAAGAAATCGAAAATAACAGAGACAGAAATGAGCTTTTTCCTGAAAATAAGTTTAGATCGATTGACGGAGGAAACGTCATATTATCAGGAGAGCATCTTAGATTGTACTCTGAATTTTCAGAAAACTGGTCGTTCTCTTAACATTATGGTAGTGGACTGGAACAAGGTACTGTGTCGAGTGACTTGAACAAAAGGCGCGAGTCAGTCCAGCCTAATTTGAATAGAAAAATGTCATGGTAAGCATTGTCCCACTTGAACAAGTGCCTTGTAAGTTGCCGCAAATAGCGCGCGTGTAGACACAATATCTGAGCCATCGGTTACCGACACTTGTGTAGTGAACATAGCAAAATGTCGCCATTAACAAACTTTGAGCGAGAATTGATACGTGAGTCTGCATTTTGAAAAGTTTTGTCAGATAATTTCTCAAAAATAGTCCAGAATATGGTCTATTATTGTTCTGAAAGTTAAAAATTTTTATCTGTAACATCCTGATTTTTCACAAAAAAGATCTGATATTTTAAACATTTCAGTAACTGAAGCTGTAAGGTGGCAGCTGGAATGAATGTTAATTTCGCACCTTACACGAGATTTTATACATCGTAATAAATAGATGGATATATCACCTGACATACTTCGGTGATAGTGAGCAAATAAGCCTATCAAATTGTATAATAGGTAATGCAAAGGGATAACACTCGATTCGATGGTATTAACACACTGCACCCAAATCTTGCATCTCAGTGAGCAAAAAAAGGTGAAGAAAACTGCTGGAAGAAACGCTGTAGTTTGGGGACAGAGACATGTTGCGCCGTCTTGGCCCGCATACAATGAAAGGCTTCTAACAGGGGTCGGTGACCTGCTGCGAGAGAGACCGAGAGAGACCGTGAGACACAACGAATGCGCCAGGCGATACATCGAGGGGAGCAGGTAGTGTAATGACACTGCCTGCGACGGAGAAATTCTTTAGATAACTGCGTTGGGAAATTTCCAGATGGATACAAACAGACCAGAAACTCAGTTACTGATCATGAGAAAGGTCTGTGGTGTTCTCGTGATGAACGCGAGTATCTTTTAGAAGTCAGGAACAGGCACAAAATGTCAGATTGGCTGAAATAAGCTGGGAAGAAGTTAAAGTGGCGATATTCGACGCAGTTTAAAATGTAGGTTCTTTGCGATTGGCAGGGGTAATTTCCAGAAGATGAAAGGAGCACTCCCATTGTTCTGTAAAAGCTGCGACGTGAAGCACGAAAGGACACAGGTGGGGGACAGTTTACTATGAAAGACAGAACACCGAAAACTTCGAGGACTCTCCTGTGAACCAGCATCAAGTGTAGAACAAGGCACATCACACGCTGCACGACGTCAAAAGAGGAATTTTGAGTGAACACTGCATTCACTTTGGCTGACAATAGTAGTATAGTAGTGGGGTTATGAGTGCAATTTTGATATCAAATTGATATGAAAATTAATTAAATTGATCAACTAATCACCTCCACCCTCGCCCACCGCCGGTTACCCTTACCCCTGACCTCGCCCACTCTCGCCCCCAGATGACATCACATGTTTGTCTCAGCAGCATGTGTGTACTAGCCTCCTCTTTCCCTCCCTTCCCTTCCCCCTCCCACCCCCTGCCAATAACCTACCCTATTCGGAATGATATTTTATCTCTGCAGCTGAGTGTGCTCAGATATGAAACTTCCTGGCAGATTAAAACTGCGTGCTGGACCGAGACGCAAACTCGGGACCTTTGCCTTTTGTGGGCAAGTGCTCTACCATCGGAGCTACCCAGGCACGACTCACAACACGTCTACACAGTTTCAATTCTGCCAGTACCTTGTCGCCTACCTTGCAAACATCACAGAAGCTCTTCTGCAAACCTTCTGTGAAGTTGATAGCGAGATCAATTTTAGCAATTTCACCCAGAAGTCGGAGAGAGCAATATCCAACACATTCTGCAACCCGTTTAGGAACAGAGCGAGCCGAGTTAATGCTATAGGAGAATGTTTTGACCACTCAATGGAAGTGGGAACATGTTCTCGTAGTTCCAACACGCATGTACGATGTGTAAAGTCAGCGTCAAATGAAGCCTGCTCCTGTAACACGATGACAGCATGAATAGTTACAATAGTGTTTCATGATGAGAAAATTAGGAAGACTCAACATCGAAGCAGATCCGCATCCCTCAGGATTCATTCACATCTGTCACCCAAACATTCTACCACCGTTATTCTGTACCATCCAGCAGAAACAAATTACGAACTATCTGCGTGTAAGCATCGAGCACATGTAACAATCCTATTAAATATACAGGTATTGATCCATTGCGCAGTTAAAGTTGCATTGCCCGTACTGTAGGAGGAGGACCGTATCCCACAAACTACAAAATAAGTCGCAAGGACGCTCCCTGTGACCCTGTGTTGTTGTTTGAAACATTGCTTTTTCTACTGTAACATGCTTTGTACAATTCCATACATGTTGTTTTCACCACTACGACTTTGAGGTGTATGTCAGGGTTTAAACTGACATTAACACGTTCTGATCCATCGCTTCTCTCAGAAAACTAGATGTCGCACAGTATAAATCATGTTGCTACTGCTGGTACCATAACACACCACACACGCACAGTGGATGATTTTAAATAAAAGACAGTTACAACATAAGGAAACTGGAAGAGTTTGGTGGTATTGAGTTTCCAAACTGCTGTTTGAAGGTGATTGTCGACCTCTACATTTAAACCCATCTTCACAGTGACGGAATAGCTGATGGCTCTGTGTTCCATTTCGACTGATTTCTCATATTGCAACCACGTATGCGATCATTATGTCGGTGTTAGCCATCCCCGGAAGGTGTTGCCCTCCACCAAAACTCTTTCTCCATCTTAAACAAGCGATATCAGTTAATCATGATGTGGTAATAAAAAGTATACCAGTGGACAGATGGGGTGGAAAAGACTCCGTCGATGTACTGTAATAATAAGCATCATAGTTGAGAGTGCGAACAATTTTAACAATTTTACAGTAATTTCTACACCGACCAATGAGGTGACAGTATGTTTCCCAATTTGCGTATAATTGCTAAACTGAGCTAAGAAAAACATGTGATGTCATATGGGGGGCAGGGGTGAGCTTGGTTGTGGTTGGGGGTGGGAGGGAATGGTTGGGGTGGGGGTAATTAATTGATCAATTTAATTAATTTTCGTATCAATTTGATATGAAAATTGCACCGGGAACCTCACTACCTTAGAACTGAGATTCAGCTAGAAATTAGCTGAAGAGTCATTTAGCTCTGATGGCGGAGAAACGAAACAGCCATGCAGTTAATTGTTCTTTCGAGAACTGAGAAGGTGTTGAAGTATACATGCTGGTCTATCTATGTGTTTGTATATCGCCATATTTTCCAGTCTACGGTAGAGTGCATGTTTTGTCGCTTAATGAGAAACATAGGACAGTTTCAGCTGATAAAATCGGTAAAGATTTTGATTAGCTTTTCATGGGATTTTCTTCAGGCTAGTGAGGTCGTGCAGCCGACAATACATCACAGCTAAATGTAAGTACCGCTGGCAAAGGCATAAAATTGTTGCATCACCAGCTTGTTTCTACTGTCGACATGAGCAGCCTTGAGTAATCTTTTGCTCATCTTGTCACAAAAACTAACCATACTCCGTAGACTTGATTGTCAACCTAAATAGGACCGACCTTAGAAACGTAACCGGTTGATTTCTGGTAATATTATCCAATTCAGACAGTACTTCACTGTCTAGATGTATGAAAAATTTTGGAGAGAACCTTCTATTTAAATTCGATATTTTTGTGTTCAATGTTATTTTTGCTAATCAGGACATAATACATTATTTTGGCAATTGTACTGAAATTGTCATGTCACAATCTATGTAAACCCATGTGCTTATTTGACAACAATACAGAAATTAAACAAATTTTGAAAAGCTAAACACCGATGTACTCTATCATAGAATAACGTCCACTCCTAACCCCAGCAATTTATTCTAGTGATGCTAACACACTCACAGGGTATTTTGGCTGATGTCTTGCAAATGTGAAAAGGAGTGAAGTGTCAGAAAATGGCGACCCTGCCAGGATTGCAATTGGTCTGACATGATGGCAATTAGTCAATTTAGAAAGAGTAATTAAAAAAATGTCTCTGAGCACTATGGGACTTAACAGCTGTGGTCATCAGCCCCCTAGAACTTAGAACTACTTAAACCTAACTAACCTAAGGACATCACACACATCCATGCCCGAGGCAGGATTCGAACCTGCGACCGTAGCAGTCGCGCGGTTCCGGACTGCGCGCCTAGAACCGCGAGACCACCGCGGCTGGCGAGTAATTAAATATTGGTATTAAGAAAAAGAATTTTTGGAAAAAAATTGACAGGGATACTCAATGTATGTGTCTGCATAGTGGTCAGATTACTGTAAATGTGTGATCCACTGAGTAGAAAAGGTTGTATTAATGAGGAAAGAAAAATTGTCGTGTTTTGAGTAAAAGTGGTTTGTGCATGGCCTTTCTGGTGCGAAGTTATTCACGACGTTGGTGAATTGGTTTGAGTACCCACAAACTGTGAACGGTGTTGACAATGATATGTTAATGTCACAACAGACTTTCTATGATATTTTGGAGACGTGTCAGGTCATATAACTTCATGCTGACTAGAGTTCAGGCACGCGCAAATTGTGAAAGACAAAGGTGAGTTGGTCGGAGATGGCGGACGGACGTGGATCATCGGATATAGGGCAGACTAAAGATCTTGTTAGGATAGAAAATGACGCAAAACAAAAAGTATCAAATGCGCGTCACGAAACCGAGCGAAGTGGCAATGTAGAGGGAAAGGTGGCAGTTCAAATGGCTCAAAAGGCTCTGAGCACTATGGGACTTAACATCTGAGGTCATCAGTCCCCTAGAACTTAGAACTACTTAAACCTAACTAACCTAAGGACATCACACACACCCATGCCCAAGGCAGGATTCGAACCTGCGACCGTAGCGGTCGCGCGGCTCCAGACTGAAGTGCCTAGCACCGCTCGGCCACACCGGCCGGCCAAAGGTGGCAGTCCCACAATCAGTATCGCAAGTTGATGCCGCACAAAACCGAACAGATGACGGATCTAGTGGTTCAAAAGCAGAAGCAGTGGACGTGCAACTTCGGTACATTGAACCAAATGTTGTAATTCTGAATCAAACGGAACAGTTTCCTACGCAAAAAAAAAAAAAAAAAAAAAAAAAATGGTTCAAATGGCTCTGAGCACTATGGGACTTAACATCTGTGGTCATCAGTCCCCTAGAACTTAGAACTACTTTAACCTAACTAACCTAAGGACGTCACACACATCCACGCCCGAGGCAGGATTCGAACCTGCGACCGGAGCGGTCACGCGGTTCAGACTGAAGCGCCTAGACCGCAAGGCCACACCGACCGGCCCTACGCAAAGAATGTGTTTAATCGGCGTTAGCACTATGCACAGAAGTCGGTGAGACGTCACATGGAAGACGCGAACTGCAAAACTTACACCAAGTGTTGACAGATGACGATGACGAAGCGTCTGATAGCGTGTCCACAATCTTGAAGCAACTCCCTATTGTTGTCAAGAAAACAAATGAAACAATGAGAGCAGGGTTAGCAGACTTAAAAACAGAAACAAATTCAGGGAAAGCAGACTTAAAAACAGAAACAAATGCAGGGTTGGCGGCTTTAAAAACCGAAACAGCGAATGAAAAAACTAAAACTATTGCAGGGTTAGCGGCCAAAAATGGTCCCAAAATTGAAACCTATGAAGGGTTAGATAAAGTTCATAAAGGCCAGCAAAAGATACGAACGGAAGTTAATGAGCAGTTTATTTAAATCCGGAAAGAGGCGAGAGACTCGCACGAACTAATTCTGTCGCTTATGGCCGATCAGAAAAAGATGCGTACTGACATTGACCAGGTGCAGGGCGCAGTGTCTAATATCAACCAAACCAAAGAGTTGATAATGTCGCACGTAAGGTGTGTGGTAAGGCGCAACAAATCGTGGAGGAACTCAATGTCAGAAACCGTGTCACGCGAGCTGCTTTAAAGAGATTCGATACACGCATTGTGAATATTGTGTAGCAAAATAAACAGCAGTATGAACAGCTTCGTACGGGACTGAGGCAGTGTATTGAGAACCGTACATAAAGCAGTAGTGAGGTGATGGTATCGGTAGTATCATCTGAAATAGTGGTGGAAAAAGTCAAGATGTAACCAAGCCCCTTGTGCAATCTTCCGTGCCAGTTGCGGAAACACAGAAAAGTCATGAAATTCCACTTATATGTCTGATGTTGCGTTAGTATTTTCCGATCCGAAACACAAACAAATGGTAGAAGTACAGCTGAGACAGGTGAGCGAAGCAAATAATCTGCGTTCACAGCAGACAGTGGTAAGAGAAGCGGTTAACTGCGCGCAAACAGCAGAGCTGCAGTCAACCATCCGAAAGTACGCGAAAGTGGCGATAGCAGAGCAGTTTACTGTGACACACGTGCCAAATTCCCAATTTACGAGTCACAGTACAAAAGGCCTGTACCACAGGTCAATATGAAGCAAGTACAAAGACAAAACACAGATCCAGTAATAGGAAATTTAAACGTATCTTCCAGTCCGATACACGAGGAACGGCACGGTTTATATAGCTGCACACCACTGCGTAGATGCGACGCAAGATGGGAATCAAATATGTCGTCTCAGGATCCAAATGTGGTAGTACGAATAAAGGAAAAAATGACGCAGTTGAAGGGAACGGGAAATGTTGCGAAAACACAAACGCCATATGGTGCAATAGAAACATTTGACAATTAGAAATTTCCAACGTTACAAGGAAAACAGGAACGGCTTACACACCCGCACGTTTATACAGTTCCAGACCGGTTTACCAGAACTCTGGCCATTTACACATGAACTTGAATTCATTTGTGGTCATTTGGAAGGCGCAATAGTGGAAACGATGCAAAGAGTCGCTGCAAACTGTCGGTCGTATGAACAATTAAAGTCTGCCTTCTTAGAGCGATACTGATCCGCAGAAACCCAAGATAGTATAAAATATGAATTGTTACAGAAGACGCCATTTGAAAATTTGGGAGGAAAGAAGGCAGTTAGATTTTCTGAAGAAATGACGAAAAAGAATCCGTGTTTAGACAATCCATACAGTGATGGGGAACTAATACCTATGTGCACAATGAAGTTACCCTTTCGTTATCAGCAATCGTTGGTTGGCAGAGCTGGAGATAATATAAAGGCATTTAAAGGGATGTTACGAGAACATGAATTCAACTTCAGTGAAGATGACGCTAAAAACAAAGTGTAGTGAGAGAAACCAATGGCAGTGGGAATAATAGTAACTGTTTGGCCTTTAATATTGCTTACAATGGCAATAGCAATGTTGCGAAAGGTAATCGTTTTGGGAAGAATAGTAATAGCCCATTGGATCATAATAGCTGTGATTTTGGCAGCTCACTGAGGTCAAACAAGAATTATGGTTTTGGTGAGCGACGGAGTTACAATAATGTCTTTGGTTCCAGGAATTGTGGTGGTAACTGTAATTCGCGACATGATAACCATGCAGACGAAGCAGAAAGGCTTAGAGCATTTACACCACAAAACCCAAATTATTCGGGTGGAACTAGAATGCCTAGAACGCAGAACGGTTGGGGAAATCAGACTTCAGCAGGACAATACACGCGAGATGAACCGGTACAGGAAGTCGAGATGAGGCGACCAAACCCTGGTAAAAAACAGAAGTGACGAGATGAACGGTATGAAGACCAGCCACAAGAGATTCAATCGTCAAATGAGGTTTATTGTATAATTGAATGTGTACATAGGCTTAGCTTTGATCAACAAGATTCTGCAGTCGGTTTAGGGCGTGATCAGATACAAATGCCAGCATGCTGGGAGACAATTGACTGGGAATCGTCCGATGATGAGGAACAAGAGCTGCCAACAGTTAATGTATGCAGCTGTATAAAAACTGAGGAGGACCAAATTGTGGAGGTGTAGTTCATCTATACGAAACCGAGAGAGAAATGGTATGCCAAGATGATAAGACACCATTGGCAACACCAATACTGATAAACAAGGACATAATGAATATAGGACAGGTACATATGAAGAGTTCATATTATAATAAAAACTATGGACAAATGACTTAATCGAGAACATTCAGAACATCAACATCTAGTAAAATTAGCAATGAGAAATTTGAAGGCCGTTGTGTTAAATATAAAGAACTAGGTGGACAAGACGGCAACCTCACGAGTATTTTCACTAGGACAAAGAGTACTTGTGAAAACCCACCATCTCTCTAGCAAGAAAAAACATCAAAGCCATAAATTCTCTTCGGTATATAAGGGCCCTATGGAAGTAAGTAAGGTGGTTCATGATAATGCAGTCGAATTGATGAACCCAAAAACAGGAAAACCATTGGGCTTGCACCATGTGAGTCACTGGAAAGTGTATAAAGGGTAAAACAGTAAATATTAACTCCACAAGAAAAATTAGATGTGTCAAATATCCAGATTCCAATGAGAGTAAAGTGTAGAAGTCAAAAACTAAGGGGGCTAAGGAAATGCATACAATTAGAAATTTTTAATTTGTACTTATCTCACTAAAATAATTTGGTTAACTTTCTCAGTATAGCAAGAAGGTAGTTGTGAAGGAAGAACAATAAAGTAACAACTACAGTAATCATTCTGAAAAGGAATTTGTTATGGGAAAAGAGTAGAAAGCAATGAGAAAGATAGAGATTAGCATGTGGATAATTTGACGAAATAGCAGCAGATTCTCTCTTAAAATGTAGTGTAAAGCAGATAGAAGTTGATTTTTGTTGACAAAAGCAAGCCAAGTAACTATGTGTAAATAATTATGTAAGAAACAAATATTTACTTTTAGTTTGTTCCGTTACGGGCGGTGAATATTTTGTTGAGGAGATATTTTTGGGGAAAATGAGAAGCATTTATGATTTGTGGAAGCTACCACAAGGTGATATTAAAAGGAGATGTGAGCGAAATAGATATAAAAAAATTGTTAGGAGATAAGAATTAAGAGAGAGAGAATTGAATTATCAAGGAAAGCGAGAAACAAGTTATTTCTTGGAAGAATGTAGACAGAGGGCTATGAGTTTAACACATGGATTATTTCAATAAGGAAGAATAAGATAAGTAATATAAAAGTTTACTGTTTATAAGAAGGGGATAGGGATAAGTACAACTAATAAAAGTAAAAGCCTTATAACAATGAAATTGGACAATGGAAAAAATTTTATAAAGGAAACAAGAAATAGAGATACATTCTATTTGGAAGTTCTTTAACAGCTTATGCCAAAAAGCAGCGATTACAGAGAAAAAGGTGCTGGAGTTGGAGTCAAGGTGCAGAGTTAGAGAGAAAACGAAACTTACGAATACACTAACTTTCATCACCATCAATTTTCCTCTTACTATTCATCGTGATGAAGATGAGGAAGCCATTACTTTTGTACTAATAGTGGAGAAAAAAGGAAAGAAGAAAATGTACATATAGAATGGGGATAAAAGAGCTTGATCTGTTAAAATAGATGTAAAGTTATGAAGAGTATAATAAGGAGAATCTTATGTATACTGTAAATACGGAATTATTGTAAAGTCTCTTAGTAGTTTAGTGTTTGTAAAGCTTGTAATGTATCTTAAGGGAGAAAGGGTTGCGATAAGATAGGTGGTAATGACATGTAAATTAGAGTAATTTGGGGATGTTTGATGGACAAAAGTGTGCACAGTGTTGTATTTCACACAACGTCATCAAGAATGATGCTTCTTCATTGCGGTCAGATCGACAATAGAACTGAGTACAGCAGTTAGGCATGAGAGTAAGGAACACTGAGTGTGGGTGCCTGGTACATCAGCTTTCAAGGTGAGAGGATGACAACTCTGTGGAAAAATATGGGGATCTTCGACGAATGCTGGATACAGTCGACATCTGAAATGACGCGATCTTTATTCATGTGGAAGTCACATGCGATCTTCATAACAACAATTTCGCTAATGTGATAGATACTTAGCACTTATGTCGGAAACTATTTAGAGTAGCGTAAGGAGATGTGACGGATGCTCACTAAACCGAAATGGAGGTGGACATGTTACATCAATGCTGAACGAATGTTTGCACAAGAAGAAGAGGCGCATTTCTGTAAGCAAAGATACAGAATGACTGAAATTATCTTCATACCATACATAGTTCAGCAACTGCAGAACATTTCCTGAACACTCATGGGGGGAAGCAAGAGAAAGACGGAAGGCTGTCCAATCTGTCCTGAAAAACAACCTGATACAATAAAGAATACACAACGATTTGAAAGAAAACACCATAAGAATGGATTATACAATAACGAGGTTCAGCAGGTCTCAAAGCCCAATTCCCGGTCCAGAGAAGAACGAGGACACAAATGAGAAGTTAGCAAGAGGCAACAAGAAAAGAAGATTCAATGCAGAAGATAGGAAGAAAGACACCTGGAAATTAAGAAACCTTTCTAAATCCCTTCCTATACAAGACCTACCAACAAAAAATCCATTTTAACTGTTCTATAGATACAAATGTCCGATATTCGTTATGGACAATTGCAACACAGAGAGATGACTATTTGTATAGAAAACAGGAGACGAATTAACCAACAATGGATTGGCATAAAGATTCGAGGATTGACAAAGAATGTAAGTTTTTATGCTGCTAATAATAGATCTCTTATATAATTTCGCCATTGGTACATGCGGAATGGAAAAAAGGCAACCAAGCATTCACAATACACACTTCTCTCTGCCGACCGCTATTCCATGCTCAGAGGAGATATCTCGAAGCACATGAAGATGGGGACGATGACTTCAATGAACGACGTTGAAAGTCTGTGAGAAAAGACTGTCTGTGATGGACGAGTATCAGATCATACTGAAAAAGAAATTACGTACACACAGTTTGTTATTGTTTAAAAATATTTAATTTTGAAAAGTTTTGTACAAGAAGCAGATTTTTGTTGACAATACATCTGAGCTTTTTTAATCTTGACAGATAAATTATATTATCTTGTATTTAATATTTTGACAACACATCTAAATTAAGAAAACCAAATGTTGATATTTTCTTTGGAGGCTAAAATTCTAGCATGTAATGTGTTTGTTAATATATAAGTTACATGCAAAACAGTGTTTTGAAATTTGATAATGTTGATTTAATATTTACGAGGTAATTTGTAGGATTAGGAATTTAAAATTTTTGTAAAAGTCAATGAATAATTTATTCCTTCTGTAACGTTATAATGCATAAGTTTAAGTTTTTTGTGGGATAAATATGTTTGTGACGTTGAATGTAAAAAATTAATGGGATTGCGCTTGTACAGTTATGGGAATGGTGCTTATAAATGTAAGATAAATTGAGAAATTCTTGTAAGGGATGAAGCTTTCTTGAATTATAATTGCCATAGAAGTTACTAACAGAAATAGAAATTAAGGTTGAGAATAAGACACAAATATTGAAAAAGGGGAGGATAGTTTTAAATGATAATTCTCTCAACTTCGATACATCTCCATCATAAGTTAACGTAAGTCTTGATGTCAAATAAAAATCAATCTCAAATTTAATATTTATCAGTGGCACAAATTTATAGAGAATCTCTAGTTTGTTTGAATTTAAAATTAAAATATGGACATAGGAAAGAAAGAAAAGGATTAATATTATTTAAATAATTCTATTAAAGAGATCTGAAACGCAGTTACTGGTCACATGAAAGGTCCATGTTGCTCTCGTGATGTACCTGTGTAACTTTTAGGTGTCAGGAGTGGTCACAAAATGTCCGATTGGTGGAAATAAACTCGGAAGGAGTAGAAGTGGAGCTACCTCGACGCAGTTTAAAGGCAGGCCCTTTGCGATTGACAGGGTTAGTTTTCACAAGGTGAAAGGAACGCTGCCATTGGTCTGGAAAAGCTGTGATGTGAAGCACGAAAGGACACAGGTGGGGGACAATTTGCTATGAAAGACAGAATACCGAAAATTTCAAGGATTTTCCTCCGAACCAGCGCCAAGTGTAGAACAGGGCACGTCACGCTCTGTACGTTGCCAAAAGAGGAATTTTGTGTGAACACTGTTTTCACTTCGGCTGACATTCAGCTAGATATTAGCTGAAGAGTCACTGGGCTCCAATAGTGGAGAAACGTAAGAGCTACACAGTTAAGGGTTCTTGCTAGAACTGAGAGGGCGTTGAAGTATATATGTTGCTCCACCTATGCATGTGTATATCGCATATTTTCCAGACTACGGACGAGTGCATGTTATGTCGCCTAACGAGAAACATAGGACAGTTTCAGCTGATAAAATGAGTAAAGATTTTGATTAGCTTTTTATAGGATTTTCTTCGGGAGAGAGCAGCCATGCAACCGACAACACGTCTCAGCTAAATGTAAATGTTTGATCACCAGCTTGAGTGCACTGTGAACATGAGCAACTTTGAGTAATATTTTCCTCACCTTGTCTCAAAAACTAACCATCCCTCGTAGTCTTAATTGTCTACCTAAATAGTACCGAAATTAGAACCGGAACGGATGATTTGTCGTAATGTTGGTCAGCTTCAACTTGTTGAGAACCTCATATTTAAATTTGATATTGTTGTGTTCAGTGTAATTTCTGCTAATCAGGACGTAATACATTATTTTGACAATTGTACTGAAACTGTCTTGTCACAATAGATGTAAACCTTTGTGCTTCTTTGACAACAATACATAAATTAGAATAAATTTTGTACAGCCGATGTGCTCTGTCACAGAATAAGGGTCCAATCCTAATCCGAGGGTGTTTGTGTTGTTGCCTGACGAATGTGAAATGAGTGGAGTGTCAGAAAGCATAAATATTCAGATAACATTTCAATCAACGTCAATATTTTTATATTTATTGTTTTATTTTTTAGACATATATTTAAACTACTACAGACAGTTTTCTTAGCAACGTTGTAAGTACTCTATTACGTCGAATTTTCCAACTTTCATATTTTCCTTACAGCCGCTTCATCTTTACTGTTCCTCTTCAGCCTGCAGCAGTGTCTCCATGCTCTTCACTATAATGTTACAGATTGTCAGGGAAATAGTCGATATGTAAGTTTAGGAAGTGAAATTTTGCATTCATTTTTCAAATACACGTCATGAAATTTTCCAATATAGTTCTTTCAATGTTCTTGTAATTTAGATTGTTTTAGTCTCTAGAAAGTGTCCAGTAACAGCCCTGAAGACAGTCCATGTTGTTTTACTCTAACAATCATTGTATGTTCTAATTCGAGACCCTTTATCAGTTTGTGAATTTGTGAAGCAACCAAAATTCCAGCTTTCATTTTTTCTTGAGCGGTGAAGAAAAAATTTAATAGAAAGGGACTTAAGGCAGTAATAATATTTTTATGATACAAGTTCGTAGGCTTCCACGGTGGGCGTCATTTTGGATAAAATAATTCTGCGTCCGACGTTTCGACCGACCTCTGAAGAGGACAGCAGAAAGTCCGCCGAAACCTTGGCAGTTTATCTGTTTTAGTAATTTACAATGACGTGGCTCATGTAAGACTTTTTAGACCCAAGTAGAATATTCTCCATTTTGCTCAAGCTGTTACACAGACTGTGCCTTTCCTCGCCTAGCTAACCTACAGTGATAAAGAACAGGATATTTTACAATGATCCATTTAAATTTATAGTGAATGTTAAATCACCGTCACTGTATCAGAACTATGATAAGATTTTTTAAAGACTGCTGCTAGTCACAAAATTTATTGACTAATTAAGAAATAATGATCCTAAACTACTGTCTACTTCAGAGCAGATCTGGAAAATGTACTTCTTCGAGGAAATGAAAACATTCATACATGGCCAGTGTGGAAAATTACGGAGATCAAGAACTCATAACGCTTCACGAATTTCAGTTCAACACTGTTAAAATAGGAAGTACGTAAAAATTTCGAATATTGAATCTGTGTTACAGTAATACCTTTGTAATTCATAGTTAAATCTAAACAATCGTTTCGACCTCCGTGGTGTTTCTGCTACACATCAGAACTCACTGTCTCCAACTATCCTTCCCTGAGAAAGATTCAACACCAGTGATGCATATAATGCAGGTGTAGTTTCTATGTTTATTGTCGACTTACAATTTACAACTTTCCCATTGTTCAAGACCATTCGAAATTCAGTTACCACAAAATGTACTTTAAATTTAATATTGACTGGTGAATATTGCAATAACAATCGTTGTTAATACTTGCTCTCGTTGTAGGATTTCTTGACGACGTCTTGTTTACTGTTCTTACTACGAAAAATTTGGTCCTTTACATCCCGTGACTGTAATACGCTGAAGTTGTTTAACGTTCAGATAAATAGTCCGTTAATATATTAGATATTAATAATATATATTATTATTACATACTATATTATATATCTTGCATCAGTCTGATTGTCGATCCACGAAGATTCGTCATTGTAAACGCTATAAATCACATCACTGAATTATGGTACTCCATAATCACTTTCAAGCAATTCGTCAACTCACTTTAGAAAATAAATCTTTAGTCCACTTTTCAGTTTTATATTAAAGTCAAAATGATAACAAGTCTTTTTTAAAGTCAAAATGATGACGTCGTTTTAAGGTGACAGCTTTACTGTAGGACGAATTGGAATCAATTGATAATTTTTTTACAGATTAGCTTCTCAAAATGGTTGCCACGTGAAAGGTGGCACCAATTAAGGGTATCTCCTTCTTATTTAAATCTTAATAAGTTAAAGAAATATTTTCTGCTTTTCTTTTTATTGTATCCGCCTAGGTTTATAGTGCTCTGAGCAGCAAGCAAGTAGTGTGTGCTGCCACCTCTTCAGGGAGACGGAAGTAAACAGCTTGTATTAAAACCAAGTCACTGACCTGTTTACATGCCTAGCCTCATAATGCTTGGGATGTTTACCCCGTAGTTTCAGACAGCCTCCACGAGGTCTGGCAGTGTCAAAGCCACCAATAGGCAAGTGCCCATCGCGGCAGAGAGTGCTTTAGGTTAGGCACCATTTCCTTTAGCCACGTGATGTGCCCACGCAGCGCCATGCGTGTACCCCTCCGCAGGAGACTATTTAGCCCACCGTCGGACCATGCTGAGGCCAGTTTCCACTTCGAACTTGAAGCCCGCTGCACCAGCAGCCCACCGATCGGATTTACTGCGGTCACTGCATGCACCTGTCGCCGATGGTTCATAGAACAGCCATAGACAGCCATCCCCTCTCCCAGGTGCCACGCCTCACTGCACGTCGTCTAATCGGCGGCCGTCGTCGTCGAGCTATCGCCTCCCACCACATCTGACGCCCAAAGTCCAGACAGCACCATTGTCCCACCGCCAGCTACCTGCGTCGAGCCATCGCCTTCTACACTCATGCTCATAAATTAAGGATAATGTTGATACATGGTGAAACAACGCTCTGGTGGGCTGTTTGCGGGTTTAAATCACCTCGGGGTATGACCATGCGGTGCATTTGACCTGCGGTCGTCGCACAGTGGCGCTGGCAACAGTCCACATACGCAGAGGTGTGTTCGTGCATGTCAGAGTATGGTACATCGAGTAAGTTTGCAGACGTTTTCAGACGTGAAAATGGTGACTTTGTGTTAAAAATTGCTCAAAGAACACATACTGATGACGTTATGAAGGGTAGAATACTACGGCGACTGGAGGCTGGTCAAACACAGTAGATCATAGCACGGGCCTTCCCTGTACTACATAGTGTGATCTCAAGATTATGGCAACGATTCCAGCAGACAGGAAACGTGTCCGGGCAATACAGTATGGGACGTCCACAGTGTACAACACTCACAAGAAGACAGATCTCACCATCAGTGCCCGCAGACTGCCATGGGTTACTGCAGGCAGTCTTGCTCGGGCCCTTGCTGCAGCCACTGGAACAGATGTCTCTAGACACACAGTCTACAGACGACTGAACAGGCATGGTTTACTCGCCTGGAGACCTACGAGGTTCATTCCACTGACCTCTGGTGTCAAGAACATAGTACAGGTCATTTGAACAGTCGTCCCAGGTTATGGTCAGGGACGAGTCCAGGTATAGTGTGAACAGTGATTCTCGCCTGGTTTTCATCTGGCATGAACCAGGAACCAGATACCAACCCCATAATGTCCTTGAAAGGGACCTGTATGGAGGTCGTGGTTTGGTGGTGTGGTGTGGGATTATGATTGGTGCATGTACACCACTGCATGTCTTTGAGAGAGGAACTGTAAGAGGTCAGCTGTAACGGGACTTCATTTTGCACCAGTATGTCCGCCTTTCCAGGGGTGCAGTGGGCCCCACTGAGCTGCCATCGTGGAGGATTACCTTGAAACAGAAGATATCAGGCGAATGGAGTTGCCTGCCTGTTCCCCAGACCTAAACCCCATCAGGCACGTCTGGGATGCTGTCGGTCTACGTATCGCTGCATGTCTTCCAACCCCTAGGACACTTCAGGACCTCCGACACGCACTGGTGCAAGAATGGAAGGCTATACCGCAGCAGATGCTCGACCACCTGATCCAGTGTATGCCAACCCATTGTGTGGCCTGTGTACGTGTGCATGGTGATCATATCCCATATTGATGTCGGGGTACATGCACAGGAAACAGTGGCGTTTTGTAGCACATGTGTTTCGAGACGATTTTGTCAACTTATCACCAATACCGTGGACTTACAGATATGTGTTTTATATGTTCCCTACGTGCCTATGCTATTAGCGCCAGTTTTGTGTTGTGTAGTGTACGTTGTGTGGCACCACATTCTGCAATTATCCTTATTTTATGAGCATGAGTGTACATCCGCCGACTTGTGACGTCCCTGAGGCCTGTGCCAGGTTGGATCCTACCATCGGTCATCCTTCCTGCCTTCTGCTCGGCCACCTACTACGACTCATGGACTTCATCGAATACGTGCATCCCAGGCAACGTCTAGGAGAGACATTTCTGTTTGTACTTTAGTTGTGTGGACATTCATACACGGGCATGGTATCTGAGTTGTGTTGCTTACATCGATAATAAAAGTGGTTGTGTCATTTACACATTTCAATGGCGTCCCCAGCACCACTTGGCCATGGACATACAACTTTTCTTACAAATAACTTACATGATTTTTAAATGACTGTTTTTGTTACAAACATAAGTACAAACGTCTGACTTGAGAAAGACTAGGCTCAGACTGAAAATAAACCATTTGCATTATTTCATATTTGTTGATTTTGTTGCCTCTGATATCGATGAAATGGAGTACTCTGAAGTCCTCTGATGTAATCTGTATAGCTTTGGTAGTTTCATGTCGCAACTACTACTGAGGAACGCCGTCAGCCACATACCACCCAAGGAGTACCTCAAACAAAAAATGCAATTAAGTACGGTATTTAAACGTATGCAGAATATCGTCTAGTTGAGGGTACAGAAAATTTTGTACTCATAACGTTTATTTGAAAATACCAGAATTTTT
Source organism: Schistocerca piceifrons (assembly GCF_021461385.2). Lineage (NCBI taxonomy): Eukaryota > Metazoa > Arthropoda > Insecta > Orthoptera > Acrididae > Schistocerca > Schistocerca piceifrons. The sequence goes on along the minus strand of NC_060144.1, from coordinate 365,507,135 downwards.
AATTCAGTCAGATTATGCGCTCCTACAAGTGTCGTACAAATTGTCAACAAACTACAGTGGGAAACACTATGAGAAAAACGTTGCCCATCACGAAAAGCAGTACAAAATTCAAACACCTCACAAAAGAAACATTAAACAACCGACTTTTTAAAATAGCTGCCTGTGGTGCCACATCACATCGCAAATAATTGTTTAAAAAACAAAGTTTTTATATAATTCAGTTTTAAATCAAACTAAAAAGTGTGAAATAATTGCTCCTAATTCCCAACCATAATACTAACTCCATACAGATAGTACTAAAATTTGTGATTCCGAATTCTTAATAGTATATATGCGGTTAGGAATCGGTACGGGGCTACAAGAAAGTATGTGCTACATTAAAAATTTATTTGTAGGATTTATATCGAAAAACTAATTATTTATGGGATTAGCAATCGGTATGAGGCTAGGAGAAAGTATTTACTTTTTCGTCTGCTTTAAAAAATATTATATTACACATTTATTTCTATTTAAAAATTATTTTCTGCTTTCGTGTATTGTATGTCTGAAATTTCTCAATAGATTTCACACGTGCTGATGAAATTATATTATTGTTGCAAACAACTGTCACTGGAATCTGGCTAGGATCGAGAAGACAGTTAACCAAGTGTGAACAAGAGTGCAACAAGGGGAAAATGACAATGGAAACGGCGTGGCAGAACAATAAGTTTTAAGCGAGTAACCAAAGAGAGAAAACCTAAGGTGTATGAAATATGAGATAGTAAAAATAATGTGTAATGAGAACATTGTGAGAGTGCAGTCAATACACAAATGAAGGCAGAGCTACTGGGCAGTAAGCTTAGTAGTGGTGGTGCAAGCACTAATTGTCCTCCTCGATAGGTGAGTGCTCAGCACGACAGAATGCCAAGGAAAGGGGCCCGGGTTCAATTCCTGGCTGGGTCGGAGATTTTCTCCGCTCAGGGACTGGGTGTTGTCTTCATCATCATCTCATCCCCATCGACGCGCAAGTCACTGAAGTGGCGTCAACTAAAAAGACTTAAACCGGGCGACCGGTTTACCCGACGGGAGGCCCCAACCACACGACATTTCATTTTTCAGCAATAACTGGCCAGCAAGTTTGGCATGGCCCTGGGGCACTGTAAGAGCAGTGTCGTGCAGCTTTCAGTAAGGGAGGATGAAATATGAGCCTGCTGTGGAGGCCCATACACAGCAACGGACACTGAACGGTCGTCGAGGAGCCGCTGTTGGCAACCCCGTGGGTCATTTGTGCGGTCAGCTGCTTAGTAGTTGCACGTCTATTCAGCCACACATATCTCCATAACATTCGTTCAACCCTGTCATATATATACGTAACATTTGTTCAACAGTTGGCCATTAAAATTGATACACCAAGAAGAAATGCAGATGATAAATGGATATTCATTGGACAAATATATTATACTAGAACTGACATGTGATTACATTTTCACGCAATTTCGGTGTATAGATCCTGAGAAATCAGTTCCCAGAACAACCACCTCTGGCCGTAATAACGGCCTTGATACGCCTGGGCATTGAGTCAAACAGAGCGTGGATGGCGTGTACAGGTACAGCTGCACATGCAGCTTCAACACGATACCACAGTTCATCAAGAGTAGTGACTGGCGTATTGTGACGAGTCATTTGCTTTGCCACCATTGACCAGACGTTTTCAATTGGTGCGAGATCTGGAAAACGTGCTGGCCAGGGCAGCAGCCGAACATTTTCTGTATCCAGAAAGGCCCGTACAGGACCTGCAACATGCGGTTGTGCATTGTGCTGCTGAAATGTAAGGTTTCGCAGGGATCGAATGAAGGGTAGAGCCACAGGTCGTAACACATCTGAAATGTAACATCCACTGTTCAAAGTGCTGTCAATGCGAATAAGAGGTGACCGAGACGTGTAACCAATGGCACCCCATACCATCACGCCGGGTGATACGCCAGTATGGCGATGACGAATACACGCTTCCACTGTGCGCTCACCGCGATGTCACTAAACACGGATGCGACAATAATGATGCTGTAAACAGAACCTGGATTCATCCCAAAAAATGACGTTTTGCCATTCGTGCACCCAGGGTAACCGCAGCAATAGCTTCCCAGCTGAAAAATCCATGCTGCTGCAAACGTCGTCGAACAGTTCGTGCAGATGATTGTTGTCTTGCAAACGTCCCCATCTGTTGGCTCCGGGATACGAGGCCGCCGCGCGGTATTAGCCGAGCGGTCTGGGGCGCTACAGTCATGGACTGTGCGGCTGGTCCCGGCGGAGGATCGAGTCCTCCCTCGGGCATGGATGTGTGTGTTTGTTCTTAGGATGATTTAGGTTAAGTAGTGTGTAAGCTTAGGGACTGATGACCTTAGCAGTTAAGTCCCATAAGATTTCACACATATTTGAACTTTTTTTTTTTTTATACGAGGCCGTTGGGATCCAGCACGGCGTTCCGTATTACCCTCCTGAACCCACCGATTCCATATTCTGCTAACAGTCATTGGATCTCGACCAACGCGAGCAGCAATGTCGCGATGCGATAAACTGCAATCGCTATAGGCTACAATCCGACCTTTATCAAAGTCGGAAACGTGATGGTACGCATTTCTCCTCCTTAGACGAGGCATCACAACAACGTTTCACTAGGCAACGCTGGTCAACTGATGTTTGTGTTTGAGAAATCGGTTGTAAATTTTCCTCATGTCAGCACGTTGTAGGTGTCGCCGCCGGCGCCAAACTTGTGTGAATGCTCTGAAAAGCTAATCATTTGCATATCACAGCATCTTCTTCCTGTCGGTTAAATTTCGCCTCTGTAGCACGTCATCTTCGTGGTGCCGCAATTTCAATGGCCAGTAGGGTATATATAAAATAAAATAAAAAAAAAAACAGTCAGATGATAACCATTCGAACGTAATCTCCAGTCTTTTTATAGGTAAAGCTTCATACAGAATAGGGCGAATTCTAAAGAACCATGGCAACATATTCTACCAATTACAGCCTTAAGAAAAATTTAATCTACGTTTTAAAAATAGCTAAGGACAAACTGTCTCTCTCCGTGGTATATAAAATCACAAGCGGTGAGTGCCCTAGCTTTTACATCGGCCAAACAGGGAGAGCGGTGTCAACAAGATATAAAGAGCATATACCAACGAGAAGAGGTGACAGCACATGGGGTTCGACTTTCGCCGAGCACCTCGTCCAAATGGCCCATGCACCCAATCCTCCAACTAATGCTGAGCTGTTGCACTGTGAGGTAAAAAGAACAATGCTAGATATTCTAGAGGAGATGCAGATTTTTAAACACTTGCTATCCGATAAAGAAAATCTTCTGAACGATCAGCTGCTGCTGAGAAATAAAAACTTTTTCGAAGGTTTTCAATCTTTGGTACGTTTGGTTTAATTTAACCCTGTTACAACGACCACCATATTTCTCTCCTGGTTGCCACATACCATGTTCAGACATCAAGCTTCGCGCTTCCCTTTAAATTTAAGTTTGGCCCACTATTCCTTCACGAGAATTTGAACGCCATTATAGTTGAACTTAACAATTATGCAGCACAGGAAGTAATACTTAGCTGCTTTAAACACTTCCTCTTTCAATGATAAGATAACGTTACGCGCATATCGCGTTACTTACAATGTTACCTGTGAGAATATTCCCGTGAAAGGTACACTGTAGTTTATATGTTAGTACACTTTACCTCTGTCGCTCAATAGCGCATAAGCATGATGACGGAGATGTTGTACCCTCCACCACACTTTAATTAACATGCATGACCTATGTCGGTCAACAGCATAGATGAATTTAACTATTATGCAGCAAAGTAAAGTAGAATTTAGCTGCTCTAAATACTTCCCTTGTAATGATAACGATAACGTTACACGTGTATCGCGTTACTCACAATGTTAACTACAGAAAATATTTCCCGTCTAACGTACATCGTAGACTATATTTTAGTATACTTGGTCTATGTCGGTCAATAGCACGTAAGCGTGATGACGGAGACGTTGTACCCTCCCTTACACTTTAATTAATACGCTTGACCTATGTCAGTCAATACTGGTTAAGTGTGATGACAAGATAATGATTAAGGTTCTAAATAAGTGAGACAGATAAGGTGCTCGTTATTAAGTATGTTCGGTGGGGATACTTTACGCGATGACCATATGTGCTTAAAGTCGTAAAGGTTATCCTTAAACTTTATATACCCAACCAAGTAAATATCCTACCATTTAATACAATTTGCGTATAGTTAATACACATAAGGAGTTCATCTACATAATGCTTAGTTTGCTTTCAATTACGGTTATCAGCTCCCAACACGTGATATACAGACAGCCAATGATATACAGCCTTGACTCTCCGTATGCGCACGCGCACGAGTTACTATGTGCTCAGTGCAATTCCGCTTACAACGGTCAGTGCCAACGTAGATGCCGCTGCCAACCGAGCGCGTGGTGAAGAGATGCGGGGGCCGGACTTCAGTTAAGTAGTTTTAATTCTACCTGGTACCACGGTACTACAGGTTTTAATTTTAATGTTGACTGTGCCTTATTCTGGCATGTTATAGTAATTTTATGCTTCTGAAGTAGGCTACATTAATTTAGACGAAATCTGGTAAAGACCAGAAAATTTGCGCAACTGAGGTTGATTTTTCAAAATATTAGTCTATCACAGTTTGCTGACGGGGCTTCAATATGCTAAAAATCCCTGTCATATATGACCTGTTGTGCAGCACAGTTGCCTTGGTGCTGGTTTTGCTATTCTGACACGCGTGGTATACTTTAACCATGGCAGAACGTAGAAAGTTTACACATTTAGCCATTTCGGAAATACTTCCACACTTTACCCAAAACCGAATCCTCAGGCCTTTTTTGGATGTCGGATAAATCGCTCCGCTTTTTTTTACGGCGACTACCCTGTATTCTACATCACCGAGTGGAGTGTCGAATGGGATATCTGTATCCCTCGTTTGTGATTCGAAGGACCGGGACTGCTCGAGCCCATACCTTCTGTCGGATAATAAGGGGTTCGAAATGATGGGTTTGGGAGAATCGTGAATGGTGTTTCTTTGGTTGTTGGTAGGATTGTATTGGAAGGATAATTCTGGGATGATTTAGGGTGTGGATTGAACTGAGATTGGGATAGGTTCGGATATCGACGTCTTCTTGGCTTCTCTGGCCCCAACGCGCCGACTGCGTTGTGGCTCGGCGAACGAGCTCCCCCCCTCGAGGAGGATGGCGAGATCGTTCCCGGCGTCTCGTGGTACGGTCTGGACGGCTGTTGGCTGTCGTCAAACAGCCTTCTTCTGTTCTTTGACGGAGACGGAGACCGGGGCTGCGTGTTCCTTGGTGGCTGCCTCAACCTTTTCGGAGGCGGCCAATGCAAGCAAACCTTCCAGGTCCTTGGAGATCCGCATCGCCATCTTCTTCTTGGGAGGCGGCGGTGCTGGATCTGGGTCCGTTTCCATAGCGTCCATTTCTTCTGTGGGCTCCCGCCCCGGTGGGGTTGGAGCAGGTGGGGTGAGCCGCAGGGCTTTGGCGGCAGAAGCCACTTCAACCCGCAGCTACTGGATTTCCCGATGAGCCGCGGCCAACTCGTCTCGTAGGGCGGTCCTCTCTGCCGCGAATGCGGTTTTGAGGTCCGCTATTGCGGCTTCTGTGGCCACACGAAGCTTGTTGTGCGGCACAGCGTCATCATGGTGGCGTCTTTCGGGGGGCGGAGAGGCCCCTTGCTGCTGCTGGTCTGTCCCTGCCGCAGGATCTGGCCCGCGGTCGGAACGGTTTCTTCGTCGCTTCCTCTTTCTCTTCTTGTTGCCTCCGCGGCCCCAGTTAGCAATGTAACTGCAGCCACGAAAGCTCGCGACGTGCTTTCCTCCGCAGTTTGCGCACTTCGGCGCTACGTCGCGCGGCTTTGTGCAGTCGCAGGTGTCGTGCGGCTCCGCGCACTTCATGCACGCAACTTGGTTGCGCCGGCAGTATTTAGCCACGTGGCCAATCTGCTGGCAGCGGAAGCACTGCACATCTCGACGTGGTTTGCCGCCACCGAAACAGAGCGCCTCACTAAAGACACGCTCCATTACGGCGGCAACAAGGCGGCGGCTCGGCCTCCCATCTCTTCTGGGCGGCATCTGAGCCACAAGAGCGACGGCAGCAACACCAGTAGCAAGCGCTCCGCTCTAGTCAGCGTCTCCCCACACAGTGGCCGGCCTCTACATCACCGCGCCTCCGAACAACTTCCACTGCTAATGCTGCAACCTTCCGTCTGCGAGTGGTTATTGCACGTTGATGTCGACCATAGGCGGTGGTCACATTAATGCGACCGGACCACGTGTAAGAGGTTGTTAACGCGCCATTTCTCTGCAAGGCTAAATCACAACTATCAAAGCCTTCATATTTAGAAAACCATCAATTCTGCAAAAAATATGACTTCTACTTTACAAATCCGTAGTCACCAAACGTAAACAAATTGTTTAGTCCAGGATTCATAATTAAACAAGTTTTAATTTCGAAAGTACAATATTTGGATTTGGGCATTACAGGAAAACTTTGTAAAGATTTGATTGTTGCCAGAGTTACCACTAATGCTGCTTTATAACAACTGAACAGTCATACTAGGAGATCAAACTGCTCTTTGGATAAAATGTAACTTATAACTCCCCTCCCCGTTCCCCACCTACCCTCTCTCCTCTTCTCGCTCCACAGTCTTAATCTTACCCCATCCCCTCCTCAGCAATACCCCTTTCGGGGAAATAGGCCAGTCAGAGAGCAACTACGCCGACACACTATTTAAGTCTCCCCAATAACAGCGACAGTATGTTACTGTCCAATCACATTTCTAAACACTTTTTTAGGTATTCCACATTCTTGGACATATCCCAGTCCGAAGTCTTTGAGTTACCTTTTGGTACCCCAATCACAACTCAGTGTTTTACAGAAATGAACCATTCAGAGAGCTTTTTGTGTGCAAGAATTGTCGTGCATTGGTGATGGACACAGTGTAGCTGTCCGCCTTGCATGTTGGACCTGACATATAGACGTTGCTTGTATGTACGTTGCCACGTCTTACCCATCCACTCACTCACATTATAGTTCACTTCACGTGATATATTATAGGAAATTGTAAGGCATAGATCACTTATAACTAGGAACTGGGGTGTGAAGGTTTGCGATCGGGTCACACTAATGAAAGGACTGGGATCCCCACATATTAACTACTTCAGCATTCATCATCTTTAATGCATAACTTGCTTTTATTACAGCCAAACAAGTCTTTTAAAAACAATTAATTGTATAATTGACTGAGCACACTTTGAGAAAATAACTTTTAAACAGCTGCAACTAATTTTGAGCTACCGGTCATTAACTATACACGAAAAAAAATTTAAAACAGTGAACAACCGTTAGCAAAATTCACAAATCAGTTTTTTTAACTAAATGACCTTTAAACTGCTGCCATTAATTATAAAACCACTGTCATTTATTATTTTATTTACATCTCAAGTTCAGTTGAGGATAAAATCTTCAAGGTCATGGAACGTTTCAGTAGACGAAATTACAATGCAAAAGTAAAAACCTATAAAAATACAATATTATGAAACCAAAAAAATCTGTCTATAAGTTTAAATAAACGCAAACAATAATACAAGAATCAGCTTAATTTTTCAAATAAAATCCTCGACAGAACTGAAGGAGAGGCCCATCAGGAAACTCTTCAGTTTCGATTTGAAAGCACGTGGATTACTGCTAAGATTTTTGAATTCTTGCGGTAGCATACTGAAAATGGGTGCAGAAGTATAATTCACACCTTCCTGCACAAGAGTTAAGAAAGTCCGATGCACAAGCAGGTTGGATTTCTGCCGAGTATTAATTGAGTGAAAGCTGCTTTTTCATGGGAATATGCGGATACTTTTAACAAGAAACAACACTACGGACTGTATATATTGAGACGCCAATGTCAAAATACCCAGGGTAGTGACAAGGGGTCGACAAGAGGATCGCGAACTTACACCACTTACTACCCGAACCGCCCGATTCTGAGCCAAAAATATTGTTTTAGAATGGGAAGAGTTACCCCAAAATATAATACCATACGACAGAAGCGAATGAAAATAAGCAAAGTAGCCTAATTTTTGTGTCGAACGATCACTCACTTCAGATACCGTTCGAATAGTACAACTGGCAGCATTAAGTCATTGAACAAAATCCTGAACGTGGGCTTTCCACGACAGTTTAATATCAATCTGATCACACAGAAATTTGAACTGTTCAGTTTCATTAATCATATGGCCATTCTGTGAAATTAAAAAGTCGGGTTTTGTGGAATTTTGTGTTAGAAACTGTAAAAACTGGGTCTTACTGTGATTTAGCGTTAGTTAATTTTCTACAAGCCATGAACTTATGTCATGAACTGTACTATTTGAAACCGAGCCGATGTTGCGCACAGCGTCCTTTACTACCAAGCTAGTGTCATCAGCAAACAGAAATATTTTAGAGTTACCTGAAATACTAGAGGGCATATCATTTACATAAATAAGGAACAGGAGTGGCACCAACACTGATCCCTTGCCCCCCCCCCCCCCTTTCTCATTTGACCCTACCCTACACAGACCCCACATCATAGCCATTCTCAACACTACAAATAAAGACCTATGACCTTTAGCTGTCTGTTGCTAAAGTAAGAGGTGAATCAATTGTGAGGTCCTCCCCGTATTCTGTAAGGGTCCAACGTCTGGAGCAATATTTTGTGATCAACACAATCAAACGCCTTAGTTAAATAAATAAAAATATGCCTAGCGTTCAAAACCTTTTGTTTAACCCATCAAGTGCCTCACAGAGAAAAGATAATATAGCATTTTCAGTTGTTAAACGACGTCTAAAGGCGAACTGTACATTTGATAGCAAATTGTGTGATATAAAATGATCAAATATCCTTACATACACAGCCTTTTCAGTAACCTTAGCAAACACTAATGGCATAGAAATAGGTCTAAAATTGTCTACATTATCCCTTTCTCCCTTTTTTATAATGTGTCTTTACTACTAAGTACTTCAATCGTTCAGGAAACTGACCATTCCTAAAGCAAAAATTACAAATATGGCTAAGTACTGGACTAACATGCTCAGCACAGTACTTTAATATCTGCTGGGCACTCCATCATCTCTGTGAGAGTCCTTAGTATTCAGAGATTTAATTATTGACTCAATCTCCCCCCTTGTCTGTATCACAGAGAAGTATTTCAGACATCACCCTCGGAGAGGCATTTGCCAAGAGACTTGTATGATTCCCTGTAGAGACTAAATTTTTATTTAATTCCCACAATGCTCAGAAAATGATTGTTAAATAATGTACATTTATCTGAATTATCAGTGACAGAAATATTTTTACTACGAACTGACTTTATATCGTCAACCTTGTGCTGCTGGCCAGACACTTCCTTCACAACTGACCACATATTTTTAATTTTATCCAGTGAATTAGCTATTCTATTTGCATGCCACACACTCGTTGCCTTCCTAATAACATTTTTAAGCACCTTACAGTGCTGTTTGAAATGGGCTACTGTATCTTGATTCTGACTAATTCTTACATTTTGAAATGGGCTACTGTATCTTGATTCTGATTGATTCTTACATTTTGATATAATTCCCGCTTCGTTCTACATGATATCCTTATCCCACCAGTCAGCCACCCAGGCTCCCTTTTACTGCTAGTACCACGTTTAGAACGTTCTAATGGAAAGAAAGTCTGAAAGAGCATGAGAAATGTTTTAAGGAAAGTATTTTATTTGTCATCTATGTTATCGGAATTATAAACATCCTGACACTCTTGTTCCTAGACAAGGTTTAAAAAGCTGTCTATTGCTGTTGGATTAACTTTCCTACATAGTTCGTAATTATATGTGACATTTGTTTGAGTACAAAAGCCTTTTAGTGTTAAAATTTGTACATCATAGTGTGAAAGGCCAGCGACCCTTTTACTAACAGAATGCCCATTTAGTAATGAAGAATGAATAAAAATATTGTCTATGGCTGTGCTACTGTTCCCTGCACACTTGTTGGAAAAAACACTGTCTGCATCCGATCGTATCAGTTTAGGAGATCTACCAAGATCCTTGTACCATCAAAATTAATATTGAAGTCACCACAACTAATTTTTGGTACTTCCTATAAAGTGAATGAAGAACCCTCTCTAGCTTGAGCAGAAATGCTCTGAAATCAGACTTAGGGACCTATAAACAACAAAAAGTAGAAGTTTAGCTTCATTAAATTCAGCTGCCTCTGCATAACATTCAAATACCTGTTCAGTGCAGTGCCGTGATACGTCTAAGGACTCAAATAGAATACTGTTTTTTACGTACATGTTCACTTCCCCCACTCTACAACAAACTCCTTGAAAAACAGCCAGCTAATCTGTATCCTCGTAAAGGAAGCCTCTGAATTGTCAAATTTTGTAAGTGGTGCTCCGATACACCAATAATTTCAGTGTCAACATCTAAAAGCAATTCACTAACCTTACCTCTAATTCCTATTATATTTTGACGAAATATGTTAATTCCTTCTCTACTTGGAAACCTGACATCCTCTGAAGGTGATTCCTTAGTTGGTGGGACTTCCTTTAAGCAGGTATACCTATCACCTATCAGCGGACTTTAATCTAAAAAAGGTGCAGCTCTAACACCAACTACTTCAGGAATTTTTCCATGAGTGATCCCACCACCACCCAATACGCTGTCACCTATAAGCTTTGCCAGCCTTCCCTTCCCATTCCTAATGAGGTGCAGGCCGTTACACACACAAGCTACAGAATTTTACAAACAATTAACAGACACTGAATGGTAGCAACAGTTAACCAAAGTTCACTGATTAGATTTTAAGGAAATGATTTTTAAGCAACTGCTATTAATTATGAATGCACTGGCATTCAGTTTGCACACAAGACACAGAATTTAAAAAAAATTAACAGTCTCTGAAACAGCAGCTTCAATTAGACAAAAGTCACTGATCAGATTCAAGCAAATGGCTTATAAACTGCTGCCATTAATTATGAATCCACTGTCATTCGGGAAATACACAAAGTACAGAATTTTAAAGGAATTAACATTCACTGAATGTGCAGCTAGTTTTAACCAAAATTGACTGATTAGAATTGAAGCAAATGATTATGAAACAGCTACTATTAATTATGAACCTACTGTCGTTCAGTATGCAGCAAAAAATAGAATTTAAAAAACAAATAACAGTCAAAGAATAGGCAGCTACGATTACCCAAAATCCTGTAATTAGTCTTTAGCCAAATGATTTTTATACCGCTGCTATTAATTATGTGTGTGATTGCATAAGGCTCGCCGGGTTGGAGAGGGGTTAGAGCGAGAGGTAAGGACCCACACGGAAGTTACTTAACTCCAACAAGATATCCGCCTTCTTTTCACTCCTTCGGTCTGCATGTGACCGGACCACGTTCATTAGCGTCGAACTGGCTGAATAACCTCCAAGTAGATCGTACCCACTCAAGGAAATGATTCACAGGCGGGCGATAACGGACAGTCAAAGCACATTCGTTCTCTAGTTCACCATGATGAAATCCAAACCTCTCGCGCTACCCAACCGACTCGCCCCATACGCCACACACTCACTGCCCAAAACCTTCCTGCTTCCGACTTTTGCACACATCGATGGTGCCACCGAAGTACATTCAAAGTTATCCAGGCAAAGATCGGCAGCGAGGGGCGAAATCGCTAGAAAGCCGACCCACGTGGCTCAACGACAATATATTCTACATGCATTTCGTTGCTTTTTCATAATTCATCTTTAACCAGTGTGTTACATTTTCATTATCATAGTGTATCAACGAGTATAACACGCAGGTTACAATTTCAGTTACTGGTACCATTTCACCATTTTCATATCTGCATGTGGATAGGTTAGAATTAAAATTTGCATCTTTTTTCCATATACAACTCTTTAGTTACAATTGCAATACATTCAGTTAATTCTGTAGCCTGTTGCAAATTCCATTTCGCGAAATGAACGTCTTGTTCCCTCCAGGCCGTCCTATTTGAATTCATGGAACATTTCCATAATACTCGTGTAGTAATCAAACCTACCAGTTACAAATCTGCAGCATGCATCTGAATTGCTTCGATGACTTGCTTCTATCCGAACCAGTTGGGATCGCAAAACAAGAGCATTGGTATGAGCCGGTCGCACAAGTGCTCTGTATGCGGTCAACTTTATAGATGAGCAACCTTTTCCTAGAATTCTCCCAATAAATAGAATTCGATGAATTGCTTCTGTACAACAGACCTTACGTATTCGTTCCATTTAATGTAACTTTGTTATGTTACTCCTAGATATTAAATCGCCATAACTGTGGACCAAAGCACGAAACTTACACGATATTCGAACGTTAGGAAACTGTTTTTCCTACACATTTGCATTAATTTTAATTTTCCCACATTTAGAGTAAGCTGCAATTCTGTACACCAAATAGAAGTTCTATACAAGTCATCCTGTATCCATCTACAGTCACTATAAGACAGCACTTTTCTGTAAAATACAGCGTCATCGGCTGTCACAGAATGCTACCCAACCTTTCTGTCAGATCGTTTATGTATTCAGAGAATAAGTGTCTTCCTATCGCTGTTCACTTCCGCACTCTAGACTTGTCAGGATAATACTTGTTTTTATTACTCAAATAGCGTTCGACCGACTCTTGCAGAAAATGTAAGGGGGGCCACATGCATACAAGATAAAATACCTGTGATTACTGGAGTCAGGGGGACACATTTTTTAGGTTAGAGTCAGGTTAGAGACATAGAGTATTGAAAGAGATTAAAACAGAACAGTGCCATAATGTCTGTAGCAGTATCGAAAGAAATAAAATTTGTGTGTTTCGTCAGAACAGTAGAGGATTGAAAAATAAGATAGATGAGTTTCTTGTATGCCTAGTAAATGAGGTAAATTCTGAAGGTATAGATGTTTTGTGTCTCTCTGAACATCATGTAACCGCAGTGATGGAGAAGTTAAATTTAAGGGATTAAAGATTAGCATCTTCTTCATTTAGAGCCAGCATGGAAAAAGGAGGAGTTGCTACTCATATAAAAACTGGACACAAAGTCAAAAATATTGAAACAAATAGTTTTTGTGTAGATCAAATCCTTGAAGCATGTGATTGTGAGTTGCTATTGCAATATACCTCTATAATAATTGTAACACCCTACAGATCCCCTCAAGGTAACTTTCAGCTATTCATGAAAAATCTAGAGGCATTATTGAGCTACCTGTCAGACAAAAATAAGCAGTTAGTGGTTTGAGGTGATTTTAATGTAGATTTCTTAAAAGATATGAATAGGAAAAATGAGCTAGAATCCTTGTTTGGTTGTTTCAATCTAGTATCTGCTGTAAATTTTCCACCTCGTGTGCAGTAGGACAGAAGGCCATTTATCGAGAACATTTTCATAGACAGTGCTCAGGCAGAAACAATTAATGTGTACCCAGTTGTTAATGGGCTACCTGATCATGATGCACAATTAATGGAAATAACACATATAGCACCTTACAGGCTTCAGGCAGGTTCGTACAAGGCAGGGAGGCTTATTGATGAGAACAGGGTACAGAGTCTTAAGAGCAGCCTAGAAGAGGTAGAATGGGATGAAGTATACACAGAAAATGATGCTAATGCCAAATTCAATTTATTCCACTGTAAATTTGTCTCAATGTTTGAGAGTTTCTTTCCTGAAACGTTATCCAAAAAAGCCATTTCAAAGGCAATGGATTACTAAGGGAATTAAGATATCCTGTAAGAGGAAGAGGGAAATATATGGACAGGCCAGAATAAGTCAGGATCCGACGTTACTTGCTTACTACAAAAGATACTGTAGTATTTTAAGGAAAGTCATTAAGAAGTCGAGAAGCTTATGTGTTCTGACAGAAATTAATAATGCAAATAATAAGACTGAAACTATATGGAATATTGACAAAAGGGAGATAGGGCAGCCTGACAGTGCACAATACACCATAGCAATAAAGCTAAATTATGATGTTGTGAGTGATAATTCACAAGTTACAAGTATTTTTAACATTCACTTTCTGAATGTAGCAGCAAACATATGGATAAAGGGTTCAGTTGAAGAAGCAAAAAAATATGTTAAAATGTCATTCTCTAGGATTTTAGGCTTTTAGAAATAGCACCAACGTCACCCACTGAAATTAAGGGAATTATAAATATACTGAAAAACAAGAGCTCATGTGTTGCTGATGGTGTCTCTAATAGAATTTTGAAGTTTTGTTCTAATCTAATAAGTGGATTTCTTAGTGATATATATATATATATATATATATATATATATATATATCAAATACACATGAGCTCTTGTTTTTTCAGTATATTTATAATTCCCTTAATGTCAGTGGGGAATGTTGGTGCTGTTATATATATTACTTAAGATACTCTTGTCCCCTTTCTTATGAAGAGGTTTGACAGTTGCATATTTCAATCTGTCGGGAAATATATATATTTCCAGACAAACAAATATATATATTTCCATATATATATTTCCAGACAGATTGAAATATTAAATAATTATAGACCAATCTCATTATTGACTTCGTTTTCTAAAATATTCGGAAAAGTTATATATTCAAGAGTAGTCTCACATGTAAGTGAAAATAATTTATTCAGCATGTCACACAGACAATCTCTGTCTCCCTCTGCTGTTTTTGCCCTCTACAGCTCCCTCTGGTACTACATAAGTCATTCCATGACGCCTTAACAGGTGTCCTATCATCCTATCTCTTCTCCTTGTCAGTGTTTTGCACATATTCTTTTCCTCTCCGATTCTGCACAGGACCTCCTGATTCCTTATCCTATCACTATGGCTAAATTTTTAAATTCATATACCACAACCTCGATTCTGTTCTGTTCTGATTTTCACACAGTCCATGTTTCACTGCCATACTTCTTCGCAAAGCTGTATGTCTGTATCACCCGTAACGAATGTCCCATGTCACTGGAGATTTGTTCCTCAGCTTTGTACATAAAATCTAGTGAGTTCATACAGGTCGGTTAATCGCGTTTGCAGTCCGACAGAGATTCGACCTCTGTCGACAGAGTATTTTTGTCAAGTGAAATGATCTCTTGCCTTCCTATGATGTGCATCCTTTTCAACATATTTTCTACACCTCGCTAAATATTTCGAAGCTTTGTACTTCAAGTTGATCCAGCTCTTGGTTCCCCTATAATTTGAGGAGTATAGCTTTCCAAGAGAGCAGAAATTCAGGAAGTTCGCTACGAACGGATCGACAATGTACTGGTAAAACCTTTGACATTGGAAATGTGTCTACGTTGTACACCATCTGACTTAACTCTCTACGTATTGAATGGTGAACGTTGATCAGAAGATCATAGGCTACTGCTTAACTTAATAAACCCCGACACAAAATTAACGCAATTTTAATATCCTCGTAGTACTGGCCCTGTGATTGTTGAAGGTAATGATATTCATAAAGGCATTAAAGAAATTAATCCAAGTAACGAATTTTGAGTTAATAACAATAGCAAGTTTTCAGTTTCAATAACGAAGAAGGACTTACATTCAAACTGCGATGAGCATATATCAGATTCCGGGAGGAGCAGTCGCACAACAATTACTGGTGTGGAAATTAATTCCCAGTAGCCTTCCAACCCCCCCCCCCCCCCAATCTCTACTACTTTAAAGAGTTGAAATCCTATCTACAAAAGAGCTTCCATCTTCTGTCTACAATGCGTCAATATTTTAAGTATTTTAAGATAAGTACGTAAGCAAGAAAAAGTTTCGAAACCGTTTAAAATTATGAATAAACTTTGTTAGAAGTCACAACGTATTGTCAACCTCAAATACCGGTTGGTTATAGTGTGGATAATTTTTGCACCGTTAATTACGTGTCTCAAACATTACACAGACTTTCTAAATTTAATAATTGGCTTATTGAGTTATACCTTTCACATAAGATTATTTCTCTTAATGACTGGATTTTGACTGCAATTTAAATTTTTAAATTAGATAAATAATATTGTACGTATTAAAAGTCAAATTTTTATTCCCCTCGAAGCTGTTCGATACGCCACCTGCAGCTAGGACTGAGTGATCATTTTAACCATTTAATAACTGGATAATGTGGTACTGCCGCATTTGAAGCAGATTAATGACAAGACCCAATAAATAATAAAAAAACTGAGCGCCGACATTCAATTTATTCGTATTGAAAGCCATTAAAAATTGAAAATTTGCAGGCTACTAGATGACTTACTAAATTGCTTCCCAAATTTTAAGAATGTTACTATTTAATCAAATACAAGCATTTTGAATTTAGTACTAATGTCAGTGAAAATATGTTCAAATATGAACATGTGGGCAACAAGAGACCTAAATTGATTGCCCAGTAGAAAAATATCTGTCGAATGCCTGTGGCAGCCAACGAAAACCGCAGTACCGCATTTTCTACATAAACCACGTATGAAGCAAATTTTTTTTTAAAAAAAGTGCTGCAACTCTCTAAACAGTATACCGACTGACAGTGCTGTCGGTAGCGGACAATTCAGAGAATTTGACCCCAATGAACACTATAACCCGGCAAACAATTCATGCCGGCTTTCACACGAATTTCATCTGAAGCCGAAAAAATTAATTTATGTGTTTTCAAGTGATTGTTGTGGCACGAACGTGGGGAATTGGTATGGCGGATCAATGTGAAAACATTTCCCGAACCTGAAAAATATTTCCTTCAAAAGCCCTGGTCACGACGAGAGTAGGACACGAGTAACACATAAGACCACTGTGAAAGAACTATTCCCAATTTGTTGCAGACATAAGGAATATGACTTTGTTTTTGTACAGTTAGATTCGCGATGAGGAAATGAATATGTTAACAAAACATATGTTGTGAAACATCTGTCAAAAGCTAGCCTCTAAAACCATTAGTGACTTCGACAAACTGTTCCGTATCGTTGATTGTTTAGAAGAATTAGTTAAAGAAAGAATTGCTACAAATTAGAATACGGTGTCATTTGAATAATCTATCTTCCATTCCATATCGGAGTTTTTAGTCTCAAAACAAAGCACACTCCGCTGCAGAGTGAAATATTCATTCTGGAAACAATACTGTACACAGTGGCGCTAGTAGCGCAAAGTTTGCAGGAAAAATCCTGTAAAGTTAGGGAAGGAGGAGAGAGGGCTAGCGGAAGTAAGTGTCTAGAGTTGTACCTGGATTCCTTTCTAGGTAGTCGGTAAAACCATTGCTCACAAAAGCTGTGGTTCCATGTTCGACTCCCAGTCCGACTCACAGTAGAAAGCCGGCTGGTAAATCGACACCGTCAAAACTCAGTTTTACTTTCTCTTTACAGCCAGTGCTTCACGAAGTAGTTACATAGGCATGAAAACAAAGATGATTCTATACACCAGCATCGACTACAAAAATTCGCTACCTTGGGAACTTTTTTTGGTAGTTTTACGGAAGCGTGTCACACGCTTCCCGGTGTGGGAGTCAATGAGCGCGCAGTCCTGCACGCAGATAAGCTATAAAGTAGCTTTACAATGACTTTCTGCTTCTTTTCTATGGCGTGCAGTGCGGCGGTCGCTGGATGGTTATTTGATTAGATGATTTATGTTATTGGTTTATCCGAAGGTATTGCATATCTGCAAAGTTATTAACTATTAACGAGGTACTTGCATTTGGCTATTAAATTTTCACTAATTCGCTTCGCAGAATTGCTGTTAACTGTGGTAGTGCAGCCGGCCTGGGTGGCCGTGAGGTTCTAGGCGCTATAGTCTGGAAGCGCGTGTCCTACAGTCGCAGGTTCGAATCCTGCCTCGGGCATGGATGTGTGTGATGTCTTTAGGTTAGTTAGGTTTAAGTAGTTCTAAGTTCTAGGGGACTGATGACTTTAGATGTTAAGTCCCTTAACACAGCATACTTCGGACAGATGTGAGCTCCATTCTCATTCCTGCCTCCATACTAATACAGATTTTCCATTATTTCACTACATTACTTCAGATATTTCTTGTAAGAGTGCAATGATTATTAAAAGTAAGTTCTCTTCGTAACTTCCACAGCGGTCTGGCTCAAAAATGGCTCTGAGCACTATGGGACTTAACAGCTATGGTCATCAGTCCCCTAGAACTTAGAACTACTTAAACCTAACCAACCTAAGGACATCACACAACACCCAGTCATCACGAGGCAGAGAAAATCCCTGACCCCGCCGGGAATCGAACCCGGGAACCCGGGTCCCGAGCAGGGAAACCAAGGAAAACACAGGCCTGATGTTTCCCGGGACAGCACTATCGCCAGCAAGCAAGCCACGACAATGGCCACACCGTTCCGTCCCGCAACGTCGGCTCTAGTAGTGCGTTACGAAAATCTCTGCGACGGAAATAGTGTCCACGCCTCCTGAAGAGGGATGTACATTGGCCCTTGGAGGTCTGTTCACATCGACAGCTCAGCTCTGACTTTCCCGTCCACCCACCGAAACCTGTCTCTCTTAGCCCGAGTCCGCCAAGCAAAAACCCTCTCATGAATAATACAGTGTATAACTCACCGTGCGCGAGGTATGGACCACGCTGCACGGCTCAATTGCCCGTGAACGGTATGGTTCCAGTAGGTCCGGCACTCAGATTAAATCAAATAGGAAGTTTCAGAACAGCGCACACTGCAAAATGATGGATTAGTTGCGATAGTTAAGTAGTTATTGGCAATAGAAATTAGATGACAACAGAAAAAATGCTGCACTTATTTATCATGGACTTCACGACATATTTACGGATGCCCATAGAACTAACATTTCTTTAACATCTTCTTTGAGGCCTGGCCCGCATGGATAGCCGAACACGCTTCCAGGACTCGCGTAGGCGAGCCAGCTCCCTGTAGAAACAGTCTGACTGACTAAAGACGAGTGCTAGTGAGACAGCTACAGTGGATGTGGCTTTTAGGTGGTTTTCCGCATCCAACTAGGTGAACACTGGGGTAGTATCTGAGTCCAGTTTCAGATACGAACTACGCAAAACTTCGAAAAAGTTATTGCATTTGAACACATGAGCTACTCTAGAGAAAGACAGATGGCGTCAGAGATTCCTTCCCAGGGACGTGATGCCGTTTGGAAAGACTTACGGCCACCAAATATTAGTAACATTACCGAAACCGATCTAGAAAGATGCCGACATCGCAAAGAAACGAGAAGTGGCAACAGGAAAATAAGGAAAAGAAGATCTTTTTCAGAACTTTGTATGAGATTCTAGGAGGTGAATTACTACAGAGTGTTTTAAGTTACGCAGACCCTTTTTAGCAGCGTCGAAATCGTGGGACCATCACTTGGAGTATTTGAAGAAAAAGTACTGATCATCTTTAAAAAGGCTGGAATCATTCTTAATCAGAATTAGCGAAGAAACATATAAAATTTGGGGAACAACTTCGCAGTGAGATATTGACCAGGAACCGAAGGAGTTTGAAGCCTTGTAAAATCATGCAGGATATCGACGCTTGGCTCAGTGCTCGGCTGTTGGCTCTCAACACAGACAAGTGGAAGATATTGCGCATGTGAGAGACAGTCGTAAAGTTTCAACTATCCCTCGAAAAAATAAAATTATCTAATTATTTTGATATTTGCAGGTAAATGTGTGTAGTTCTGCGGCACACAGAAATAATCTTCCCTCACGACACTACCATACCATGCTGGAGTCGCCAAAGCAAACGCTACAGCCCATTTACACCTCAGGGTTAAAAGCCTGACTGATATTCGTTGGAAAAGTCTTCAGGATGTGTAGTCTGTTCTTACAAAATACTCAGAGAAAATTATATGTTGTAGTCTACAGTCGATTTTTTTTAATTTTTTGCCTACTGGCTAACAGTTTCTGTACAGAACACCATCCACAGGTTGTCCTACGATACGATAAAAATAATCACAGAACATAGTTAAAATAATAATTTGAGACACATTTGCAAAATATTTTCTCTCTAAAAGCAACCGTATGGTATTAAATGCAGTTTTAAAATACGTATGTAGCATTTACACCTGGCATCACGCTCGCTTCCCAAGAAGCTGTGTAAACAACTAAAAGTGAAGGTCAATGCTAAGCTTTAAATATATATAAATTGCGATCTACAGTGAAAAGAGTTCCTCCCATAAACAGAGTTTCTTTTGTTTTTTCTTTAAAAAGCGAACACCGTCAAAAGAACTAAAGAATAAAAATATCATAAAATATTAAACTTGCGAAACCACATAACAAAACAAGGAGTAAAACAGCTCCAACTGAAATAAAACATTAAAAACAAAACATTAAATCTTGCTAGCCATGTGCTGTGATGGTATCTTGTAGCACTTTAGTTCCATACTTATGTCCTAACTCTGGTGATGCTGTATGACTGTAAGTGATGTGAGCTCTTTAGTTCCACAGTCGCCTTGAGCATCTGCAACTTAAAACTGTAGGTCAAGTGCACTGATAACATTAGGTTGTTAGGGCCTTTTGGACCAGTGTTAAAGAATATGCTGATGGGGCGACTAAAGAAAACTCTATCTTCGATAACCACGTTACTGAATGTAAGCATAAGATAGAAGACATAGAATGTAATCTTGCAAGTTTGCATATTGCCTCAAAATTCCGGCTGATGACCGTCTTAAAAGACGTGTAAATCTTCAATCACAGGAATAGAATAGCGGATAAGTTACTCAGAACTTAGCAGAAAACAATTCCTAGAACTGTCTACAAAGCAGATATAAGGTGGCCTCGATAGATTGATTGCTACATTAACTGTTGATCCATCATGTATTGATCATGTTTATAATCTCTCCTCTCATCCACAAGTTTTAATATTTGATTTACTTGCAATGAATTGCATTGTTACATTGGTTACTTTTTTTTTATCCTTTCTACTTTGCACCTAGCTTTCACCTTGCTACTTCTCCCCGTCTCTGCCGTCTCCTCCATGACATCACCAATACAATATTATTAAATGTAAATGTATCGTATTTACTCTAATATAGCCCACTGTTAACTATTTTTAATCATTGACGTAAAAATTGGTGTCAAATGACAATGGTTCTAACAACATGATGTTTTAAATGCACTTGACTCACTGTTATAAGTTGCAGATGCACAACTTAACTATGGACGTAAATTGATCTCATCTCTTATAGACATACAGCAACCAGCATTAGAACATAAGCATTGAATTAAAGAACAACAACAAGATAACATTCTCAGCACGACATGGTTGTATGGATGAAATCTGGTTTCGTAGGATAGAGCGGATCATGTTATGGTTGTGGAGCGGGCCGTACACAACTACTGTCTGTTGCACAAAACACACAAACCTTTATTTTCCTAAGAACCACTTGATTACACATTGCCTTAAAGGGATCAAATTAAAACAATATGGATGAAGGCCTAGTTAAGAAAACTTTAGATACCTCCTGGACTGAAGGTCCAAAACCACACCAAAAACAAGAACGGCTGAAGGCCTGAACACAAGTTATAGAAATTGATTTAAAGAATACAAGCGGCTGAAGGTCTTACTTTAAAAAATTTCACGTCAATACTCGGCTGAAGGCCACACACAAGACATTGGACAACTCAGTGCTTAAGGCCTGGATAACAAGAATTTCAGATAGAACAAACTTTCAAAAATTTAGTTTTTAAACAAATCAGTCTTGAAACTTTAATTGAAGTCGGCTGAAGGCCTTATCTTAAAAACATTTCACGTAAAAGCTCAGCTGAAAGCCACACACTGGACACTGAGCAACTGAGCACTTAGGGCCTGGATAAGAAGAATTTCAGATAGAACAAACTTTCAAAAATTTAGGTTTTAAACGAATCATTCTTCAAACTTTAATTTAAGTCGGCTGAAGGCCTTACTTTAAAATTAAACTAAATTAATAGACGGCTGAAGGCCTCGCACAGTACGACTAAAAATTAAAATCACAATCTAAAACCAACAGAACAGTGGTGCTCAGAAGTGTTCCAAGGGTCGTTCTGAGGAGGTAACTCTAACGTAAGGTGAGGTGAGACAGGCAGCCAAAAGTAAGGTTAAATAATCGGATGGCAACCCAACCCAGGGATGGCTAAAGAACCGACCAACAACCTAAACAATTCCGTTCTGCCCGACAATGGAAAATATCAGCCGAGGACGAAGATACCAGCCACACTATGTCTTCAAAACTGGCATCTAAAAACAGCCAAGGCACAGTAACCTCTCTTAAGAAAAAAAATAACTAACAACTAAAAGGCTGTCAAACTACACGCTGTGCCGGACAGCATCAACATGGCGAGAAAACACACACTGCCGGTAAACTACGCTAACGACCAGGGCACGTAACTGAGGTGTTAATGGCCAGAAGGTAGAAAATACCGCTGGTGCACTTCACTGATAAGTCACAGCCAATTTAACAGTTAAAGACCATACAGGAAGACGGCTGTAAAATTTCGCCGACTCCAACGCACCATACCTTGCTGCTAGCCGGAACGGCCCACGAAGCAACAACCGGCAGTGGACGAAGAGGTGTCACAGCAGTTGAGGTTTCATAACAGGTTAACTGATCACTCAACTTCAGCGCTCCCGGTCTGACCTGGCACCATGGAGACTTCCTCGCTGCTCTGTCCCAACCGACCAACTGTCACACACACACCACCACATGGAAATATATCGGTCACACCAAAGATGGTACAGCGCTGCTGCTACCACTGTCGGAGGCAAGTAAGCAACTCGGTTTGGTAGTAACTCATGGAGAAATAAACCGCCACTCGATTGTGACAAAAAGAACAAACGGCTCATCCCCCTC
This sequence comes from Schistocerca piceifrons, assembly GCF_021461385.2. NCBI lineage: Eukaryota > Metazoa > Arthropoda > Insecta > Orthoptera > Acrididae > Schistocerca > Schistocerca piceifrons. Next base: position 365,484,316 of record NC_060144.1, on the reverse strand, counting down.
TCCTCAAACACCTACCCGTGGGTTAGCTCAACAATTGGGCTAACCAAATTTAACTTGGCTTAAGTGGACCCAGTACTGATTACTCGTGTGGTTATCCTCCTTAACCAGTAGACTAATTGGGCCTAAAGTACGCACAATGGTGCAAGGACCCAAAAAAATGGGGAGTGAATTTACTAAGCTTTCCGACACGCACCTGCCTCCAGGAGAAACTACGGACATATACCTGACCTCCTGTTCTTCCCATAAAGACTCCAAAATTACGATTGTAACGCTCAGCTTGTTATGAGCCCTGAGAATATTATGTCTGTCACGGCTCTAGTTCTCCTTGACGACTCAAGGTGTAATATCTGCCGGAATGAGATCTTGAATTCCCCACAAGTTCGAAAGGGGGGAATTAACAGGATAGGCAAGGATCAAGGATTCCGGAGTGGCTTTCAAGGCCTCATTATTGGCGGTATCGGAAGCAAAACGAAGCCAAGAAAGACTAGAATCCCACTTCCTAAGCGTCTTCTGATGGTAAATAATCAATGCAGATTTAAGATTTCGATTGACCCTCTCCGCAAAATATCCCTGTGGATAATACGGCGTAGTAGTGACATGCTTGACACTGTTTTGAAAACAAACAGAAGGCCTTGAAGGGAGCCGAAAGGAAGGTGGGCGCATTATCACTAACAATTTGTTTGGGGGGGGGGGGGTCCAAAAGAACTGAAAACATTTGTTAAATGCGAAATAGTGGTGGTAGCAGTTACGTTACGGCTCGGAAGGAGCCAGGTAAATCTCGAAAACGCATTAATAATACCCAATACGTACCGATGACCTCTCTTAGTACGAGGCAAGAGCCCTACATAATCGATGAAGAGTCTGTGCGGAGGACAGGATTCGAACTCAAAACTCAACAGACCCTGTTGAAGAACATTTTTAGGTTTGACTACAATACACAACCGACATCGAGAAACCATCTCTCTCAAGTCACGCTCCATGGAGGGCCAAGTCAAATGCTCTTTAATTTCTTCCAAGGTCTCATAGGTTCCTAAGTGCCCACCAACCAACGAATCACGAAAATAATCAAAAACTGTGGGCACCAGGGCTACTGGCAAACACATCTTGAATTGCTTAGCACGTCCCACCCTTTTAAACAAAATGCCCTTCTTAATAACGTACTCATCCAAAAGTTCCCCAGCCAACAGGCGTTACTTAACAGGTGCCCAAGTAGGATCCTGATCCTGATGCTGAGCAACATTATCAAATAAAAGAGGAATCTCACCTGACACAATACAACTAAGACGGCCTCCGTCTGTTTCCCGGGTGGCCTCACTAGGTGTAGATTCAGTGAACATCCGGCTGAGAACATTCGAAAGGACGTTTTCAGTGCCTCTTACGTATTTGACTTCAAACTGAAATGCAGAATTGCGTACTGCCTACCTGGCGATACGGCCAGTTTTACGTGGCCTGACTAACACCCAGCTCAATGCCTGATTGTCGTTTCTAGCTGAAATATCCGATGCTCAAGGTAAAAGCGGTATTTCTCTAGCGCGAACAAAATGGCCAACGCCTCACACTCGTAGACAGAATATTTAAGTTCGGCAATGGTTAACCGACGAGACGCGTACGGTAATGGCTACCTCTGACCTTCGAACTCCTGGAGGAGGACAGGCGAAATACCCATATTAGATGCGTTAGTTTGGACAATAAACCATTTATTAAAGTCTGGTACTCCGAGAACGAGAGGGTAGGCTATAGCTGCCTTAATGTGCTCAAACGCGGCGTCTTGGGCAGGTCCCCCATTCAAAACGCACTGCTTTCCGGAGCAATTCATTTAAATGAAGCGCCAACTGAGCAAAATTAGGGACAAAATGCCTAAAATAATTCGCCATGCCAATGAACATAGCAATTAAACGTTTATCGGTAGGCGGAGGCAGAGCTCGTAATACCTTAGTCCGTTCCTAGTCAATGCGAATACTCTGACCTGATACTAGGTGACCTAAGAAGGACACCTGCTCCCTGGCTAACGACAATTTACTAGGTTTAATAGTTAACTCGGCTCCCTGCAACCTAAAAAAAACTTGCTGGATATGATCCATATGGTCTGGAAACAAACGGCTATAAATGACTGTCTAAACAGTTATACACACAGACTACTTTCAAGTCGCCAAGGATATTATCTAGCAAACGAGTAAGAACGGCTGCACCAGTAGCCAAACCAAAGGGAACTCAAACAGATTCCAGTCATTACGAAATGCAGTAACATGTTTACATTCTTTAGCTAAGGAAATCTAATAATAGGCTTGTTTCAAATCAAAGACAGTAAACCAATTAGCACCGGCGAACCAAGTAAAGGAGTTATGAAGATCAGGTAGAGGAACAGACTCGAGGACTACCTTTGCGTTCAGACGCCGGTAGTCAACAACAGACCTAAAATCCCGCTCATGATCCTTAGGGACAAGGAATGTGGGTGAAGCATAGGCAGACGCCGAAGGCCTAATAACCCCTTGCTCAAGCACTTTGGATGTTTTACCTCTCAGTATCTTCACCTTATGGGGGGAGAGGCGATATGGGGACTGCGTAACAGGAATAAAGTCAGCTAGACGTATGTAGCAATTAAGAACATTAGTGATGCCCAACCTATCACAAAGGAGCTAAGGGAGACTCTATAACAAATTCTGTTACTGAGAGGCGTGATGTGGGGACAGATAGGCGAGATCGAACTCATTAGGCACAGCCTCAACAGCCAGGATGCCGGCATCTCGACGCACAGTACGTTTAGCACACTCACAGAAGCCAAACTTCTCTGCAGGAGCGAACTTAAGCAAGAAGGTGTGCCCAGAATAATTCAAGACTAACCCAGTTTTATTGATGAAATCACACCCCAAAATTAAATCGACCGGCAGCTTCTTGACCTAGGCTAATGACAAGGGCCAGGAGAAATCCACAGCCTATATACTCCCTCGGACCCAACCATGCAGAGGCAACACCTGGCCATTGGCCACCCGACATCTCTGCACCAGAGAAGGGACCGACCGAGGTTTCGTAAGATGACCAAATTCTAGACACCATTCGAAGCTCAATAGTGAAAGGGAGCTACCAGAATCATAAAGAGCACAAATCGGTTCGCCACCTGCTCGAGAACAAATATAAGGAAAGGGCAGTGATGAGGGAGCAACAACACGGGTACACAAAGGTTTAAAGGCTCGATCCCTAGGTCGCTGTCCAGCCCGGCGTCATTTATTGGCTCTGGGTGCGCACGGTTGAATGCAAGAGCGCATCAAATGAGCGATGCTACCGCACCTGAAGCAACGCCGGGATTCCCTTTTTCAACGACCTCAGCCGATGTAGGCAATTCGGAATTTCCCTTGACAACGCCCCTGGCCTGAACGTTAACTTCACGACTTACATCGCTCGCAAGCGGCAACGCAGATATCGCTACAACAGTGGCACGGAGCTCTTCCCAGGTTGAAGGACGATCACGAAAAACAAAGTGCTACTCATCCGCCGATCGCATTCCTGTAAGAACAATAGACACCAACTCCGGTTCTGGCAAATCGATCAACAAGGCCGAGCAGGCTGTCTGAACTCTGTAGACATACTGATTAACTGCTCTTTACTCTGCTGCATTTCCCAAATGTAACGACACTCAACTTGTTTCCGAACCCCGGTGATCAATCTCTGGTTAATGACAAGCTCCCTCAATTACTGTAAGGAAAAACTTTTTCCCATGGCTCGGAATAGGAGGTTCCGCAATTCAACTCTAGCTATCAGGTACGTTAGTGACAAAACTACTTGGTGCGGAACGCGAAAGGCAGCAGAATGTTGTTCAAGACGAACCAACTACCATAATAAGTTGTCGACCTGCTCAAGTCGATCTACAACTAATTCAGTAACACCTCGAAAGAAATACGCCAGAGGATTAGGCAATTTGGCAAACGTTGCATATAACTTCGCTCCAGGTTCCCCCTTGATATAGCAAATCCTGCTCTTCAGTCCTCTTCCCATCAAATTCTAAACATATGCTTAAACTGCAATGCATTAACCAAAGACCCCAATTCGACGGTTAATTTTTTATTATCATCCTCCAAACCTAACATGCCTAAATCCGCTATCCAATTGGTTAAATGCGCTAACAGTGCCCGCACCCTATTCAATTGACGGTCACTAGTTTGAGTGCCTTCAAAAACACAAATGGTGTCCTCAGGGCCCCTAAAAGCCTTGAACAAAAATTCAAAGGCTGCTTCTGTCTCACCCACCAACTCCGGCGTAACGTCAACTGGGTGAAGAACGGTAGCACCAAGCAGGCCACTAAGTCCGGAACACTGGCCACAATAGGCTGGCGCCTTATCGCCAACTCATAATCAAGGTGGTCCTTCCTCAACAGGCCCATCCCCGGGTACTGCCTGACTGCCAGGACACAAAATCCCGTCTGAGGCCTGCGATTATTTTTATGTTAATAACTGGCAACCAATGCTGTACAATCGCAATAAAGTCATGAGATGTTCAATTGAATCTTTTATTAGAACACGTTACGCATTTCGGGATTACACCCATCTTCAGACATCACAAACTTCAACTCCTTGCTAACCAACCAGGTGTACAGCCTTGACAACTCAAAGAAAGTGTCCTGCCACACAAACAGTCTTGAAGCAAAGCGCTCTGTTTCAAGAATGCTTGAGTCGTTGTTATAGTCATATGTTATTGGACACTTTCTTTGAGTTGTCAAGGGCGTACGCCTGGTTGGTTAGGAAGGAGTTGAAGTTTGTGATGTCTGAAGATGGGTGTAATCCCACAACGTATAACACGTTGTAAAATGCAGCAACGTCCACTGAACGGTCGTTGAGGAGACACTGTTGTTAGCCCGCTGGTTCAATGCAGGCAGTTTCGCAACTGCAGAACGCCTCTTCGTCCGTATGCGTCTCCACAGCCGTTGTTGACCACTATCAGGTATGGTCCGTGCTGCAGCACAGCCGCTTCGGCGCCGGTTTTGGAAGGACCACTTTGGCATACGCGGTGTATTTTAACCACGGCTTGTTGCGAATAGTTTACAGAATAGGCCATTTCGGAAATGCTTCAATCCTTGGCCCGAAGACAATGACCATGCCCGTCTGGACATAAGATAAATCGCTCCGTGTCCGCATTACGACAACGGGTGCACTGGGTTACGTTTCCTTCCGACAAACTTTATACAGGGTGTTAGAAAAAGGTACGGCCAAACTTTCAGGGAACATTCCTCACACACAAAGAAAGAAAATATATTATGTGGACATGTGTCCAGAAACGCTTACTTTCCATGTTAGAGCTCATTTTATTACTTCTCTTCAAATCACATTAATCATGGAATGGAAACACATAGCAACCAGCGTGACTTCAAACACTTTGTTACAGGAAATGTTCAAAATGTCCTCCGTTAGCGAGGATACATGCATCCACCCTCCGTCGCATGGAATCCCTGATCCGCTGATGCAGCCCTGGAGAATGGCGTATTGTATCACAGCCGTCCACAATACGAGCACGAAGAGTCTCTACATTTGGTACCGGGGTTGCGTAGACAAGAGCTTTCAAATGCCCCCATAAATGGAAGTCAAGAGGGTTGAGGTCAGGAGAGCGTGGAGGCCATGGAATTGGTCCGCCTCTACCAATCCATCGGTCACTGAATCTGTTGTTGAGAAGCGTACGAACACTTCGGCTGAAATGTGCAGGAGCTCCATCGTGCATGAACCACCTGTTGTGTCGTACTTGTAAAGGCACATGTTCTAGCAGCACAGGTAGAGTATCCCGTATGAAATCATGGTAACGTGCTCCATTGAGCGTAGGTGGAAGAACATGGGGCCCAATCAAGACATCTCCAACAATGCCTGCCCAAACGTTCACAGAAAATCTGTGTTGATGACGTCATTGGACAACTGCGTGCGGATTCTCGTCAGCCCACACATGTTGATTGTGAAAATTTACAATTTGATCACGTTGGAATGAAGCCTCATCCGTAAAGAGAACATTTGCACTGAAATGAGGATTGACACATTGTTGGATGAACCATTCGCAGAAGTGTACCCGTGGAGGCCAATCAGCTGCTGATAGTGCCTGCACAAGCTTTACATGGTACGGAAACAACTGGTTCTCCCGTAGCACTCTCCATACAGTGACGTGGTCAACGTTACCTTGTACAGCAGCAACTTCTCTGACGCTGACATTAGGGTTATCGTCAACTGCACGAAGAATTGCCTCGTCCATTGCAGGTGTCCTCGTCGTTCTAGGTCTTCCCCAGTCGCGAGTCATAGGCTGCAATGTTCCGTTCTCCCTAAGACGCCGATCAATTGCTTCGAGCGTCTTCCTGTCGGGACACCTTCGTTCTGGAAATCTGTCTCGATACAAACGTACCGCGCCACGGCTATTGCCCCGTGCTAATCCATACATCAAATGGGCATCTGCCAACTCCGCATTTGTAAACATTCCACTGACTGTAAAACCACACTCGTGATGAACACTAACCTGTTGATGCTACGTACTGATGTGCTTGATGCCTAGTACTGTAGAGCAATGAGTCGCATGTCAAGACAAGCACCGAAGTCGACATTACCTTCCTTCAATTGGCCCAACTGGCGGCGAATCGAGGAAGTACAGTACATACTGACGAAACTAAAATGAGCTCTAACATGGGAATTAAACGTTTCCGGACACATGTCCACATAACATCTTTTCTTTATTTGTGTGTGAGGAATGTTTCTTGAAAGTCTGGCCGTACGTTTTTGTAACACCTTGTATACCCTCCACTGCCAGTGCTTCCACCTACCGTCTGTGAGCGGTTAGTGCACGTTGATGTTGAACATAATCGGTGGTCAGGTTAAAGTGACTGGACGGTGTAGATCTGGGCTAATGTAGAGGCTTACCTACAGACAATTTTCCCGGTCACTATTCGCGACTGGAACAGGAAAGAAGGAAGATAAAGTTGCACACTAAGTATCCTTCGCCACACACCACAAGGTGACATGTGGAGTGTAGATGTACTCCATCAGTTCGAGAAGTTTCGAACTGGATTAATAACAAATAGAAAGACGTCAATATGGTGCTTTTAACGATTATGCTCTTCTATACAGTCCCCCCCCCCCCCCCCCCAGTTGAGTAAAGAGCACGGAACGTTCGTACAACCTTGTGACTCTGTCATAAAAGTTCTTGCTTGGGGTGTTGCTCAAATGGCACGTCAGAGTCGCTTGACCGTCGGACAAGTCGTCAATGCGTTGGCACTACGTGTGAATTTCTCCATATTGTAGTCTTGCAGTTGCTTCGTATTGATAACACCGACTATGGTCATCCGTGATGAGTTTGTTCAGAAAAGAAAAATTCACATTTTGCATTTCAGTCATGTCGCGGCAGGTATATACCTGACGTTAGTTTTTGGGAGTCAATGCGTGTGGGACAAAATTTACACACACTTTTCTCTTCTTCAAAATAATCTGAAGGATCTGTTGAACACATTGCTCCAATGCGATTTATGACACAACATTATTGACATACCGTGGTCACACGTCCACTACTTAACACAGTCTGCTCACAACTGACTCGTCATGTGCGCATCCTTTTCATACTGCTGTTAGTCCAAGCTGCCACCGTAATTACTGGGATGACGTCCCTTATACGCCAGGAAAAAATCCTTCTTGGAACTTTATGGACGGACGGTACAGATCCTTCAGACATGCATCCATGTCTGACGGCCATTGTTATTTGAAGATACAGACACTGTATAAACACAGACATTGTAACCATCATTGATGTATCCAAGGGTGGTGGGAACGTCATGAATTTAACACGAGAGCTCGTGCTAAAATGACGAAATAGTTGTCCTTCCCTGTGCGGGAATCACGAAATGTGCAAGTGTAATGGTTCTGGAAGTTTAAGATAATTTTCATTTATTGTTCTGTCTCAGTATCACATTTTTAATTAGATTACACGTTTCGATCACTCCTGATCTAAAACAGAGTAAAACTAAATATTTACCACCTAGCATTTAACCACAAGTAGAAAAGAAAAGAACTGTACGTAAATGTAGAATTTACCTAAGTAGTTGCGTCAGCAATCCGTCTTCTCTTCTCAGAACCATACATCAGAGTACTGTTTTTTTGCAACTACAGTCAGAGTTTTAAATCAGCATGTGTTGGTGGCAGTGGGGGAGAGAGAGGAAGTAGAAATGGAGTGAGGAAGACTGGGGAAGGGGAAAGGAAGCAGGTAAGAGGTGGTGGGAAAGGCCTGAATTTAACAGGACAGTTCGTGCTAAAATTATAGAACGTGTAACTACGTAAAACTTCTCTTTGAAACACTAATAGTGTAGAACGACGGGTATGTGTAATATATGTAGGTTATAAAATAGTGAAATCATTCAATGGAGTGATAGGGAGGGGGTTTGAGAATGAGCAAAGAAGGAATGGAGGGTGGTGGGGAGAGGGGGTTGAAAGGGATAGTGACAGGGATGCCATCTTTCAAAGTTTCGCACTTTGAATATCTTCAGATGTTACTTCAGTTTTTGTTACTTTATTTTCCGTCCCAAGCCTTCTTTGCGCGCTGTCAATTCCGCAACCCCCACCCCCTACCGCCCCATAAATTCACAATTTTTGCCGTTCTACACTATTAGTACGAGGGTCACTCCATAAGAAATACACACTCATTTTGTAAAAATTCAGTTTTCATTCTGCATGTGTGAAAGTCTGACAGTGTGTAGATGCATCCTTCCCGCTTGTTTTCAAACTTAGTTCAACCTGTTCCCGTGAGTGGTGCCGTCACAGCATGTCTTCAAGATGGCTGCTACACTTGACGTTCGTCAGAAGCAATGTGCTGTCATAGAATTCCTGTGCTGTAAAAACGAGACAGTGGGAAATATCCACAAGAGGTTGAAAAAAGTGTATGGAGATGCTGCTGTCGATCGGAGTACAGTTAGTCGGTGGGCAAGCAGGTTACGTGATGAAATCGGGCACGGCAATAATGAGGATTGTCCTCGTAGCGGCAGGCCTCGTAGTGCACACACTCCAGACAATGTGCAGAGAGTTAACGAATTGGTGACTGCTGACAGACGCATCACAGTGAACGAATTGGCACGCTACTTTGGGATAGGGGAAGGAAGTGTTTGCAGAGTACTGAAAGTGTTAGAGTTAAAAAAAGGTTTGTGGCAGGTGGGTTCCCAGGATGTTGACAGTGGCTCACAAAGAAACAAAAAAAAAAAAAAAAACGGTATGCAGCGAACTTTTGGAACAGTACGAGAACGGTGAAGATGAATTTCTTGGAAGAATTGTGACAGGGGATGAAACATGGCTCCATCATTTTTCACCAGAGTTGAAGTGGCATCATGCAAATTCACCCAAGGAAAAAAAATATTCAAAACCACACCGTCTGCTGGAAAAGTTATGGCTACGGTGTTTTTCGATTCCGACGGACTCTTGCTTGTGGACATCATGCCAAGTGGAACCACCATAAATTTTCATGCATATATGACGACACTGAAGAAACTTCAAGCTCGATTGAGTCGTGTTCGACCACATCGGCATAAGCAGGATGTTTTGCTGTTGCACGACAATGCACGGCCACATGTCAGTCAAAGAACCATGGAAGCGATCACAAAACTGGGATGGACAACACTGAAAAATCCGCCTTACAGTCGTGACCTGACTCCATGTGACTATCATCTCTTTGGTTCAAATGGTTCAAATGGCTCTGAGCACTATGGGACTTAACTGCTGAGGTCATCAGTCCCCTAGAACTTAGAACTACTTAAACCTAGCTAACCTAAGGACATCACACACATCCATGCCCGAGGCAGGATTCGAACCTGCGACCGTTGCGGTCGCGCGGTTCCAAACTGTAACGCCTAGAACCGCTCGGCCACTCCGGCCGGCTCATCTCTTTGGGAAACTGAAAGACTCTCTTCGTGGAACAAGGTTTGAAAATGGTGACTCCCTTGTGCATGCTGCCAAACAGTGGCTCCAACAGGTTGGTCCAGAATTTTACCGTGCGGGTATACAGGCACTGGTTCCAAGACGGCGTAAGGCAGTTGAGAGGGACGGAAATTATGTGGAAAAATGAAAATATTGTTTCGAAAGGATATATCTACACACTGTAAAACTTTCAAACATGTAGAATATAAACGCACTCCGTCATCAGGCCACAAGTGGCCCATCGGGACCACCCGGCTGCCGTGTCATCCTCAGCTGAGGATACGGATAGGAGGGGCGTGTGGTCTGCACACCGCTCTCCCAGTCGTTACGATGGTTTTCTTTGACCGGGGCCGCTACTATTCGGTCGATTAGCTTCTCAATTGGCATTACCAGGCTGAGTGCACCCCGAAAAATGGCAACAGCACATGGCGACCCGGGTGGTCACCCATCCAATTGCCAGCCACGCCCGACAGCGCTTAACTTCGATGATCTGACGGGAACCGGTGTATCCATTGCGGCAAGGCCGCTGCCCATGTAGAATAAAATATAGGTTTTAAAAAAATAGTGTGCATTTCTTTTGGAGTGACCCTCGCATTTCAACGAGAAGTTTTACATAATTACACGTTCTATAATTTTAGAACGATCCCCACCACCTCGCCGGCCGGTGTGGCCGAGCGGTTCTAGGCGCTACAGTCTGGAACCGCGCGACCGCTACGGTCGCGGATTCGAATCCCGCCTCGGGCATGGATGTGTGTGATGTCCTTAGGTTAGCTAGGTTTAAGTAGTTCTAAGTTCTAGGGGACTGATGACCTTAGAAGTTACGTCCCATAGTGCTCAGAGCCATTTGAACCCCACCACCCTATCGCGGGTTCCTTTCCCGTCCTGAATCAGTCTCACTCCATTTCCACTTACCCCTCCGTCCTGCCTTCAATATACACCTATTTGAATCAGTGACAGCAGCTGAAAACACAGTACTCTGGTATGAGTCTGAGTAAAAAAGACGGGTTGCTGATGCAACCACTTAGGTAGATTCTACGTTTATGTGCAATTGTTCTTTTTCTGTTCGTTGTAAAATATTAGGTGGTACATATTTAGTTTTACTTTGTTTTAGCTCTGAAGGTGATCCGGAGTAATCGAAACATGTAACCTAATAAAAATTGGCAACTGAGACTGAACAATTAATGAGATTTCTCTTCAATATCTATGCAGTTGCAGAAACCCTCAAGATGATTATGACAACTGTAGTGGCGAATGTAAGTGTTGTTTGTCCTGGAGGCACGCTCGGATACCTGAAGTGTTTAAGGCGACCGGTCACGATAAGCGGGAAATCCGGTTTCGAATGCCGATCCTGCACAAATTTTCGTGTCACAAAGAACTGATGCCAATCCGGATTCGCAAAATGCGAGTTAGTTTCGTAATATATGGAGATGTAGAGTATCGTAAGCATATCCGGTGACCTATAGACGGCGTGGGCTTAGCTGCTGAATGAGAGAGAGCTTCGGACAGCAGACTGGTGGACTGTGGAGCTCATCAGAGGCGCTGACGGGCGCGCCGCGATACCACCCTCGCAGCGGGCGCCGTGTCACTGACGGAGAGGTGCGACCCGCCCGCTCCATTTGCGTGGCGCCCGCCCTGGATTTATTCCGGTAATCGCTCTGCCGCCTGATAGTTAATTCCTCGCGGCTTTTATCTCGGGAGCCGACGGCCCGCCGATTTATCAGCCGTGTAGCCGGTTCCGGGAAGAAATCTGCCGGCTGGGGGAGCAGGGCGGTGTGCACGGAGGGAGAACGGTGACCGCCACGAAAACAAGCCGGTTGGCCTGCGAGACCTGGAAAGCGTGCCTCGCTCTATTAACGCCGCGCCATAACTTAGCTCACCACACGTTCAAATAAGCAGACAGATTAATGGACCGCCCAAAATTAGAGGTAGTGAACAATGTGTAAGTAGGCTGTTTATGTTTTCTCTATGTAAGTAGGCTGTTTGTTTTCTTATTGGCAACGTTACGTAGCGCTCAAAATGAAATCACTGGCTGTGCTGTGTGCAGTCTGTGGCTAGTTTGCATTGTTGTCTGCCATTGTAGTGTTGGGCAGCGGCAGCTGGATGTGAACAGCGCGTAGCGTTGCGCAGTTGGAGGTGAGCCGCCAGCAGTGGTGGATGTGGGGAGAGAGATGGCGGAGTTTTGTAATTTTTCATGAACTGATATATTTATATATGATGATATCAAGGTAAATACATTGTTTGTTCTCTATTAACATCTTTCATTTGCTAACTATCCCTATCAGTAGTTAGTGCCTTCAGTAGTTTGAATCTTTTATTTAGCTGGCAGTAGTGGCGCTCGCTGTATTGCAGTAGCTTGAGCAGCGAAGATTTTTGTGAGGTAAGTGATTTGTGAAACTATTTACTATTGGAAGAAAATGGATAAAGTAATGCTGGCAAAATGCTACTTATACCAGAAATACCAGTCGGCTCCTCTTCTGCAGAAATGTTTTCCGCAACAGACGTCTCGTCCCATTTACACACAGGCAATGGTGGACCATTTTTGGGAGCTACTGGCTAATTGTTATTGATACGTTTTCTAAATTTCCGTGAGTGATACAAATGGCGTCTTAAGTTCTATGAGAACAGTCCAAGCTTTCAGAATGAGATTTTCACTCTGCAGCGGAGTGTGCGCTGATATGAAACTTCCTGGCAGATTAAAACTGTGTGCCCGACCGAGACTCGAACTCGGGACCTTTGCCTTTCGCGGGCAAGTTCTCTACCAACTGAGCTACCGAAGCACGACTCACGCTCGGTACTCACAGCTTTACTTCTGCCAGTACCACGTCTCCTACCTTCCAAACTTTACAGAAGCTCTCCTGTTCTGCAAGGTTCGCAGGAGAGCTTCTGTAAAGTTTGGAAGGTAGGAGACGAGGTACTGGCAGAAGTAAAGCTGGGAGTACCGCCCGTGAGTCGTGCTTCGGTAGCTCAGTTGGTAGAGAACTTGCCCGCGAAAGGCAAAGGTCCCGAGTTCGAGTCTCGGTCGGGCACACAGTTTTAATCTGCCTGGAAGTTTCAGTCCAAGCTTTGTTAAGAATATTTTGGACCAAAAGGTGGACAATGTCACTCAGTTTCTATCGCAGGAGTTCACACCTTTCCCTGAAGGAATGGTACACCAGATTTCACACTACTCACAGGATTATTTGTAAGAACATTAAAATGTAACACAGCTCTACAATAATGACAAGGTATTTTTAATTTTTGTTTGACAGGTCAGTACCACTCCACAAGTTGCAAAATCACCACGTAAAAGTTTCATGGGTGACCGCACCATACAGTCCTGTTAATTCTTAAGGCCCAAGTTCATCAACCAACTGAGCTTTACTGCAGGCGAGAACAAAGTTTTTCAAAAGATCAAATACGGATTACCATGAAAAAAAAAAGGACAGAAATCATATTTACCAGCCAAGGCTCTACAGCATCTCGGAAACATAATATACAGAGTCTAAACTAATAATGGTGGAGTGTACCGACCTTGTAAGGCCATATTAGTGCGAATCTCAATGATCTACAGTAAGGTGACAGAAATAATGGAATACCTCCTCCCAATATCGCGTCTGATCTCGGTTACCCGGCGTAGTGGAGCAACTCGACGTGGAATTGACTCAGCAAGTCGTTGAAGTCCGCTGCAGAAATATTAAGCCATGCTCCCTATATATCTGCCCATAACTACGAAAGTGTTATCAGTGCAGGTTACCGTGCACGAACTGACCTCTCGATTATATCTCATAAATGTTCAACAGGTTTCATGTTGGGCGATCGAGGTGGCCAAATCATTCGCTTGAACTGTTCAGAATGTTCTTCAAATCAATCGCAAACGGTTGTGGTCCGTTGAAATGGCGCATTGCCATCCATAAAAAATCCATTGTTGTTTGACTACAAATGGTCTCCAGGTAGCCAAACATAATTATTTCCAGTCAACGATCGGTTCAGCTGGACTAGAGGATCTAGTACAGTCCATGTAAACACAGCCCGCACCATTATAGAACCATCAACAGCTTGTTCAGTGCCTTGTTGACAATTTGGATTCATGGCTTCGTGGGATCTAAGCGACTCTGGATCCCTACCTTCAGGACTTACCAACGGGAATCGGGACTCGTCTGACCAGGTAAAGGTTTTCCAGTCGTCTACGGTCCAACCGATATGGTCCAGAGTACAGAAGAGGCGCTGCAGACGATGTCGTGCTGTCAGCAAAGGCGCTCACTTCGGTCGTCTCCTGCCATAGCCTATCAACTCCAAATTTGGCCGCACTGACCTAACAGATATGTTCGTCGTACATCCCAGATTGATTCCCGCGGTTATTTCAGGCAGTGTTGCTTGTTGTTAGCACTAACAACTCTACTCAAACGCCGCTGCTCTCGGTCGTTGAGTGAAGGCCGTCGACCACTGCGTTGGTATTCTCGGCACACTCTTGGCACTGTGGATCTCGGAATACTGAATTCCCCCAATGATTTCCGAAATGGAATGTCCTATGCGTCTGGCTCCAACTACCATTCCGAGTTCGAAGTCTGTTAATTCCCATCGTGCGTACATAATCACGTCGGAGAGCTTTTTTACGAGTCATATGAGTACAAACGACAGCTCCGCCAATGCACTGCACTTTTATACCTTGTGTACACGATAATACCGCCAACTGTATATATGCATATCGCTATCCCAAGACTTTTGTATTGCAGCACTGCTGACAGCAGGCGAGAGTCACTGTAGAAATTCAACAAAGCCGACGCAGTGTTGCGAGGCAGGTTAGTTTCCTGCAATAACGAACCCAGAAGTCTACACAAACTTACAGAATGGGGAAAGGCAGATTTCTACACTGACAGAGGCTGTGGTGTTTTAGGATAAGTGACTGGTAGTGGCACAAGTTCACAACAAGCGAGCCACTGCCTACTATAAGTAGTGGAAATCCTGTAACGAAATTATTCTGAGTCTCGCAGCCCTAAAAAGAGACCGGAGATCTGCCGGACGACGACGCCACGTGGACCTGACAGGCGCCGGTTCGAGGCTACGGCAGAGCTACAGATTTGTGCACTAAGTCGTCCCCAGACTTAATGCCACGGCACGGCTGGCCCTCCCACGTCAGCTCCAGTAGCATGGCTGACTCCTGTTCAGGGGCAGCGGGTCGCTGCCAGTGCACAACAATTATTGTTGACCATCGCAGGACGGGTGCCTCCTAGAGGTGGCTCCCCATGCTCTGACGCAGGCGAGGCGCCGACCGGGTCTGCAGCAGATACGTCATCTTCGAACACACACGTCACTGGCGCTCTGTCCACTCCGCCACCGGTGCTCGGTGGAGGACCTGTGTCCAGCAGTACGGGGCATGCGGGCAGCCAGTCCAGCAGAATTCAGCAGAGAGCCGGCCAGTGTGCTACGCAGCACAGATGCGTCCATAAAGAATTTGTTACATTTGCAACTGCTCTCCTCTGGAGTCTCCTGGACTGCCAACTTGCCTCCACCACCTGATCGGATCATCCTGGATCGTACCCGCCGCTCTATGATAATGCTGTCACATGACGCAGAAACCAAACAAGTCTCCACAGCACACATGCATACACACAAGGAGCTTCTAGGCTGTTTTCTTTATCAGGTTCGCATGGCTAAAATGTACCCAGCCACAACTGGGATTTGCAGTTGCAGCCTGTAGTTACCCAAAACTTCACATCCTACTTCGGGCCCCAATTGCAGCAAAATGTGGACGCGTTGATGGTGGCTGACATAGCGCCTCGAAGATATGGATGTTGACAAGCAGGTTAACTTGACTGACCGCTCCCTCAGTCAGATTTTCTGCACCTACATCTACATGGATACTCTGCAAATAACATTCAAGTGCCTGGCAGAGGGTTCATCGAACCACCTTCACAGTTCTGTATTATTCCAATCTCGTACAGCGCACGGAAAGAATGAACACCTATGTCTTTCCGTACGAGCTCTGATTTCCCTTATTTTATCGTGGTGATCGTTCTTCCCCATGTAGGTCGGTGTCAACAAAATATTTTCGCATTCGGAGGAGAAAGCTGGTGATTGGAATTTCGTGAGAAGATCCCGTCGCAACGAAAAACGCCTTTCTTTTAATCATTTCCAGCCCAAATCCTGTATCATTTCTGTGACACTCTCTCCCATATTTCGCGATAGTAAAAAACGTGCTGCCTTTCTTTCAACTTTTTCGGTGTACTCCGTCGGTCCTATCTGGTAAGGATCCCACACCGCGCGGCAGTGTTCTGAAAGAGGACGGACAAGCGTAGTGTAGGCAGTCTCCTTAGTAGGTCTGTTACATTTTCTAAGTGTCCTGCCAATAAAACGCAGTCTTTGCTTAGCCTTCCCCACAAGATTTTCTATGTGTTACTTCCAATTTAAGTTGTTCGTAATTGTAATACCTAGGTATTTAGTTGAATTTACGGCTTTTAGATTAGACTGATTTATCCTGTAACCGAAGTTTAGTGAGTTTCTTTTAGCACTCATGTTAATGACCTCACACTTTACGATACTTAGGGTCAACTGCCACGTTTCGCACCATTCAGATATATGTTCTAAGTCTTTTTACAGTTGATCTGATCTTCTGATGACTTTATTAGTCGATAAACGACAGTGTCGTCTGCAAACAACCAAAGACGGCTGCTCAGATTGTCTCCAAAATCGTTTATATATGGATAAGGAACAGAAAAGGGCCTATAACGCTACCTTGGGGAACGTTAGAAATCGCGTCTGTTGTACTCGATGACTCTCCATCAATTACTATGAACTATGACCTCTCTGAAAGGAAATCACAAATCCAGTCACATAACTGAGACGATATTCCACAAGCACGCAATTTCACTACCAGCCGCTTGTGTGCTACAGTGTCAAAAGCCTTTCGGATTTCCAGAAATACGGAATCGATCTGAAATCCCTTGTCAATAGCACTCAACACTTCATGTGAATAAAGAGCTAATTGTGTTTCACAGGAACGATGTTTTCTAAACCCATGTTGACTGTATCTCAATAGATCGTTTTCTTCGAGGTAATTCATAATGTTCGAACACAATATATATTCTAAAATCCTGCTGCATATCGACGTTAACGATTTGGGCCTGTAATTTAGTGGATTACTCCTACTACCTTTCTTGATCATTGGTGTTACCTGTGCAACTTTCCAGTCTTTGGGTATGGATCTTTCGTCGAGCGTGCGGTTGTATATGATTGTTAAGCTTTCCCTGAGTGCCGTGGGGAAGTGCCAGGGGCAGCAACATGAGTGCACCTACCATTACTCACAAGTCGGTGAGAACTGGGAAGCATGAGGCTAGTGAAGGAAGCCCCTACCCCCTCACAGAGAAGGAATGCTACTTTTTCCAGAAGATATGAGACGTAGCCATAAACGAAGAGCGCCACATTCGAACACCAGCCTCCTGAGAGGCACAACATGATTATGGGCAGATGCCATAAAGGGCGCACGTAACACATACACTTCCACCATACGCCACTCAAATAGTCCCCAATTGGACAATTATCCGCCATAAGCTGATGTGAGGCAACAAACGGTTGCACTCAATCAGCATCTCGGGCGTCAACAGCATCTCAGGACTGCTTCAGGACTGTATCTATTGTTGCTTTCAAGAAGAGCCAAACCGGGTATTCTATAAGTGTAATAAGATGAAACACCTGTAGGCGTCCTTTCGCTGTTATTTATTATATAGCAATCAGTTTCGGTGACTCGATACACCATCTTCAGACCTTACCTCCGGTGAAGACTGTAACAATGATGTTGTGTCTGCACCATCAATCACCAACTGAATCAGTGTACGCAAGCCTGTTCAAGATGTCCCTGATGGGGTCGTGTATGTGAGTGGACATCACACCCTCAGCATCGTTTAAGGCCTAAAGATGGTTCACTGAGTCACCGAAACTGGTTGCTATATGATGAAAAATAGCGAAAGGACGGCAGCAGGTGTTTCATTTTACTACAAAAGTGAACGTCCGAAGTCGTACAAACCTTTAGTCAGAAGAATGGACATACAAAAACTATTCTACAAATGATCGTAATTGTCATATACTGGATTCAAGACTGGACCCGTATTTGATGATTGATCAGTGAAAGTGGACATTTAAATACATTGTAGCACATCATCTGCTCAGTCAAGCTAGATAGTGTATAATTTATATTAATAGATTGTTGTAAATTGTCATTAATATGTGTTGTCATAATTCTTACATAAAACTGTTTGTCCCGTTGACGAAACTGCACAGTTGATAAGTGCGAGCAAGCTACCTCAGTAATAGGAAGTACTTTTGGTGGTAGCGGCTTTTCTTCCTGCCACGTTTACATTTTATGTGCAGAGTTTTTGGTGAATACTACAGTTTTACTATCGACAGTTGAGGACGAACAATAATTTATAGTCACTGACAAATAAAAATGTAGTGCTATGAACGAGGAAGTACTGTATGTGAAGAAAACAATGACAAAATATTTACATTTTCGTTGCATCTGAGAAACCGCTTGCTGCCCACTCACGTACGACAGTAACTTACGATCTGTGACACAACGATCAGTTTGGCCTTAGGAAAGATAAAGGCACCAGAGAGGAAGTTCTGTCGTCACGCCTGATATTTTTTTCCTTTTTGAGACATCAGTATTCTGACTGATTTGATGTGCCCCACCACGAATTCGTCTCCTGTGCCAACCGCTTATTCTCAAAGAAGCACTTGTACCGTACGTCCTCAATTATTTGATGTATGTTTTTGCCTTCTATAGCTTCCTAAAGCACAGTGGGAGTCATTCTTTGATGTCTTGGTACATGTCCTAGCATCATGTCCATTCTTCTTGTCAGTGTTTTCCAATGTTCTTTCCTTCGCCGATTCTGAGGAAAGTCTCCTCACTCGTTTACGTTATTATTCCACATAATTTTCTTCACTCTTTAGTGGCACCACGATTCGCCTCCATAGTCGAGTGATCAAAGCAACAGGTCCTCATTTGGGAGACTTGGGTTCGATTCCGAGTATTGCCACGGAGTTTTACGTGGTGGAAGGACTGGACCGGGGCTTTCTCAACCTCGTGAAGCTAATTGAGGAGCTACCTGACTGAGAGCACCAAAGGTCGAAACGTCGACAACGGCCGGGAGTGCGGTGTGTTGCCTCCATGCCCCTTCACAACGCGAGCGGTAATGAATGACTGAAACCGCGGTCGATTGGCTATCACATGGTCTTCAAGGCTTGATCGCGTGATTTCGGTTACCGATTCTTTCAATAGTGCCATATCTCAAACGATTAGGTTGTCTTCTGTACCGGTTTTCCTATCGCTCATGATTCACTACCATGCAGTGCCGTGTTCCAGACGTACATTCTCAGAAATTTTTCCTCAGATGTTTGATACTAGCAGACTTCTCGTTGCTGCGAAGCCCTATTTGACTGCTGTAGTTTGTTTTTTCGGTCCTCCTTCCTTTGTCCTTCATGAGCTATTTTGCTTCCAAGGTAGTATAATTCGTTAATTTCGCCTACTTTGTGATTACTAAATTTGAACTTCCTCGTTGTTCCCATTTCTGCTACTTCCCCCGACATTCGTCTTTCTTCAACTTACTCTCAATCCACATTCCGTACTTCATGCAGTGCAATAGGTCCTGTAATTATTCTTCATTTCCACTGGGAGTAACAATGTAATCACCGAGTCTTATCATTGATACACTTCCAGCCCGAATTTTAATCCCTCCACTTGAACCTTTATTTTATTTCCGTCATTGCTTCTTAGACGTATAGATCGAACAGTAGGGACGAAAGACTTCATCCCTCTCTTACCTCCTTTTTCATCTGAGCACCACACTCTTGATATTCCAGTGTTATTGTTCATGTTTCTTGTACATACATTTTCCTCTATGTTGCTTCTGGTACATATTGCGTATTGCTCATCTTATCACATTGCTTACATCCATTTTTCGCAGAATTTCTAACGGCTTGCAGCATTTTATATTGCTGAACGCTTTTTTGATGTAGACAAATTTTGTGAACGTGTCTTCATATTTGTTCACTCTTGCTTGTATTATCAGGTGCAACGTCAGGAATGCCATTCCGGTGCCTTTAACGTTCCTGAAGCCAAGCTAACCGTCAAATGTTCCTCAATTTTCTTCTTCCTTCTTCTGAACATTGATCTTGCCAGAAACTTGGATGCATGAAACGTTAAGCTGATCGTATGATAGTTCTCGCAATTACCTGCTGACTATCTCCGGAGTGGAATGGATGATATTTTTCCGTAAGAAGTGCGAACTTACAACCACGCACTATTGAAGCTGCTGTGTGGAATCTATGAGATTGGCGACATAACAAGCTCTTCTGTCATGTCATCAGACAATTTCTCCTTCTCAGAGGCCTTCAGCGTACTTTTTACACCTGTGTACATTCCGATCTACGATTAATAGTGGAATTCCCATTCCGTCTTCACATTTTTCTGTAGCAATTCCACCTTGGCTTTCTTGCACTTCGTACTTTATTCCTGAGTGATTTCTGTATTCTTGTATTTCCCTGAACATTTTTTGTGCTTCCTTCTTTTGTCGATTAGTTGAGGTATTTCTTTTGTTACGCAAGGTTCCTTAGGAGTTACCTACCTTGTACCTATATCTGACTATCCAACATCTTTGATTACCCTGCCGACCAGTGTGGCCGAGCAGTTCTAGGCGCTTCAGTCTGGAACCGCGAGACCGCTACGGTCGCAGGCTCGAATCCTGCCTCGGGCATGGATATCCTTAGGTTAGTTATGTTTAAGTAGTTCTAAGTTCTAGGGAACTGATGACTTCAGATGTTAAGTCCCATAGTGCTCAGAGCCATTTGAACCATTTTTGATTACCCTATTGGAGACGTCTGCTCCTCTTTAGCTGAACTGTCTACAGTGGTACACCTTATCGCATAATCCACATCTTTACCGTATTTCAAACGCGTCTCATTATTCCCCGCTACTTTAATATCCACCTCCTCCCACAGAGATTCCTCCGTAGGATTCTCTTATGCTTCGGTCTAATATTCGTAAATACAAAATTGTTTTTCTGTTCCTAGATGTTGCTGAGCAGATGCAGAACATTACAATAGAGAGAAAAAGTCTGTCCTCAGCTGCATAAGAAAACATTTATTTAGAGCACTTTTGGCGTTTTGATAGTTTTAAACTATCATCTTCCGAAGTGAAATATACTAGAATCATTGATAAGCCAACGTCAAAATAACAATCGGACTGTAGTGTCCTATAAAGAAATTTGGCAGGAAATGCATGTATAAAGTAGGTTTGTTGAAAATAGAGGCATAAAGATTGCGTAACAGAAGTAAAACAGGTTTGTTAAAACAAATGTAAAATAGTTAAGCATGGAAGCCACAACTTACCTTTGCTACAGAATCAATAACATAGAGCGACATCGCTAATGAGTAGCAAACAGTTAACTGCGAAATCTCATATCGTACATAGAATGTGCGACGAAAGTCAAAAAACATACTGGTGACATGAAAGGCATTGAACACGCCTATATACAAAGTGGGAACGCTAGTGTATATATTAACTGTAATAAATTCTGCGCTGTTGAAGCGCAAATATACGTTAAATATTATCAATCACTTAAAACGATAAACAAATGACAGGATACCACAGACCAAGCGTTAAGTAAACAGACATATAGAAAAAAAAAACATCATTTCTGTATAAAGGGAGTTACAAAGAGGCAGATAAACTGTTCAGATTTTATTATCATTTTATTGTGGCGCCGGAACAGCGAGAAATGCTGAACTGTTCAGCATTCTGGAGACGAAGCCGGCCGCTGGACGTGCGGTAGCAGGAAACATACGTAAGTGAACTGTAGTCCGGCATCGATAGCAGGGAGTGGACATCGCCAACCGGAAGGCGTTTGAGGGGCCCCAACTCGTACTAACAAGTTGATTTGGTTTGTGGAACCGTGCCTCTAGCTTATCTAGAAGCTAAGAAAGACCTAATGTGTGGGAGCTAATAGATCTTGGTAGAAGTTTTAACAAGACAGCGTGTGATGGTTACGCGTTAAAAATAAATAGTAATTCGTGGTTATACCAAGAAGACATCATCAGAAAGTAAGAAATACATGTGACATAAATACGCGGAGGCTGTAGGTAAAGACAGGTTCCACGTACAAGCAAAAGACGGAAAAATAAGAATCGGAGACCAAGATAAAATTGCTGGGATTGAGAGTACACTGAAAAAAGACGAAAAAACTGTAGAGAAGCAGAATGAGATCTGCGATAAGCTTAAAATAAAAATAGGTGACCACAAAGTAGACAAAGTTAAGGAATTCTGAAATCTTGGAGGCAAATAACAGATGATGGACGCAGCAAGAAGACATAAGAAAGCAGGATAGCGAAAGCAAAGAAATAATTAGTGACCAAAACAAGTCTACTCGGCCTTAATTTTGGCAAGGAATTTCTGAGAATGTATGTTTGAAGCCCAGGCT